>NC_137454.1:128060057-128065057 GCF_964235325.1 Thermobia domestica | reverse complement strand
GCTATTGTTTACAGTTTATGCTGTTGTATAGCTTCTCTCATCCTGTTTTCTTGTGAAAAGAACAATTTTGTCTCCAACAAAGTAGAAGGTGTCTGGTTCGTTATAATTTTCAATTTTAGTAATCTTCGAAATAATTCAAATATTTTATCACTTTCTTAGCTGAGTTTTAATACTCAACCATGAGAAGCATACATAATCAACTTTCTGCATATCCAACAAGATGTCTACATACATACACACACTTATTTACTACGTTGCCATAGCAACAACTCTCTTTTTTAGTTAACGATTACAAAATAATCTCTCGATATCTCTATGTGTCTTTCTTTATATATAATACTGCTCAAATAATTCGAGTCTGATCCCTTTTTATAAGCTGGCATAGATTGCCAATATTATATACAACGTTATCGTTGTAGATGTCGTCCGGACGGGACTTCCGTAATAGTTCTACTATGAAGGAAAGAACCCTGGGTTGAAGGTTATAAAGCATATACCTTTTGAATAGCCCTCGTGTATACTTAATATCACCTTTAATACAAATATTTTACTGTTCCATTTATATATAATATATTATAACATTACACATTTTTATATTTATCAATATATCTCAATACTAAGAACGACGATTTACAATTATCATGGATGAGGCTATTCAAAAATTAAACCTAACTGATAGTTTCCTTCATGTTCAAATTACAAATAAAGATCTTTATAATATTAAATATTAGTAGGGACAGAAGGCAACAAAATTAGAACATATATACATATTGAGGATTATCATTTAATACATTAATAAACTTTAAAAAATTAAGAGATTCGATATTCATTATTCTTATTCTTTCCATTGCATCTTTTTTATATATATCTGTCATTACCTTCATACGTTTACATTAAAATTAAGATCTTTTATTTTTAAATATTTATAATATTCGTATGAAATTCGGATAGAATAAAAACACGAAAACAAGAGTAGCGTCTTACAATAAAGCTTTTAGATAATTTCTTAGCATGAGACACAAATTAACATTTCCTCAATTAATACTATAAAAGGAAATTGCAACAAAACTATAAGGAACAAATTCAATAATATTTTCAGTTGACTGCCATAAATTAACTTCGTCAATATTCCGTAAATGATTTGCTTTTTACATATTTAACAAGATATTTCATAATTACATATGCTTTCAACATACATTTTAATAATAAATCAACTGAAGAACATATTAACCATAGACGTAAGCAAAGGTCAATTTAATACGAATCTGTCGGACGCTTTTTTGATAGTTCAAGTTATACGTTCGAAGGGCTCATTTAAGCAACATTGTATAGCACAATCTTGTGTACGTTCTTGTCTTTCATAGAATGATACCATATTTTGATTCCTATTTACAAAATTCCTGCCATCTGCAAATTGATTTTGTGAAAATCGGCGATAATTATTACTTCTACTGAAATTCCTGTTGCTATTTCAAAAATTCCTAGCTCCATTTCTGTGATTAGGTTGCGTTTGATTAACGGTACCATTATAACTATTCATTCTATTATTAAAACTACGGACATTAGAATCATTTTCAGGTTGTATATTTATATTACGAACAGAAGCATATTGTGTCTGATTACGTGCATAATTACCCTGACCTCTATCATGCATTTTATTGTTATTCTTTATTGCCGACTGACTTTCATAATTCTGAATAAGCATAATTAAATGGTTGAAGTTAATGCACTGCGCCGACATTAACAACTGTTGTAGTCGAAATGGCAATAAGATTCTAATGGAAGCTATAATTCGGGATTCCGGATGATTTGGATTTAGTGATCTTAACTCATTATATGTAGATACTACAAATTCTGTAATACTCCTGTGTAATTTTGGATTAAAATGTTTCGTTCGCAAGACGGCATCTCTATTCGCTATCATAAAATCATTTTCATAATTTGATAGAAGAGCATTCTTAAAATCTGAATATGTACGAAGACTACCTCTGATAGCTTTGAACAATGTTAAGCAGGGTGGTAATAAGACATGCGGCAATAATTTTAAAAACTGAGACTCATCTACACCCATGAGCCCACATTCGTCCTGAAATTTTTCGAGAAATGCCCTAGCGGGGATATCTTCCGATACACCACTAAATTTAGTAAGCGACTTAACTTCGCTGAATCGCAACTGTTTACTTGCATTTGTCTTCATACCTCTATTGGAGATGTGTTTACGCCTGGATGTTTGCCTCACTCTTCTTTCTCTTTCAGTACTCACTTCACAACTCGAAGATCCGTCAATTTCCAAAATTGGTCTGGAAGGACGATTAGGTACCCAACCTGTAGATGTAGGGTGATTCATGCATCCATTATCCTGAAATGGAGTTTCGGGAATACATCTCTCCTTGACAAAGTTTACTTCGTCTTGCAGTAATTTGATGTGATTATCATGAGCATTAATCGTTGACTCTAGAACATCTATTGACTCTTGAATTTCCGTGCCTCTTTGTGTTAGTTTTTCCATTTTTTCATCGTACTGTTGGAATTTTTCTACTACCTGTTGGTTCATCTGACTCAATTGACGTTGAACAAGATCCCATCTGCTTTCATTGCATTGTTCCAACCTCGCTATCTTTTCATCAAAATCATCAGCTAGCTGGGTTATCTTCTGGTCCAATTTTTCATAAAAGTGTTGAATTTGCTCTGACTGGTTCCTTATTTGTTGGGTTAATTCATCACTTTTTCGTACTTGATCCTTAATTTGCTCAGATTGGTTCCTAATTTGCTCAGACTGGTTTCTTATTTGTTGGGCTAAGTCATTAAAATGTCAGTGAAATTTTCATTAGGATTCATTTCTGAATACACACTCTGATCACCAGTTATATTACTACTTGTTGTACTCATAGCCATATTTCGGTGAATCACTTTGCCACTTCTCAATATGGTAACACTAAGGTCGCGTTGAAAGCTTGCCGTTTTTACTATTCTTCAAAACGACACTTTTATATTTCCCGGTGTTGAGGCACCAATTTGTAAGAGGCCTGTCCTGGTTCGTATTTTAGTAATCTTCGAAATAATTCAAACGTTTTATCACTTTCTTAGCTGATTTTTAATACTCAACCATGAGAAGCATACATAATCAACTTTCTGCATATCCAACAAGATGTCTACATACATACACACACTTATTTACTACGTTGCCATAGCAACAACTCTCTTTTTTAGTTAACGATTACAAAATAATCTCTCGATATCTCTATGTGTCTTTCTTTATATATAATACTGCTCAAATAATTCGCCTCTGATCCCTTTTTATAAGCTGGCATAGATTGCTAATATTATATACAACGTTATCGTTGTAAAAGTGTGAATGATATATACGGACAGAAAAAGACATCTTAGTACCAAACGTGATTTATCGTGATGAAATGGACTAGTTTGTCATTATATATACGGTATATATAAAAAAGTAAGTAAATTATTGAAGTTGGCTTCTCTTTAGCTTTTAGTTAAAAAATATGTTTTTCTTTATAAGACTATACTTTATAAGGCAAGGTGTGTAATCATACCTACAAATTTAGCTAGGGAGTGAAAGATAATTGTTTATACAAACATTTTCAGATTTAGGTGCGTGAAAACCAATACACCATGGTCTCGTTTATCTGACCTTCCTTTGTTCCACATACCGTATGATCCGACATATCATTGCAGATAGCACCAATCGGCAAGAAGAACTGCAAGTTGTGGTTTTAATCTATTTTTCATGCTCTGGAGTATATCGCCTAGCGCGCCCGTCTACACCTTGACTCATATGTCTATCATTCAGAACAGATACGTATCCAGGTTTTCTCTTCGGAGAGGGCCCAACACGAATCCTCGTAAACACGTAATTCCAATGTTTAAAAAATATCAATAATAATAATAATAATAATAATAATAATAATAATAATAATAATAATAATAATAATAATAATAATAATAATAATAATAATGCAACAGTTCTGTATTTCTCTTAAACTTTTTCCCATTTTTCATTTATAAACCGGTTTACTTTGGAAAGTGCATTATAGCACAAACAAAATGAAACATATTTTCGAGAGAAATGTAACTAAAGAAAACTGTCTGCTACGTATATCACAAAACAAAAATAGCAAGAAGACATTGAGTGTATCCTTCTAATATATTAAAGTTAAAACAGAACGGAAACGAAATGTTAATCCTATTTAAAACTGTTCTGTAATTCCACCTGGTATAATGGCATTATGGTATGTTCTTAGAATTATAAGAAGACAACAGCAAAAGTTTGGACACTGACTCCAAGTAAACTGATATAAAAGAACCTCAAAAGGGTAAAAGCGAGTTTATTAAAAAGTGCTTGAGTTTCGGAGAAGGACAGCCCTCAGGCCCTCACGCTCGATGCGTCCCTGATTCAGTGCAGTGCATTTATTTGTTATTGCACATGATTTGTTATTTGTTATTAAAACATGATTATTAGATGCGTAATATGTAAAATTATATCATAAGTTTTACTTTTAATAGCTCTTTTCTTAACACATTCATATTATCCGGCGTTGTGCCTGCCTATTTATGTCGGATAAGCGAAACTCTATTGTATTTCCAAAGCTAGCATATACATGAACTAGAATTGTATCGTCCTAGAACAGACAATAGTGTGAAATGCTTATATTAAAAGGCTGGAATAAAAAAAAGCAAGTACTGTTTTGGTAGCGTGAGAACAAATTAAAAACAATTCAATATATTTCCTAGGTATCAGATTATCATCTTATTGTGTCGATGTGTACCGTATTCTTTTTTAAACATAATTTTAAAAGTCATACCATTCGCAATATTTCTAAGGAAATCGAAAGAAAAACTCCTACGTGCCTCTTGGGCAAAGTGGCTTAAGTGCATGGTCCGAAACCGATTCCCACGTTAAGGTATAGATATACGAGTTATACGGTTAAGGTATACGAGTTCCCATATTTCAAAAATGCAAATCCGGGATGCTGCTAAAT
>NC_137454.1:127730268-128059857 GCF_964235325.1 Thermobia domestica | reverse complement strand
ATGGAGGGGACATGTCCCCCTCGTTCCTTCGGGATTTGCGCCAGTGCTACTTGAATGCATCTCGTACTATACGTAGTTCCCAAAAAGTGTGATCCACTTCTTGCAGCGGTGCTGTACTATTCCAAACTTTGAGAATATATATATATATTTTTTTCCCGACGTGATATTATCATTTACGGATAGCGATTACGATTGTGTACCAGTGTTTCAGATTCTGTTTGTGACCTGCGTATCGCCGAGAATATCTTTCTCTGAATTGCTCTTTAGAAAAATGAAATGAATGAGCGCATATTTTTCCCTTGCAAAGTTTGTCATCTCAATTAATAGTACACTTCGATCACCATGTACTGATGCCTGGCCAAACAGGATGAGATGGGAATTACGTAAAGGGTAATGTTATATAATGACGCGAATTTTATTTTGCTTGAACTCCACCACAGGTACGCCCATTACTTTCCACACAATTCTCGTCAATTTCGTAACAACAAAATAAATATTTGATTCGTTTGATATGTAATTTCCTTATTGTAACAAATCCCCCATTTTAAATGCCTCATGGATATATGACAATGGTGAAACTTATTAAATGTTTTAAAGTCATGGACTGTAATCATTAAAAAGCACATTTTCAGCAGTGGTGTCAAACGTTTTATATGAAACTTGTAAAATAATTCCCCAGTAATGGCGTGCAATCTTGCGCAAGTGATAGTTTGAAAGCACACAGTCTCTCGCGTATTTAATGAGTTTAGCCAAGTAACGAAATCGTGGCGAAAACGGACACACCATTTAGTGCTCTTGGAGCTGAACATAGAGTATTAGAAATAGTTGTTCACAGATTTCCCTCTGTGCAGAAAACAGTAGTTTTGACTTATTAAATAAGTTTGTCCACGTTCACATTCTACTTACTGTGATGACCCACCACTGGATACAAAATACATTTTAAAAAATGAAAAACTATTGTAAATGTTTAAGTGTTGAAAGGATACGTGACTATCGCCATGATTATAGTACCAGATAAAACACAACAGATACGGATCTTGCAGTACGAGCATCTACCATGGCTATCTGTCAACAAAGGTAATTTTCTTGCGGGACTACCTGAATATATATAGTTACGTCGATTTAGTGCGGAAGAGTTTTACAGCCATTGCACCATCTCCTGACAGTGAGGCAAATATAGCTATTGTAACTATACCTTGAGATCCTGCAGATAGGAGGCACTGGCCGAAGTGGACGTCCAAGATGATTGTATGTATATTCTATCGGGTGCAGATCGTCTGCATTTTATATTAAACAGGGTTCCAACAGATTTTTGTAAACTGCCTTCCATGACTCTCCTTGACAAAGGTTTACTTAATTCCCAAACAAAAGTTTGTTTTATTTTCCCACTTTTTCGTAATCCTATTAGTTTAGTTAGATACCTAAACTAAAGGTACGGCACTAACTTCCTATAAAATAGGTCAGCCTAGAAAACATACGTGATCATATATATATATATATATAATCAATCTAAGCGATACAGAATTATATGTGAACATACACACGGTAAGACTATCAGCTGTTGAGGAGTTTCACGATCTAACTGCAAAGACTGTTATTAGATTCTGATAAAATTTATATGGAACCCGCAGAAAACTCTTTGAAACTAAACAAAAATAATCAAAATCGGTTCATTTGTTTGAAGGTATGCCGTGAGCATGCACACAATGAAGTCTGTTAATTACGATATTAGACAGGGCTGTAAAAAATTTTCTGTTCAAAAAAAAAAAATCTAGTAGGTTTTATTGGGTAATAATCATAATAAAAACCTCCAAAAAAAAAAAAAAAAAATCAAAAATATACTTCAAAACCTGGATTGAAATAATAACCTTAATACGATCATCATTAGTTTTTTCAATAGTATTTGTCGGTATACGCTTAGTTTCAGAATTTGCTTTATTAAATACATATTTATCAAAAGGAGATCTCCAGCCAAAATAGATTATTATTGAAAAAAAAAAAAATGTTTGGAAATCATGCGCAACACATTTAGTTCTCAAGTTCGATCAAACTCGTCGTAACGCTGTTCAATTGTAATCTGGAAGGAAAGTAATGCGACTACCTTCTTTTGTTCTTGCAGTACATACTCACGTATTAGTACAAACAAATAATAAATCTTTCTCCATGTGTTGGTTAATTAGAAATCCAAAATGCTTCATTTAAAAAAGGATTTCTCAACACCATATTTGGATAATTACACATATGCCAAAGGAAAAGGACTGCACTAAAAATGAAACAAAATCTTCTCTTATGATAATTATTCTTTAATTTTTAATATCATAATTTGAATCGAAGACCTACAAACACTTCCTTGAAAAAGGAAATTACTAAAGAACTACCTCTATTTTCTCAACACTATACCTGGATAATTACACAAACAAAAACGAAAAATAGTTGCATTAAAAAGGAGATCTGGAAACTCCCGAATTCACCTTGAATATCTGGTGGAATATGTGACGTATAGTGCTATTATGACATGTTACAAAGGTCCATTGATCGTAAAATGTATTGTAAGAAAGTAAATTGGCATCTGAAAATGAGATCTTGAAAAAAATCCATCATTTCAGTTCTCAAAAAAAAAAAAAAAAAAAAAAAAAAAAAAAAATTAAAATCCAGTAATCCTTTGAGACACATATATATTTAAGGAAAACATTGATTTTCAGTTAAATAGTTACTGCTTCAGTACTATCTATCCGAGTGTCAAGGCTGATACGTCATTCATTCAGAATGAAACAAGATATCAAATATCCTCCACATATATACATGTTGTACGAGAAGGGAAATTTGGGATAAGATAGGGAAATTTCAATCCAATTCCTTGAAATTTGTTGCTACCTGGAGCAGCCCTGGCTACAGGTATCCTAATATACTCTAGCTTGAAAAATACTATGGTCTATACGTAATGCGTATGCCAAGTTTCGTTGCAATATCGTTACGAGGAAAAAATATTTCTCAATCCTGTTTCACAATACAAATGAGAAACTTTTGGAGAATTGAACCAGTAACAACACTCTTCTCTTTCTAATATACCAAGCATTCCACTCAAATTACACCGATTAATTATCAATCGCCAATAAATTGCAACAAACTTACGTTAGCAACTAAAACAACATTTACTTCCCTTGTTTGGCTCAGAGCTATATCATATAAAATTTTATGGATGTAAAAGAGAAATGATAACAGAGGGAGGGGAAAATACTATAATGTTCATTTCTTGATATGTGCACATAAACTAGACCTAAAGTACCGACAAATAGTACTGATAAAATTTATTTCCTTTCCACTTTTGCAAAGGCAGAAATGTTCTAACGTTAATCCAAATACGTGGCTTCATTTGAGGTCCTAATTTAAAGGGACGTCACCATCCCTTATTGTCGAACGCAAAGAGCATTTTGTAATAACGTTATATCCTCTCGACATAAGAAAGAAAGAAAAAAAACTTTGAAGCCAGCATATATGTTCTAGTTGATTCTATGTTCTAATTGATTATACGTCATACATGTGTGTAACACGACGTTTGGGCCAAAAAGGTTAATAAAGCCGCTTTCTTTGATATCTGGCTCTTGACTTGAGGTACTATCCTAGTATTTGACTGGCACGTTTTGAGGGAAGTTAAATAAATCTTCATTCAGCACGGCTAGCCTTTGAACCCTGAGTGTAATAGAGGATTTTATTTCTATTATATATTATAGAGAATTGCCCACCTCTTTGTTATTCTGCAAAATTGTCTACTTCACCCTTTATAGAAATCGAAGCATAAGCGAGGTACTAAGTGCAAAGTCTGTACCACGAAACGAGGACACGTCTTCACGGATTCCCTTTGTACAAGGGAATTCCATACTTTCACTCCGAATGTATGTAACAAAACATGAATGGTTAAATGGTATTTTAAGTAGGAGTATGGCTTTAAATACGATTTTGTACAATAAAACCCACTAGCTTTTTTTTTTTTTTTTTTAAATCTGGGTTTTTCACAACCCTGATATTAACACTATCAACCGTTAAAGGAGTTTCATGGTTTAGCTTCGATGGGTACCATCAGATCCTAATGGAATTTATATGAAACCACCGCGAGAGCAACTATATCGAAATTATGAGTGACCATACACACAATTATGGTATCAATACTGTCGGCCATTGAGAAGTTTAATGGTTTAGCTCCGAAGACTATTGTTAGATCCTCATGAAATTTATGTGCAACCACTGGAAAATAATAGTCTTTAAAAAAAAATCTGTGCACCTGTGTGGAAGTGTTATGCTTGAACATACAGACAACATAGATATAAACGGGTGGAATTGAGAACTTAGTTTTTTTAAAGTCTGTTAAATAACGTATGCATTTCAACTCAGATCAGAGACGTCACACTTTGTCTACATCAAAGGATTCAAGATGCCGTAGCTAAACAGATTTCAAAACTGAGATTAGAGTTAAGAACCTAGCCACAAATCATGGCACAACACACCTAGATATAACATGACGCATCTGTAACTTATCATTCTATATTGTTGTATTAATTGATTGCTAAATCCCAAATAGCCTTATTACCTCAAAGTTGTCTTTATTATCGAAAAAGACTATTTTGCTTTTCTGACATTAAAGAACTTTTCAATAATTTCCCTAACAAAAATCAAATTCCCTGATTTTCCTGCTCTGTGGGAACCCTGTTAGATCATAGGTCCATGTCTCATATAGACTCGGTGTTAAAATGGATTACCTTGTTAATAATGACCAAGAGTGAATGTATTAGTCAATTCACTAGTGGACAACTCAATTCAGCACCAATAAATCATACCTGTGAGGGTTACATTAATGAAAAGAAGTAACAATAATTACTCAAATTTTACCTTTTAATAAACTAGACATCATTTATAAAAACAAATCAATGGCAATTATGCAGTTTGCTTCTTAACAAAAATTCACATTAATCTTGATTATTTGCAATCAAAAATTTGATTCCATCGCAGATGGCAACTTAAATTAAAATATCTAAGTATTCTCCAGTTTTGTACTTGTTTACAAATGAATTAACACAAACTATTTCTCTGTATATAAGATATACAGATTTAACGGTTAACAAAAATACACTCTGAGTTTCTCATTTCGTTCAATTATAATCTTAGTCTCATTTTAAAAACATATAATCTAAATGCTTGACTGAAAGAGGTACGGAATCAAAATCAACTTTAGAAGTACCAGAAGATAATTTCATCTTTTACTTTTTACAAGTGACAAATTTGACTGCAATTTTTTTCGCATATCATGTTATAAGCAAGTCATACCGTATGTAATTGCGGGACACACACTGACTAAAAGAATTTCATGTCATTATTACTTTAAATCTGTACTTAAACAACAAAACCAAATAGAACATCTGATGATCAAGTATATCACTGAAACTACACAAGACCTAGATGCAAATAACATATGGCCTCAGATTGCAGACCATTCGATCAATGGAGTTATATTTACTACAACAGTTTATACCAACGAACTACTGGTATAATATAATAAACTCTTTTCTCGAAGAACTTGTATGATTACTATGGTTAACTATCAGATGAATTTGCTTTCATCTTCTGATACGCTTCCGCAGCCATCTCCCAATCCGACTCTGTTATTTCTTCTTCCTGTTTCATGATTTTATCGAGATCTTTGCCCTTTTCTGGAAGAGTATATAAAATAAATAAATAAATAAATAAAATACAACAAACAATATTATGTACATTACTAACATACGACTTCTTTATAATACTATTTTACTTTCACAAGGAAAGGCTTGGTCTCGACTTCAAATTGCGTAGATACCCAACCCTTTCTTAAAACTAATTGCTTTAGTACAGCAAAATTCTGAAACATATCTATTTAGGAAGAACATGAGTATATTAAAATAAGTACTACAAACGAAGACCTATTGCTCTGGCTGTGCCTTATGAAATAACTGTTACTGATACTCAGCACCAAATAGCATTGGTTGCAAACTAAAGTGGAAAAGAAACAGTCATCTTGGCTTATTGATATTACACACACGCTAATGTATTGATATGTATAATAAATGCCTGATTTTCTAGATGGAATGATGAAAGACAAGTACTGCATAAACACACTTTTTAAAATCTTTTTAAGGAAGCAGATGAAAATTTCGTGAGCACTAACATTACTCAAAAACCATCCAATTAACTTTGCTTAAATATATCCTTCATTTCATCTCCAGCATTTCAAACAAGATCTTACTTCATATGAATTATTGAATTATGACGATTACTCAACTTTTTTTTTTTTTAATTTTATTTTTATAATCATGTTATCAACTTAAATTAGCACTACAGTATCGAATGGAGGAAATAACCAATTCTTCACACACCAATTCCTTTATAGGTCCGAATTCAAATGATATACAAAAAGTGAAACAGTGCATGACTGGACCGAGACTCGAACCCGGGAACTTCGAAGTACCGTGTATCATTAAATTAGCACTTTCAATTAATTTTTCACTATTCTAGAATAAAACACTGTGGAGAAAATGAAAAAGTTGACCCAGAGCTATATTTAAAAGTACTACCCTTGTATTCAACTCATGGAACTAAGGAAAAACTTTAAAAACCCTGCAGACTTCGGCCCGAAAACTCAGAATCGTGACGCAAGAACCAATACAATACCATGCTTGGTTACAATAAATTTAAAGCTGTTATAAACAATTTAATGCTTAATATTTTCGATATTACGTAATAAATATTAGACACAGATTAACAACGCTTGTTTTAAAAACTCTAGCCTCACCCAATTTCCTGACCAAAAATATTGATTTTAGATTTTCAATGTGATATGAAATATTCTTTAACATGTTAAATTTCTATTTAAATGTGAGAGATAACACTTAAATAGTGTTCTATTAAACCATACTTCCACCATGGCAACTTATAGCTACGTTTAACCGTTATGACTGTCAGGGTAGGATTGTCCCGCTCATTGCTAGAGCAGAAAATTGCGTCACCATTATCAATTCTAGACAGTGGTGGATCCAGAAGAGCGTGCTCTCTCCCTCCTCATGGGAAAATATAACTTTTTTTGAGCTATTTCAACGGGACGAGTCGGCAAAAATATTTTTCTGTTAATATATTAGACCAAATAATCTCTTAGTCTATTATTACTACATATTAGCTAATGTCCACAAGTGTTACAGCGAGTAATATTTGCGTTCCCTCTGACTCCTCCAACTTTTTGCGAAAGAATGAAAAGATATAAACCTTCCAACACTTAAGATGTCAACTTGCACAAAAAAATTATAAGAACTGCTCGAAACTTTTCTCTGTGATAATGTGTCTCCTCAACCTGGCAACAAAGTGAATGAAAATAAACCTTCCTAAACTGGACAGTCGTGCGACTTCGAATTGAAGTATACAGAAGTTTTATACAAACAGTTATTGCCAAAACTGTTACTCTACAGCGATTACTACTCAACTGAGGAACATAACTAATAATGAAATTACTAAGTCTGTCTTGTTTCAAGTTGCCATCAGTAGACGAGGTCTATTATGTATAACAGTATCAAGCTGTTACAGCAGAGAACAGAATGATCCAATTTTACCAGAGTTTTATATTAAAGATATTCACATAAAAACACAATTTATTTTCACTTCATTCTTAATTTCAGTTTTGGGACGTAAAAAGTTTACAATCCATCATAGTGTATTTAAAGTGTTTTTCTTTCACAGTATAACGAAACTAGGCATATCTGTTAATAAACAATAGCATTTAAAAAAACGACAAAACATATCGACTCACTAATACGAGGATGGCTCAATAATTATTGTCCCTGACCTATAAGAAGTATTATTTTTTCAAAAAACTCTCCTTTCATAGTAATACACTTCTTCCACCTATGCTGTAAAGCCACTATGTCAGCTACAAAGAAAGTCTCTGGCTGAGCCGTGAGTCATTCCTCCACAGCTTCAATAACAGCTGCATTTGAGTGAAACTTCTTCGCCTTGAGATGCTCCTTCAACTTTGGAAACAAATGAAAGTCACTAGGGGTGAGGTCGGGGAGTAGGGAGGATGTTCCAACACATCAAAACCAGCAGCATGGATTGCGGCACCAGTAAGATGGCTTTTGTGGGCCGGAGCATTATCTTGGTAGAACAGCTCTGTTCGATGCAACATCCCGCGCCGTTTTTCCTTGATTGCTTCGCGTAACTTAGGGATTAGGGCTGCATAATAGGTCCCCGTGATAGTGTGTCCAACCTCCAGGTAGTCAATAAGGAGTACACCCTTCGCATCCCAAAAAATTGTGGCCATAACCTTGCGTGCTGATGCTTGCACCTTGAACTTGCGTGGGGGAGGCGAACTGCTGTGCCGCCATGCTCTGTCGTTTGGACTTGGGATCATAGTGGTGGAGCCACGTCTCATCCACTGTCACAAATCTATCACAGAACTGTTTCAGATCTGCCCCCATAACCTCCAAACCAGCCCTTGAACATCGAACTCTGTCTTTCTGATGTTCACGAGATAACATTTTGGATACCCACGCACTGACATCTTTCTGAATCCCAAGTGTTCATGCACAATGGTTTTCAGTGAGCCTACAGAGATGTGCATGATGTCTGCTAACTGTTGCACCGTGATTTGTCTGTCTGCTATAATCGTATCATGCACAGCATCAACGTTTTCTGGGGTGCATGCTGTTGTGGGAGGACCAGCACCAGGGGCCTGATGACAGCTTTCCCTGTCGCAACGGAAGTCGCGGCACCAGTTCTTCACCATCTGGTAGGAAGGATCCCCATCACCCAACACACTGATCATGTCCTCATGAATTTCTTTTGGGCTTAACCTCTTTTTCTGGAGGTACTTGATGACAGCTCGTTGTTCGGTTTTCCCCATTTTTTCAAGCTAGGTGCCACCTCTCACACCTGAAACGACAAAAAAGAATATTAATATAACAGCTATGGTTCTGAAATTTAGCATATAGGCATCTAAGAGATTAGGCAACAATATCCCCCATCATCCATCCCAGCTCAAGTATTTTAAATATGCCGGGGACAATAATTATTGAACCTCCCTCGTATGTAAATTAGTTTATGTGGAAATATCAAATTTTGGGGATACTGGACCTTGAAACTTGATGGAATAAACTGAACTTAGTAGTATACGGAGAAATATACACACACATATATTGGTAACCGGTACATATCGTAATATCCTACACGTGCTCTATATTTGCACACCAACATGTGCTTTTCGTTTGTAGACAAAACCACGTACTCTCTTACTACAACTACTACAAGCCAGCAGACTAGAGGCATCCTTCTCATCATGCGACATAAGAGGACCACTAGCACCACCGCTGTCCAGAAGAATGTATAAAACACAATGTAAAATCTCCATCAGCGTCACTTTCGACTTGTCATCCCTGCTCTCTTAGCTTGCCTAGAGCTCTGTGGAAACTCAAACACTCTCTTTACTTGCCTGGAGCACTGGGAGATCCTAACCGCAACCACCTAGCTTTTCTGGAGTTCTGTGGCTTCCTGTCCGCTTAGATTGCCTGGAGCTCTGCGGAACTTCAAACCCTCTTTGCTTGCCTAGAGCACTGAGAATTTTTAAACCATTATCACTTAGCTTCCCTGGAACTCTGTTGTATCCTTTCTTGGCTGTCCGGGCCTTGGACATCTATTTACCCACACAAACTATATACAGAACTTTGTGTTGGTTCTTGGACCACAATTAGAGTGAATTTTATATGTTATATTGTACATAACAAGACTTTTTTTTATATATAATAAAACGGTTCTGGGAGAAAAGTACACTCCATGTGCTAAATTGCTCTGTACCTACTACCTTACCAACCTAATTTTACAATATACTCACCTTTCAAGAAATTCTCCATGAATTTGAAAATTGCGAAGGCACGGTGAAAATGTGAAGCATCTGGTGTCTCTCCTGGTTTTAGAAGCTCCTTCAGGTCTTGGAATGGGCCTTTCAAACAAAAACAAAAATATCAACACTAGTTAATATATGAACTTGCCATGCTGAGAATGAAAACTACAAGTACAAATTATGCAAATAAGTTCATAACTGTTGAATGATGAATGAAGTATCTATCACATTTTGCCATTAGTTGAATTATGTTTCTAGCAGTGACTTTTAAGTGAAACAAAACAGCTTACAGGTAAATACAACCACTTTTATTTTTCAAAATGATAATTACTCCTCGTGTTCCTACTGTTCAACCTCTGTTGTATTCTAAAGTATTAAGTTAAGGAAGGTAGTTCAGGTTTTCAATATGTATCTCGTGCGGAACAACATATTAGCCTCGACTGTAATAATGTAAATATCACAAAATTTAACACGTTCGCTGCGTTACGAGTCACCGGTGGCTCGTATGATATTTCATTTCTGTGCGGTACCATTTTACGCATTGTATTACCTCTGTGCGTTTGTGGTGTTTTCGTTCGTAAAGATTTTTTTCAACGGACAAACCTTCAACGAGACACACGGTGACTCTTATAGCACTGAGATCCAAACTCAGTTGTACACTGCCGCAGCGAACGTGTAAGACATATCAAGTTACTGCTGCATGAGATTTAAAGCAACATGTTCACCAAACAGAGGAAAGTTCTCCATATAAATGGAATAATTTCCAAGATGGTATCTCTAGTCCACAGCCCTTTTTTGCTCTCAGTAATTTTAATATTGTGAGAGAAGAAACACTACACACCCTAAGAAACATAGAACCCAAGAAACGATCATTTATCCTAGTATAATAATACTTCAAACGGGCGAATATAATAATTTTTGGCATTGTCCCGCTCGGAAATAATTGAACCAACTCAATGAAATCCCACTATAGTCTTTACTGCAATTTCAAGATAGTTATAGGCTACTTATTTAATACTAGCATAGTTTCCAGGGAGATGATCAATAGCGTAAAATGTAGACAAAGATGTATGAAAAATTAAATAAGTTACTTTTTGATTCATTCTTTTGATTCCCTACGCTTTCAATCAAATGGGATGAATGCGATGTTTACGGGTATAAGAAGGTTTACTGACAATTTCTCAAGGTTCGGAGAAGCTACGTCTCCGGAAGAGGAGTGCATTGGTTCGAACTCCAATGAAATTGAATCTGTTAATGAACTTCTCCACGACCTCAGCAAAAGAAAATGGACATGAGATTTGGAACATGGAATATTAGGAGTCTTTATAGGGCAGGCGCGTTAAAATCCGTAACGAGTGAGTTAGAGAAATACAGGATGGACCTAGTAGGAGTTCGGGAAGTTAGGTGGGAAGGAAATGGATCTGTGAATTCCGGAAATTTTACGTTCTTTTATGGGGAATGAAATAAAAATCACCAGTTAGGGACAGGGTTTTTCGTTCATAAGCGTATATTACCAGCAATTAAACGGGTTGAATTTGTTACTGACAGACTTTCTTTTATTACTCTTAAGGGACGCTGGTGTGATATTATTGTTTTAAATGTACATGCCCCAACTGAAGATAAGGATGACGATATAAAAGACAGTTCTTACGAAGAAGCGGAACGGATATTTGACCAACTCCCGCGATACCACATGAAAATTCTATTAGGGGATTTCAATGCGAAGGTAGAACGAGAGGATATTTTCAAATCGATTATAGGGAACGAAAGTCTGCATAAGGTAAGTAATGACAACGGTGTTAGACTTGTGAACTTTGCAACATCCAAAAACCTAATCGTGAAGAGTACAAAATTCCCACATCGCGACATTCATAAATACACTTGGACATCACCAGACGGGAGAACACATAATCAAATTGATCACGTTTTAGTAGATAGAAGAAGGCAATCTAGCATAATTGATGTCCGGTCGTTTAGAGGGGCTGATTGTGACACTAACCACTACCTGGTAGCAGCGATAGTACGAGAGAGATTATCGTTGAATAAAGGTAATATTCATTGTCCGAAAACGGAGAGATTCAATTTAAAGAAATTAGAAGAGAGCCAGGTAAGAGAGAAATACCAGATTGAAGTTTCGAATAGATTCTCGGCTTTAGAAGATTCGGAGTGCACTAGTGTTGAGGATACCTGGATTGAAATTAGAGATAGCATTAAAATTTCAGCAAAAGAAAAATTGGGACACGCGGAAATACGTAGGAACAAACCATGGTTCGACCAGGAATGCATAAAACTAGCAGAGAAGAGAAAACAGGCAAAATTACGCTGGCCACAAAATCCAAATGAAATAACTACATAAAATTTCGCAGATATCAGGCGGGAAACTTCCAAAACTTTTAGAACAAAGAAACGCGATTCTCTAAAGCTAAAATTAAGGAACTTGAAGATAATAGTAAAAATAAAAAAATCCGGGACATGTATAAAAGGATCAACGAATTTAAGAAAGACTATCAACCTCGTGCTTATATATTAAAGAAATCTGACGGTACAGTTCTCACTGACACGGATAGCATCTTAAGTAGATGGAAAGATTTCTTTGACGATTTGCTTAACACTCAACAAAAAACTAGTGTGCGTGGAGACAAGGAGATACACACCCCAGAACCGTATATTCCAGAACCCAACCGAATAGAAGGAGAAATCGCTATAAAGAAATTAAAGAAACACAAATCTCCGGGTGTAGATGAAATTCCGGTTGAGTTAATTTTAGCTGGAGGCGAAAAATTGTGGAACAAGATACACAAACTCATTCTCTTTATCTGGAACAAGGAAGAATTGCCACAACAGTGGAAAGAATCAATCATTGTTCCAATTCACAAGAAAGGCGACAAAACTGACTGTAATAATTATCGAGGCATTTCTCTTCTGTCAACATCCTATAAAATCCTTTCAAATATTCTATTAGCAAGACTGACCCCATACGCAGATGAAATTATTGGAGATTACCAGTGCGGATTTAGACGAAATCGATCAACTATCGACCAAATATTTACCATTAGACAAATACTCGAAAAAAAGTGGGAATATAATACCCCGGTACATCAACTATTTATTGATTTTAGAAAGGCGTACGACTCGGTTAGGAGAGAAACATTATACAAAGTTCTTACAGAACTTGGAATATCGAGAAAGCTAATTAGATTAATTAAGATACGTTTAAACGAATCCCAAAGTAAAGTCCGGGTAGGAAAAGTTTTGTCCACGAGCTTTTACGTCGAAAATGGCCTGAAACAAGGAGATGCGTTGTCGCCATTATTATTTAACTTCGTTTTGGAATACGCTATAAGGAAAATCAAAGATAGCAACCAGGGCTTACAGTTGAACGGTATTCACCAGGTTATGGCATATGCTGATGATGTAAATTTAATAGGAGATGATAGGAGAACAATAGAAAGAAATGCAGAGATCTTATTAAACGCTTGCAAGGACATGGGTTTAGAAGTAAATGCAGAGAAAACTAAATACATGGAAGTGCCTCGGGACCGGAATACAGCAAATTATGGATGCGTTAAAATATTAAATAATACTTTTGATAAAGTGGATACTTTCAAATATCTAGGATCAATATTAACAGACGAAAATCATATTCACGGAGAAATTAAATGTCGACTAAAAGCAGGGAACTCGTGGTACTATTCGGTTCAAAATCTCTTGCCTTCGCGAATTCTATCGAGGAATTTGAAGCTTAAAATATACAAAATGATAATCATGCCTGTTGTTTTGTATGGCTGCGAAACATGGTCACTTACTCTGAGGGAAGAACATAAACTGAAAGTATTTGAGAACAAGATCGAGATGAATATTCGGACCCAAGAGAAACGGGAATGGGGAATGGCGGAAACTTCACAACGAGGAACTACATAATTTATATGGTTTACCCAACATTGTGAGGGTCGTCAAGTCTAGGAGGCTTAGGTGGGCGGGTCATGTAGCTAGAATGGAAGAAAGTAGAAACGCTTTCAAAGTCTTGACTGGAAGACCAATCGGAAAACGACCATTAGGAAGATCTAGGCGCAAATGGGAGGACAATATTAAGATGGATCTCGCAGAGATTGGAATACAAAGTAGAAACTGGATGCAGTTAGCTAAGGATAGAAGTCAGTGGAGAACTTTTGTGAACGCGGCATTGAACCTCCGGGTTTCATAGGCCATACAGTTAGTTAGTTAGTTAATGAACTTCTCAAGGATAAAGCAAAAGGTCAAGATAAGTGTGTACTCCCTATGGAGATATGCTTCGGCACGTACTGTAGGTGATGTAGTCAGCATCATGATCGGGTCACCTTTACTTCTTCAGGTTTTCCAGGAACCCGTTTGACAGGTGCTGGGTAAACATATGAGCCGATCTGAAAGTGAATAAAATCCCTTTCCACCGAGGATCAAACTAGGGTCATCTGCTGATAGATAAACGCCTAACCGATTCGGCATGCATCGTGGCTCTGATAAAGTGTTCTATACATTTCAAATGCTTTCCATTAATACTATCTATTTGTGAAGAACAACACGCACATCAATTAGTTAAAATAAAAACGGCTCTTATTTTAAAGCTTGTGTGGTATATATATATACATATAAAGTCATTACCTGGAAGGGTGTCGGAGACTTTGGGACGTGGTTTGTGGCATTGTCTACAATCTTTGCGCCAAGAGTAGTTTGCTGTATTGCAACCATTTTCGCCACATACCCAGTCTTCTTTTCCTGCAGAATCAGAGTCCTTCTTACTATCATCATCGGCGTTCTTACGGGGTTCTTCAGAATTTTTGGTCCGATTAGTGTCGAGTTCCTTCTTCCGACCACTAGCTAGACCGAAAAAAAAACAGGAAGAAAAATATTACATTTTAACAGTAGCAAACATTAATTAGAAAATATGATTTAATGAAGGTTATTTGCCAAATAATAGCAGTTATTCCATGTCAATTCAACCGCTCATGACACCCCTTAGCAGCGATCTTTATGATATTTTGGTAACGGTTTTCCGTTTACTAGTAAGGGAATATGGCAAAATTTTAAGTCGTTAGATCGCAGTGTTTGAAAGATATAGCCTGTTAGTTTGTCAGCTATTTATAACAGTTGTTAAGTATTGCTAAATGTACAGTGAAACAAAAATAAACCTAGAAAATGGATAACGATAGCTAAAAACCATGATTTTTTAAATCTTTAGTATCCTTTGTAGCACTATATTAACTGTTATTTATGGAATTAGGTAATTAAGTTATCGATCGAAAAACTATTGTAATCATTTAGTAAGCGGCTGTCCGGCTCTGAGGGCTATACGGTGTGAAGCTTGGGAAGAAAATGCGATGCAATCAGTTTTCAAATCGGTTTAGAAAGAGTACGAAAATTGCCAAAAACTTATTTGGTCTTAATAAAGCAACCTATTTGCAAACTTTCAACAATGAGGACTAAATCAATAATTAAATTTAAACATTGCCATCATGAGTAAAACAATGAAAAAGACGACCTACTTAATTAAAATGTATTCTAATACATAATTCAAACAAATTTACATAATTAATAATGGAATCTTGAAGTAACGGATGTACGTCGCACAAATAAGGATTCAGTGCCAAATATTATTGACAGTGACTGTTTTCCGGGTGCTTCTAAATCTGCTAATACTTTACCTTGTCCCCATGCGTAAAGTACTTTACAAATGTCAGAGCTTGGCTACACAGGTTATGAATGTTGATATTTGCCTTGGTATTACCAATAACAGCTACCTTCAAGGTGAAACTACAAATATTACCAATGCTACACCAATAATAACACATAAGTTTTGCCGCTTTCCAGCTGGATAAGATACTCATGTCACTAAGGTCCTCTACACGTATTTTAAGGCGTGTTCCACGACGTGCTTGACCAACGGTAGCTGATGCCCTCGAAATCAAATGATACAAAAGACTGAATCAACCAGTATCTATTCCCATTTGTTGCAGTAAGTGTTCCCAAACAATCAGATAATGTTAAGAATCTGACTTCTTGGATGAAGCAACCAGTTCGGCTCTGGCGCAATATCAGTCATGGCGCCTTAACGTGGGCTTCAACGAAGATGAAGAAATCTCGATTAAACCAGAAATTTTCCAATTTCAGGACTGAACAAAAACTTGACGATGGTTACATCAGTGGAGAAGTCCGTCTTTTTTAATTTTTGATGATATAGTTGCGGCCCCGGACACCTCTGTGTTAGAGACCCTTTTAGAGAAACATCCAACCCACTCTGACAATTTCATCTCGCCGATCTTCCTGATGATCAACACATTTTTCACGGAATTTAAATTTACTGAGGTTCAAAATACAATTAACTCCTTTCTGTCAGGCAGCGCGGGAGGCCTAGTCGGGCTTCGTCCACTATTCTTTTAAAGACCTTTTTTCTTGTCAAATACTGGAATCGAAGGAAAAACTCCTAAAATCCTCTTGTGATCTATTTAATTTTAATCATTTGTGGAAAAGTAACTATGGAAGTTCGCCCGTTGTTTTTCGGTGACAAATTTACAGCACTGAAAAAAAGGAAGATGGTGATCGGCTTATAGCGGTTTGGAATTTCTAAGGCAGATTATCGGTAAAAATTGTATACATTAAAATACTGAGCCAATTAAGAACTTTTTATCCCCCCATCAACTTGGTGTTTGTATTCCTAATGATACCGAGGCAGCTGTTCATTCAACTGGAGTTCACTTTTCTTCTACTCACAGTGATACTAAGGCGATCATAAAGTTGGATTTTTGAAATGCCTTTATTGAGCTTTGCCAGGATACCAGGCTTGCCGCAGTGCTAAATGACTTTTTCTTCAATTTATCCGTATATTCATCGATGCTACGCTCAACCCAGTGATCTGCTTTCGGTGAAACCACTATTTCTTCTCAGAGAGATGCACAACAAGATGATCCCCTGGGTCCAACACTTTTCGCTATAACTATTCATTCTTTAATTAAATCACCTAACACTGAATTAAATATTTGGTACTTAGACGATGGAACAATTGATGGTGGTTCTTTCATCCTTAATACAAATAAACGAGAAGGCATTTGTTCTGGCTTACGTCTTAATTTTTCTAAATGCGAGGCCGATTGTCTTGGTTCAGACGAAACCACATTCGACGAAATCTCTAGAAGATTTAACACTTAAAGACCCGGAGGGGATTTAAATGTAGAAACGCTTGGATCCCGGCCATTTTAAATGTATTTTTAAAATTTTGTTACTCAGAAACTACTCTTTTAAAGTGAATGAAACTTTCAGGTTCAATCGAATAAAAATGTACTAATATAACAGAAAAGCAGTAATGCACTTAGCATTGTTACCGTTGAATACACAGTGTTGCAAACTTTAAGGAATATTTTTTGTATGTTGGAAATCCAATCGAAAGATACATTGTCCGATAATTTCGTGTAAATTGCAAACGACCATACAACTAAATATAAATAAGTTTAAATATACACTACATATCACAATATGTCACTCCGCCCTCTCCTCTCCCTTTTGGTGACATGTTAGGTGCGAGGACGTTTAGAAGCGCGGTGCGATGGTTGAGAACTAGTGCTGGGAACAGCATCGAGAGTTGTTTTCGTGTTACTGTCGGAAGATTCTAGTTGTTCTAATATTGTAGCAATGTCTAAATATTAGATTAATCGTCCGTTTCAAACGCATCGGAGTCGCTATCATCTATTATTTCTGTAATTTCTCCGGGCGAAAATACGCCACTATCATAAGAACCACGACTTGTTGCGGTGGTATTCATGGCCAAAAGCTGAACTAAAAAGAGGAAGTGAACCCTAAGCAAATTACAAGAAGGATGTAGAAACAACCACACACACTTCCACTGGCTTATAAAACAGGAGAGAAAAAAAATAACTACATGATTTTTTTTCCTTCTGAGTACTCATATCTTTTTGGGGAATATACACTTAACACAGCATGTCATATAAATCTACGCAGTACGTGACCTGTAGGCATGAAGGTGATAAATATTAGTGAAAAGTAAACAGAAGGGAGTAGCTGTATGAAGCTGTTGGCTTCTTTCGTCAACTGCGTGTTGAAGTGCGGAAACTGACCTTGAGTGCACGGCAACTAAAGTTGTCTCCGGGACTGAACGCCTCGTAACGAGAGGGCAACTATAGTTGTCCATGGGTCTTTAAGTGTTAATGAGGCTGCTCCTGGCATACGTCCTTTAACCACTCAGAATGCTTGCCTTTTAGGTGCTGCTCTCACCTCTGAAGCACTTACTAACATGTTATTGAATAAAATACCTAATTTAGAAGTGTTCTTGTCTCGACTCTCCTCTTTTTTCTTTAACGTGCGTCTTTGTCAATTCCTTGCTTAATCTATTCTTTTACGATGCTTTCCATCTTGGCATGAGACTTCATTGCTGGTAAAACATGATCGTCCTTAAAACTGGACTTGAATCAATTCTGAACTGCTTCTTAAATAACGACTTTTGGATTCAAGTATGTTTACCTGTTGGCTTGGATGATCTTGGTATTTGATGAGTTGTAGATATAGCAAGAGCTACATTCTTAGCGTCTTACCACAGATCTTTTCGTTTAGTCGAAGCTCTCCTTCCACAGAGTTATACCTTCTCGCTATCATTCTCAATTACGGACACTGATGGGACATGATTATTTGTTCGTAAATTAGAAGTATCTGTTAGAGAGAAGTTACATAAATTTAGATTGTTCGAAGCTCATGTGGTGGAGGCTGATATCAAAGTATTATACTAGAATTTCAGGGGGAATAACAGGAAAAGCCGCTCTGAAAATTAACAAAAATATGTCTTAAGGATGTGTTTATGTGCATGTGCACTGCAAAATTCTTGTGATCATTTTTATCTCAAATGTAAGTCATAATCCCTTAATTCGCTTGATGACTATAAGTAAAAGTAAAAGTAATGAATTTCCTGAGGAAAAGCCTTAAATAGCTGTCTGTTGTATAATCCTGGAGACACAAGTTTCTGATCGGAGTTTACCTGTAATTGTTCGATCAGTTTAAGAAATCATTTAAAGATTTACTTTTAGATTGCAGAAAATATTTTCTGTGCTAAATCAGTATGAGCTAAGAATAATTTCTATCCGTTATGGAGGTTACTAAAACGTTCGGGGTAAACGAACACTGTCCATGTCCGTATCTGAGTGTCCAAGTAAAAGAGAGGGTTCTCTCCGACAATGCATATATTTTTTGCCGGGACACAGAAGTTTGTCCGTATTATGATGATGATGTCAGTTAAGGAAGGTTTCGTTGTAAATGAAAACATAATACAATTTACCACTTAATAGTACTAAGTTAGATCCTTAGGTCGTAAACTGTTGGCTTCCAGTTTCTTGCCACATATTTTAAAAACAACTATCAGTATATGCTTTTACACTCTATTCTCAACTTGACTATAAACAAGAAAATTTACATTTTAGAAGTGGCATTTTAATATTTATTTATATTATTTTTACGTTTCGTGGTACTGCTCTTAGACTACAGGAGGTGACAAAAAATGAATTATGGTAATGAAATGAAAGGTCAAAAGATTGTATGTATCATTTATGCAGTGAGCGGGAACCAAACTCGTGAACAATGCTACATAAATGGTAATGTTCTATTTGCTGCAAATTAATAAAACGACTAACAATTAGTAGCAGCGCAGGCAAACTGAGTTAATTTTTCTAATATTAACATAATTGTAAATAATGGAAGTGGAGTAATATTGCAGTCTACTTTGCACTCAGTTTCAAAAATAGATCATTTTTACTACTTCCACACTTCGTATTCTTAAGTTTTTCTTATAATTAAATGGTACTGAACGGAGATAGAGTAGTGTGGGTGTTCTGAGCGTTTCCAGGAACTGAGGATGCTATACAATGAAAATTTCTCGATAGATATATATATGAACGATATTTTTCAAATGCTTTTACTGTAACAATTATTGCTATCAATATATTTTTCAAAGTAGTTCTCGCATATGCTCAGTTCGTACTTTGAAAATGGGAGAGGCATATACAGGAAAAGCGTTAAATCTACATTTTTTTAATACTTTAAGAGGTTAGCAATTTCGCCGCAACTACTCTAGATACATAGCCAAGAACGCAATGGTCTACACTGTACGATCTACACCCACCTCCGTTGGATTCTTCTGTTATAATAGGTGGTGGTAATGATGACTGATCTTCAGTTTTTACAGGCAGAGATTTGGGACCGCCGCACTTCTTGCAGTCCTTTCGATAACTAAAATTGTAGAATCCACAGTCTTTCTTACTACACAACCAATCTCCTTCAAAATTATTTCTGCTCACGGCTTTATCATCTCCAACCATATCTGAGGCAAAGAATCAATCTAGTAATGAGAGTACAGAACTGCGAATTCCTAAGCAAATATTTCACGAAAGACATGGTTATATTTATTTCTATGGGTATATATGAATAATAATAATAATAATAATAATAATAATAATAATAATAATAATAATAATAATAATAATAAATTGTTGATATACGTTATTTTTGCTTGAAAAAGGAAAATATTGGCAAATAACACTTGATATGACGTAAATATCAGATTTGGTGGGAGTCTAAATTTTCAAGGTATAAGGTGGTATATGAAAGATTTGAAGCCAACTTGAAGCATTAGGCCCGGTCTCCAACAGTTTCAGTACTGAAAAAAAGTGTTCAACTACAATCAATCAATGGAAAAGGGGAAACATAGTACTAAACAGAAATACATCCTACCTTCTCAATTTTCTTTCTTTCTCTCTCTCTCTCTCTTTTTTTTTTCTTTCTTACAATGAAATGCAAGGTTTATGAGTGAGAACGGAAAATAACAATGATACTACATGAGAAAATTCTGAACAGACAAATTTTGAGAAGTAGACGTTCTTTTTTTTCTTTTTTTTTTTCCTTTCTTTCTTTTGTTGTTTGGATAAGATTCAGATAGTTGATGAATTATGACGTTGAAGTAATTTTCTTGGGGTAATGTAATGAACAACACATGCCGAAGGTTGTTCGCTTTATATACGAGCATTTTTGACGGGTACTCACCCCCTTTGAGATACCGCGTCGCCACCACCGTAGACCCCCTACATTGTGAACTAACACACGGCATTGCAGTTTCCATTGCTGCAAGCTCCGGTGCAACACAACCATGGAAATTCTGTTCCACTCCTTCTGCAAGCTTTCCATAGGCCATCCAGGGTGCGCGGGTGGCGATTTTGAAGACGTCGTTTCAACAGTCTAAATGTGAAAAAATCCATTGTACAGGCAACTGGGCTTTTCACAGGGATGTCTTCAAACAGAATGACACGAATTCTTAATTTCTCTGCCATTTCCTCATAAAAACGTAGTGATGCTCTGGCGGTATGACTCAAAGCCTTGTCTATATGGATCTTCACCTGGTGAGTGTCCATTCCATACAATTATGGGATGTCTCTCCGATAGATAGGTGTCAGAATGGATTCTTGGAAGTATCTTGGATTCACCTTCACGTTTTTATTACCTTGCGTATCATATCAGCATAACTTACCCCCTATCCGAATCCCTTAACAACCAAAAAGCCACGAGGGAAACTTTTCCTGCAATGGCGAACAAAGTTGCAGCGCCCCTTGCCGTCAATGTCACGGTATGTGATCGCCCGAATGTAACCAACTGGAGTGGGATAGACATATGATTCATCCATTGTGACAATTTTCTTCCATTTGGAACCCACCAGGTACTATTCATACAGTTAGTTTCTTGCAGTTTGCCTTATGTTCTGCAATGTGACGCGGTAGCAAGTGGTACACATGGGCCTTCCGCCCACACTTGAACCTGAGGCTCTTGTGAACGGTTTTGTTCACAGTTGACGGTGTGAGGTGGAATCTGTGGCCCACACCACGTCGAGTCAGGGGATTTTCTTGGCACGGCAATCGATGGATTCCCCTTAGCACTACAGGTGCCATTTTGCATGCAGCCTTCTCCTGATGGTTTTCGTGAATGAATGTTTCGCAAGGGGAACCTGTTGTGGGCAACGGGTCACAATAGCTTTCGCAGTCGACATCTCGATGTTAATCCATTCTCCCGACTCTGTTTCAACATGCAAACGTACGTACAATTAGCATAGAAAAGGGCCATTACGTAACCCTCCCAATACCGGTTGATTTTCATCGCCATTTGATAACACTCACTACCAACATTTACGCACCTACACGATCAGATACAACACTGCACACGCCAGCAAACCCATAGTCGCAGCATGATACGCCAGGTACGCCGAGTCGAAAATGGTCGGATATACAGCGAACAACTTTCTGTATTAAAATTTCGATATCATCGGGCTACATTAGATTTCTGATAAAATGTAATTCTACTCAGTGCGATACGTTTTAAATTTGTACGAAACTACAGTCACTTGTAAATTTCAGCAGCGGAGTTTTCTTTATTTTAGAAAATACGCATCTGTCATCTTCATACCAAAAAACTGATTTTAGCATTAACATACACCTATGTGTCTTAAGAAATCAAATAAACATTTGATCGAAAACAATAGAAGATGTGAAGACTATGCCCCACATAGCAGTCATCACAGTCCGACCCTCACCTTCACCTCCTGAAGCCACTGATTGTTCTTCGGTTTTCGCAGGCTCTGGTCTGGGACAGCCACACTTTCTGCAGTCCTTTCGGTAATTAAAATTATAAAATTCACAGCCTTTCTTCGCGCATAGCCAATCTCCTTCAGCTGAATCTGAAATAACGACCAATACATATATTGACAAAATTTCTTTCAGTGTTATTTTTTACTCAATCCAGGTTCTTTTGTTTTATTTATATTGAAATATAATTAGTGACAACATGATATCAATAATATGCTTGAAGAGATACGATTCTCGATTTTGTTTGCTTGAGATACGATTCTCGATTATTGTTAGAAAAATATCACTTAGAACACTACAACAAGAGAAGACAAGATGTGATAGTCTGAGACAATTGTAATCATATTATATATATATTTCCCTTCTCTTAAAGTAACTGCTGAAGTAAGCGAGATCAAGAAAACCCTACATTGTTTACAATATGAAGAAAAATACCATCCCAGCATCTGTTCCAGAAAAGTGATGAGAAAACTACTACAAATAATGCAAGTCATACAAAACAACAATAACAACAATAATAATAATAATAATAATAATAATAATAATAATAATAATAATAATAATAATAATAATAATAAAAATAATAATAATAATAATAATAATAATAATAATAATAATAATAATAATAATAATAATAATAATAATAATACGTTTCTTCAATACAGAACAACTAGCAACTCATGTCGTAACACAACAGCTGCATAATAAATCAAGGAACATTTTACAACAAGCGAATTTTGAGCCCCGCATTACCAACCGGGGGAGGGGATACTTTGTGTCCATCGGAGTTAAGTTATTTGTAATTACTCTTCTAATAGTTTCTTTAAAATTGTAAAAAAATACATTATTGCTCAACACGTTTAGGTAAAGCATATCCTTACGGTGGTGCAAATTGAATGTTAGCGTGCCTCATAAATTTCCTATTTTAAGTTGGTGGGGACAAAGTACCCCACCCCCACCCCACCCACAAGTGTCACTGCTAGACGGCAGTATAATAAATAGATGTTAGTCTTATTCCGCGTACTGTTCACTTGTGTTACTGTAGATTTCTAATTTGTTTCTTTTGCGAGATATATTTGATCTTAACAGGTGAGTTCAAAATGCGCCCCCCTTTGGTGGTCTGCGCTATAAAAAATACCTAGGTAGTGCGAGGATTAATCTTAACGAATGTATTTATTCTTCCTTCTCTTAATTTTATGCCGCTATTTACAGAATAGTTTCCGAACGTAATGGAATCAACACATATTACATACCAAGTATCGGTACAGAGAAATACTTTTGGCAATCTAATTATGACAGAATGAAAACCGCACTGGATCTTTTTTCTTTAAAAAAAAAAAAAAAGGAATGAGATATCTGACATTATAACTCCTGTAAGAAGAATGTAATTATAACATTAAAAAAAATGAAGTTATTATCTAATGACCACATACACAACTGAAATAAGGAATACGGTGGCCCCATGGTACAACACTGAGTTGCTCCTAGCTTGATCTCGGGGTCTTGTTTTCTCCCATATTCTTATTTCACTAATTCCTTCAAGATTCGTCAGTTGCATTTATTATTCACCTTATTTATTTATTCAAAAAATTACCCAAAACAGAGCTAAGAAGCTCCGACTACTTTGGATGCTACATAATTCTAAAGTACATACATTTAAATGTATACATTAAAACCTTACAAAAATAGTTTATAGATAATTAATACATAGATATATCAATTTTAAATACATACATACAGAGGAAATCAGGCGAGTGAATCAAGACATTAATTATTTTATACAAAATCAAATATGAATTTACTTCTCTTCTGGATTCTACGGAGCCAACTCATTTAATGACATTTTATAAGAAATATGGACGTCCCTTTCAGGATGATTTGTGAGGATTTAGCTCAACGCAAAATCAAGGGACGTTAAAGATTATATTTTATTGTACAAACTGAACAGACTATGCAACACATTAAGTTCGCAGTTGAAACACAAGCAATGAAATGAAACTGCAACCAAGATTTTAAAGAATAAAGCCAGGGACGATATACAACCTGTGTTTCGGTTGCATTATAACATTCTGACGATATTCTGAAAAATGCTGAAAATAAGACAGTGTCCAACACAAGCCTAAGACTCTTTTAATCTACTTCAACATTTTTAAGTAATTTTTATAATCAAAATTGACTCGCACTAAATTTGGAACACTTATGGGACACTTAAGACCGAAAAAAAGAGAGAAAGAAAAATAATTAATTTTAATACAAATTTCCATGCACTTTATGTACATGTATATTATTGTAGGAACGTGTATAATTCTACAATATCGTATCATATAACACGCATAAATATTCAAGCACTATCAGATATTGTAATGTTATACTTGATCTTGCTCGGAATTTCAAATCACGCATTATAGCAGAATCTAAGTAAATTTGATTACACACATTTCTGCGAAAGAACTTATGAAAGTACTACAAAAAGAACCTACGTTATTATTTCCCAGAAAAATTCTCTTTAATGTACATCAAGGAAGTACAACACGAAAAAAATATTTCCTGAGCTTCCGTGTACCCGAATAATCAGTCTGTTATACCAAGTTGGATATCTGGTGAGGGCATATAATCTTTGGAGTTGGTGGTGTTGGTGTTGACCGTGAGGTAATAGGAGATCTACATATATAACCTATTTCAGGTGTCCTAATTGCAAGTTAGTATTTGCTACAACTGCTTTATTTTAGGCTGTCGGATCTACCATTTTTTTTCTTGTGAAGCTATCTAGCTAGGAACTGGGAAGGTTCTTGTGAACAAGTTTAGGTTCAATTATATCCCCTAAAATCTGTAAAAATCTAGATTAAACTTACCATTTATTTTTGTTTCTTGCCATCAATGGATGAAGTGCATGAATAAACTGCATTAAGCTTCTATAAGTTCAATCCAGCTATTTATAGATTTCAGAGCTTATCCTTCACATTGTTTACCTAACCCTACTCAAAACAACCCACTTCTAGATAAGTAGTTCAGAAAAAAAAAGAGGACAATCTCGATCATCGAATATTAAAAGTAAATATGTAAAGCAAATGGCAACTTGAAAATAATATACCTGAAATAAGATAACTAATGTAGTTCTGAAATGCATCCTACGCACAAAACAAGTGGGTAAAAAATAACTAGGTATTTTTAATATTCTATAAAAATTATAATATTACTGATTTCATGTTGAAAACAAAGCCATAATATAAAGTATTTATTAAGATTTCACACTGCCTGCCTAGTTCAATCATTGTCCACTGCAAGCAGCACGCGCAATGTAAACGAACATGGTGTACCACTTATCTGTTAACAAGAGAACTCAGATCGCTCCAAGCGACCTCATGAATGGCCAGCAAAAAGTTCAATCTCACTTCGAGTGATTTTTTTCCTGTGAGGCTGCACTAACAAACAGATGTAGAAGTCCAAACTTCGCATAGTAGAGGAATTAGAGGTCTGGATTCAAGAGTTTTTTTTCCAACACAACAATTTACTTCCTCTCTGGCCGTTTGAAGAGTGGTTAACAACACAGATCCCTACGTTAAGATTTAACATACTTTATGTTCTAATCTAAGGAAGTACACGTTCATGTTTTTCTAATAAATAAGAATCAATATTACACAATGTATAACAGTTTTTTTAATATCTGGGTTTTTCCACCCACCCACCCTGTAATTACAAAATTGAAGAGCTATTTGAATTAAGAGGTAGCGGATTCCAATGAAAAAGAAAATGAAAAAAAAAAAAAAAAGAGCTGACACATTACTCAGTTAAACTGCGTTCTCTATCCGATACAGCTTTCGTGAGTTGTAACATGAACTTACATTTAAGAGCATTCATTTAAATAACAATAACTTTTGACTTTAAGTAATTAAGGTAATTACTACAAATAGAACATACCTTTTTCTTTATTTTCTTTTCTAAACTAACTTTGGATGATTCATTTTTCCACGGAGTATGACACTTTACGCAATCCTTTCGCCAATGACAGTTTCTAAAACTGCATCCATCTTTTTAACAGATCCAATCTTTATTTTGCTGCACAAACGAAGTATACGAGTAACCTATACTTAATATAACAATATTTCATAAAGGGGATGTCAGGCGGAGGTGGCCCGCGGACAACATGGAACTGGGGCTCCACATTATGCTGACTTCGGCACTTATAAGTAATGTAGCGTTCCGGCCGCTTTTATCCTTCAGGTTTCCCGACGTATCCACTTTATAAAGTCGCTTTAGAACGAAAGTTAAACAAAAAATAAATTCCCTTCATAATGAGAATCCGACTACGCCATTGCGGCCCTAATAGTATTTGAAATGTTTTAAAAGATATACATTCCACGAATTTATGAGAATAACTCTCACAAATAAAACCTTACCTTATTTCTAGCAAATTGGTTTTATTTACTATCGAGTCATTAAATACACACAAGGAAAACGAAATAATAAAATATGCTTTTTCATAACTAATAAAACACGAAATTATGTAATATCTTTCCTTCTTAACATGACAATTCTTCTTGAAACGTGTAATGAGAGATACTTGAATTGTAAACGTAACATCGAGAGAGTAAAATGGAATGAAATAAAAGATAATTTCTAGTTTAACATTCAATGCTTAAGCTTTTCTGGCTGAGAAAGACTGATATTACTATTGAAAATGAACGATTATGAAATAATTGGTGATATGAAAATGTGAAAGAAAACGGGAGAACTCAGAGAAAAATTCACAGACATGATGCTGTCTACTACTATTCACTTGGCCTTGGATTGAAGCAGGGACCTCTCGCACCGAAAACGAACACTTTACCATTGAGCCCCCGTGCCCCTGCAAGAGTAATAATGTTATTTAGAAAAAACAATAACAACATCAATAATAATAAATCAACAGGAATACTATTTCATCTTACTTCAAGTTTCCGCAAATATCTATTAGTTCAGTTTGAGAATAAAGACTAAATGTAAGAATGAAGTAAGACCTGCTACTCTTGACATCGCTTTGACTTTGACACTTCATTGATTTGATACTAATATTGTATAAGCGCAGCAGACAACGAATAAAATCTTTCTCGTTGACGTTTCCACGAAATTTTATTCAAACATAATCTTTATTTTATCAGCAGTACTCTATATAAATATCTTTACGTAAAATATAATTACTAAACAAATATATATAGATATACATATCTGTAGCTTGGGTCTAAAAGGGCCAATGTCACTTTTGGGTATATAATAAAAAAAAAATAAATAAAAAAACTTCAATTTTAACGTCTATACGAGGTATGGCAATTAAATAACGAGACTGCCCATCTCCTGTCGAGCAGGATCGTCGGGGGGGGGGGGGGGGTAGCTCATGATGTGTTGTTGATCTTGAACCTTCATGAGCAGCCACTGTTTGTTTCATGATTCTGAAAGCTTTTCTTTTCTTTGAAGGCTTGCATAAAGAGGACAGTGTTCTGTAGTAGTGCCGGAATCATGGTGAACAGTAAAGTTGAGCAGCGCATTAACATCAAATTTCTGGTGAAATTAAACAAAACACCGACGGAATGTTGTGCAATGTTAAAAGAAGTGTATGGTGATATTGCTATATTACGTGCGCGAGTTTTCGAATGGCACAAACGATTTTCAGAAGGTAGGGAGGAGGTTGAAGATGATGAACGACCCGGCCGCCCTTTGAGTTCAAGAACGGACGAAAATGTTCAAAAAATTAATGAACTTGTGCAGAAAGACAGACGTCTGAGCATTCGAATGATCGCAGACATGACGAACATTAACGAAGAGACAGGAAGACAAAGGACCCCGCACTTTTCTTATGGAAAGTGGCTTTCGGCTAATGTTGTTGAAACTTCGCTGGTTGATAGTTCTTAACATGTGGATCAAAAGTCTCAATGGGCACAAAGACCGAAATCCACTCCTTCCCCCCAAAAAACCGCCTTCAAGTAGCTGGGGGGAAGAACTGATTTCAGCATGTAAAACAATTTGTTGTTTTAATCAACTCAACAAGGACCCCAAACAACCACATGTTAGACTATCAAACTACCCCACTTGACACCGCCCTTTGCCCCCCACATATCCCCCCCGCGAATTACCTTACGGATGTTCCATATTACTGTAGTTTATAGTTGCGCGTATGTGTTGAAATACCTACAGTTTTGGTCTCACCGACGATATGATGGGTTTCACGTATCGCTGATTACGAATCTGAGGTGAGAATTCTAGAATTCAAGATGGAGGATCAATATGGCGAATCAAAAACACGAAACTCCTGAATGTAGCCACAAATAGCTTTTTACTAGGGTATTTTGGGTCGTTGATTACGAATCTGAGGTCAAAATTCTTGAATTCAAGATTGCAGATCCAATATGGTGGATAAAAACGTCGAAGCCACAAATCGTAGTAGACTAGAGTGTTTTTAGATCGCTTTTTAAGTACGCAACATTCCTTGATACTTCAGCCACTATGTAGAATTATTCTGCATCCTTGCCCTTTACCAAAACCCACCACAGATATCTTAATGCTGAACGGTGTTAAAATAATTCATCAATTATCTGTTCATTATTTTCATCATTTCGGTTTGCAGCATCTAATGTGGTACTTAGCAATGAGTCATCGGGATATCTAATATTCTGTAAATGTCGTGCATGGCCTAAATACCACAAGACACTTGCAACGTGCGCACATGTACCTAATGTACGAGCACCGCTTTGACATGTACAGTAGTAACCTTGAATAACATTTTGATCATAATCCTGGTCATTATGTTAGTAGACAGAGGATACCGCGATGCAATTCCTTTACTGAAATATTTAGGAATTGAACATAGAATGCCCGCACTCCTACTACCACGTGAAAGACAACTATCAACAGAAGATGCGAATACTTCTCGACTAGTTACTAAAAGTCGATATTCGAGGCAAGAAACGGGCATCTAAGATCTGTTTTTAAGTTTCTAGCACAAACGTTGAATCTGCAACATGCAAAGAAACTGAATAGTTTCTATCGCATAGCTGGAGCTATTTTGAACAGATACCATCCCGTTATTTTCATGCAAGATGCAACCATTGAATTAGCTAGAGAAATGAGAAATAGGTCAATCATGCCGAACGTTGTTAAAGCAAGAGTGGAGGTAGATAATCTTATTAGAAGGAACGGTCAATGGGTACCGCTGAATGATCAAGGCCTAATTGATTTCTCTGTACTTAACTTAAACTACTTACGAGATTTGACTGTAGGCACATATAAAGTAGATCTCTCATTCTCTTACGTCCAAGATAAACTAATACGAGATAAGGATGAGCAATTCCAGCTTGACGAAAACGTAACTGAACCGGGATTCCTGCGCATATGTTTCTACTCAAGGTTCCGCAATGCAACTAAGCATCAAGTTTTCATAGCATATGTAGCCAATGATGAAGATGACCAAGATTATGATCAAAATGTTATTCAATGTTACTACTGTACATGTCAAAGCGGTGCTCGTACATTAGGTACATGTGCGCACGCTGCAAGTGTCTTGTGGTATTTAGGCCATGCACGACATTTACAGAATATTAGATATCCCGATGACTCATTGCTAAGTACCACATTAGATGCTGCAAACCGAAATGATGAAAATAATGAACAGATAATTGATGAATTATTTTAACACCGTTTAGCATTAAGATATCTGTGGTGGGTTTTGGTAAAGGGCAAGGGTGCAGAATAATTCTACATAGTGGCTGAAGTATCAAGGAATGTTGCGTACTTAAAAAGCGATCTAAAAACACTCTAGTCTACTACGGTTTGTGGCTTCGACGTTTTTATCCACCATATTGGATCTGCAATCTTGAATTCAAGAATTTTGACCTCAGATTCGTAATCAACGACCCAAAATACCCTAGTAAAAAGCTATTTGTGGCTACATTCAGGAGTTTCGTGTTTTTGATCCGCCATATTGATCCTCCATCTTGAATTCTAGAACTCTCACCTCAGATTCGTAATCAGCGATACGTGAAACCCATCATATCGTCGGTGAGACCAAAACTGTAGGTATTTCAACACATACGCGCAACTATAAACTACAGTAATATGGAACATCCGTAAGGTAATTCGCGGGGGGAATATGTGGGGGGCAAAGGGCGGTGTCAAGTGGGGTAGTTTGATAGTCTAACATGTGGTTGTTTGGGGTCCTTGTTGAGTTGATTAAAACAACAAATTGTTTTACATGCTGAAATCAGTTCTTCCCCCCAGCTACTTGGAGGCGGTTTTTTTGGGGGAAGGAGTGGATTTCGGTCTTTGTGCCCATTGAGACTTTTGATCCACATGTTAAGAACTATCAACCAGCGAAGTTTCAACAACATTAGCCGAAAGCCACTTTCCATAAGAAAAGTGCGGGGTCCTTTGGCATGACAATTTAAACATGACAAAAGTTTGTGCAAAAATTGTCCCGAAAAACCTCTCAGAAACAAAAAGACATTCGACAGACCATTTGCTGTATCGCCATGGAACGACTCAAAGCAGAACCAGACTTGCTAACACGGGTCATCACATGTGATGAAACATGGATTTTCCAGTATGACCCCAAGACTAAGTGTCAATTCATACACTGGAAGACTCCCACATCGCCAAGAATGAAAAAAGCACGAATAAGCAAGTCGAAAGTGAAGGCAATGCTTATCGGTTTTTTTTTTTTTTTTTTTTTCGATATCAGGGGTATTATCATGACTGAATGGGTGCCTCAGGGTCAAACGGTGAATCAGACCTACTACAAGAAAGTCCTAATCAAGCTGAGAGAAAGAATAAGGAAGAGACAGGATTTGTAGAAGAACGATGCATGGATCATCTACCAAGACAATGCGTCTGCCCATAATGCCCTTTCTGTGAAGCAGTTTTTAGCAGCCAAGCGCATTTTTGTGCTCGACCATCCTACGTATTCTCCACACCTGGCTCCGTGTGACTTTTATCTATTCCCAAAAGTGAAAAGTGCGTTGAAGGAAACACATTTTCAGTCTGTGGAAGAGGTGAAACGAAAAACGGCAGAGTTGTTTAACAGTGTGACATCTGATGACCTACAGCATTGCTCTGAACAATGGAAGGCACGTATGCAGCAGTGTATAGATAAGGGAGGGGAGTATATTGAAGGGGATACCAGTCAATTGTAACTTTCTTTGCAATACATCTCATTTATGACACCAGTCTCGTTATTTAATTGCCATACCTCATAAATGGATGTTTTCTTGTACAAGACGAGCAAATGTCAACACGAAATAGTTTGGAATATATACCATTCATATTAACATTTGCTTTTCTTGCACAAGAAAATATCCATTTATAGGCGTTAAAATTTGACGAACATCTCATTTTTGCCAAAAAGTGACATTGGCTCTTTTAGACCCAAGCCACAGATATATATATATATATATATATATATATATATATATATATGAAATCAGCCGAACGTATAGTATATTATTATTTGTAAAATACTTCTCGAACAGATTTTCAACATCTACCTACATCACTCATTGAAACTAATAAATTGCACTAAAAGACTTTTTATTTTCTCAATGGCGTAACATTAACTTTGAACTTAGCAGTTTCTATCAACCTTCCACACTTACAGGCATGCTGTGGTATTTCAGTGAATATTTTAAGGGAGTTCCTAATGTATTTACCCGTGTGGCGACGAAAATTTCGTTCCTTGGACTAACATAGCACATAAGCACATGTGTTTCCGGGTTTTGGTAGGTACCGCTTTTCCAAAATTCTTTAACACAACAATGAAATCATAACGGAGAAATTTCTCTGCAATACGAAATATTCTGAAGACATTAGTAATTGTTTCGTAGTAATTCCTAAGTAATGCAGAGTGGTTTTCTGAAACACCTGCTATTCAAAATTCATCAGCCAGCTCTCGAAATAAACATTATAATGGTGAGTGAAATAAAACCAGAAGATTCCCTTGTTTCTATTTTTATCAGAATCCTTCTATGAGCTATTATCTCCAATCCAGAAGACTTTCACCGAGTCATACGCCTTTCCCTCCATCCCAACTCAAAATTTATGTTATTTACTTTAAATGATCTTATCTTTGATTATACATCCTTAGATATTTGTTTTACTTCGATTACAGGTGCCGAGTACGAATCTCAGGATTCCATAGATCATCATGGCAATTACTTTTTAAGCGTCGGTACTTATACGACGGTCATTTTTGAGTACCATAACGTCACAAACCTTGACAGTTGTTTTATCTGTTTATTTATTTATTTATTCAGTTTATTATTGAGTTTCTGAAAAAAACGTTTGAAACAACCACACAGATAAGCCACCAACTACTGTAGTACCTTTTCTTCAGAGATAAAATAATTACGAAGTTAGGTTTTGACTGTATAATTACATATTTTGGAATGGCAATGACGTATAATAAAAATGCATCCAGTACATACCTTTTATCTCCTGTACTTCATCATCTTCCTCATATGGTGTATGACACTTCAAGCAGTCATCGCGCCAATAAAAATTAAGAAACCCACAACCTTCTTTCTGACATACCCAATCATCAGGATGCTTGCCTGTTAATTATACATCATATATTAGTATGAAGAAACAGTGAATACGCCACGAAGAATATGTTGCTAATAATGATGTAACTTTAAATTTCTATGCTTTATACGTACGAAATCAACATAATTAATTTAACTTGGTCTTCATTTCAGAAACATGCAATCACAGTTTGAAATATTTTAACAAGATGAAACAAATATTCTATGCAGTTTAAACATACTTCTATTACCTGAAAACGACATAAAAAGTTGTTAAAACTAAACATTTTCACATTAATTTAAGCTGCGTAAATAACATTACAGTGATTTCATTAACAACTATATATTGTCACTTTGGTAGTATCACCATCATCTGAAAGAACTATATTTTAGGCTCTTGGTAAAATGCTACTTATTTGGAAACGAATCTATGCAAATTTCCATGTAAGGTTAAGAGTACACATCACTACGAAATATACTCCACTCCAAATGACACACTGCACTTCGCAGCAAACGACTTATATAAAATGAAAAAAGGTTAATATAAACTATTATGCTACAACAAATAAATAGAACATGCACAAAGGATACAACATTAATATAATCACGTAAATTAGACAATTAACAGAAAACTTGTTAAATATGTTTCGTCGTTCTTTCTTTCAATTACTTTTATTTATCTTTCTCTTAACAAGGAGGGAACAATAGTTTCGCCTTGGCCATCTGCTCTCGTACAAGTGGTGGCGCGGTCAAGAGAACAGTATAGAATACTTATATTAAATTATTTTGAAGAGATTACTCTTGACGTTTCACATTTCACCCGGAACTATTTTAGCGGCTTTGGCAGGAGCAACTTGGGATCATGCGTACAAAATCGTAGCAATCTAAGTTGCAGACACTAAAATAGTGTACGCAACTTCTCACACTATTTTAAGGTCCGCAACTTAGCTTCATCATACACAGCAGAAAACAAATTGGTTCTGTTTTAGAATCAATTGAAAATTTGTTGTGAACATTACGGAAACAGCCAGCAAAATTTCAGAAATCTGCGTTCCGGTAAGTTTTAGATGAACCGAAACAAATTATTATTATTACCCTCTGCTTTCTCCTTTTCTCGTCCAAAAGGCGTGCCTTGAGTAAGTCGAGAATCTGTGAAAGGTCCTGATGACCTTGTCGTCGATTTCGGTTGCTCTGTAGGCAATGGCCCTCCTCTCAATGGCATAAATGGCTTTGTTCCAGGCATAGGTCTTGTAAAGCTTCCTGAAGTTGGCAGAGCTAATGAATAAGAGAGTTGCATATTTACTATCATAAAATGATCATATAAATGCTTTTCACAATACATATTAACATGCAACTCAAACTCCTTTTTGATATTGAATAGAATTTTAGATAAATAAGTACCGGTATGCACACCCATTTACCTATTTACCATAATGTGGAGATTTCAATCTTTTTAATTAAATTTGCATTTAACTAACAGTCAAACTCCACATTAATGGTATACGATGTAGTAGCGCCATTTTAGCTCGAATCTTATAGTCCAGTTAGCAAAGTAATTATTTTGCAAGACATCTATATCTTGAAAGGTAAAATTATTTCAATTTCTTCACAAAATACTAAAACTAATAATCTGTTAAGCATTGTCATGTTCACAGTTTTTATATTCAATAAGCCTTTTAATAATGTCTACGATTCGACAACTGTCTGTATCTCACAATTCATTTAAGGTACCCACACACTTTTAGTCAGATTTCCACGTGGTGGCAATGTATGCACACTGGTCAGCGTTTCCTAGTATACGCTGCTGCTTATAGTTGCTATACTTATACGAAAACAGAAAGAATAAGTCAAACATGGAAACCTCAAACAACGTTATAAAGCTTGACGAAATTTAACTCTCCCGTTACCAAGCTATCCTGACACATTTATTACATCAAGCGGGGTATTGTGACTACCCTAGTATAATTTTGAGAATTAGTGTAATATTTCACTTTCGAGTGTGTTATTTTCAATGAATATCTATATTTAGTGTTAATACACAGTTTCTGAGATTATTAGAACTAAACGTAGATTCAAAGAACAATATATTTTATGTCACTTACGAATGATATTAAATATTAGACAGCTGTAAAAATCGAAATATACATATATACAGCCGTGATCCAGGATATGATCAAGGGAGGGGCTAACCATGGTTTGCCGCTTTATCCAGTGTAAAGTAGGATTGAAGTCCATTTTATCCAGTGTATACCTGAGCTTCAAGGGGGGGCTATAGCCCTTATAGCCCCCTTGGATCCGCACCAGTATATATATATATATATATTGACCGTCACTGTAGTAAACTAGTTCTTCACACCAAAAAAAGAAATAAAACTTTTGAAATGTTCATTCAGGTACAGTTTTGCATAACATGCGAGACCAGAAGACCTGTGACAGAATAATAGTGAAGTCTTCGTTTTTAACAAGTAAGAAAATAAGATATGTCATACCAAACGTAGTCGTCTCACAACTCCACCAACATATTCTGCAAATAGTAACTACAAAACCAAAAAATAAAGGTCACTAACAAGCGTATATACAATTTCAATGGCCAGTACCAAACGTATATACAATTTCAATCATTTTAATACGAAGTCATGAAGCAACTAGTATCTAACTCTCCAAACAAAATTATTATTGACAAAAAAATCAGAGTACCCCACAGCAGTCAGAAGCAGTCAGAGTACCCTGCTTGATAATGTGAGGGGAAACTGGGGGGAAAACTAGTGGAACGGGAAGGAAAATATGGTAAGGATGTGGTAACTGAGCAGACAGTATAATAAGGGCATAAATGAGCAAATTTAAACGTGGTGTTGTATACCTGCAGGACGCATACAATACGGTACATCCACAAGTAATACAGACGAGGCACTCAAAGCGATTATTGAGGAAGACAATGATCAAGCATGTAAGGTATTTCGAAAAGCAATTAACTGCACTACAGAAACAGTCCGCCAACTCCTCTAACAGCTTCAGCAATATAAAAAGTGGGCCAATAAGTGCCACACGAGTTGACTCGGCTCGGAAAGGGACGTGAGCGGCTGACTGTTTCTTTGTTTCTCGTAAAAAAATAAAAATTAAAAAAAAAAAAACCTCCATACACAATCGTCATTGGTTGACAGCAATGAGTCCATTTCAAAATAGCCACAACTATCACTGCATTTACACAAGGTTATGTATGATCTGTTTTGTGGGCTGCACGAGTATTGTGTATCCTGAGCTACCACCACTTGGCCCAACGATCAATGCAGCTGTGTACTCGCACCAAGTGGGACGTGTGCACGAATAATTTAAAATCGTAAAACCAATTCCTCTGAAGGTGTTAATTCTCTTCAGAACAACGTCCAGGTACATGCTACTAAGGTCACCTATGACATCACTATGTAACTCGATGGAAAACGCTATCGCATTTCAAAGTCTCTCATTCTCCGAACATTACAACGTCAGATTACAGATTACCATTTACCTCACTCATTAGACAACCATTTGCAGGGATGACGCATCCGAATTCTCAGCGAGGTGATCCAAGCACTAGCGGTTCAACTTCCGTTGAGTTATACAGGAATCCACAAGTCTATCCAAGCGCTGGAGACAAGTTACTGCTCCTGACGAAGGTTATTTATGGTTTCTCAGGTACGTCCTACTTCTGTTATCGTCTTTCTCTTTGTAGGGTCAAAATTCCACAGAACGTTATTGGGCAGTAACAACTGGTAAAGAATTTCTAACTGTTACGAAGATATTTTTACCCGAATACAAGTGCTCGAGTTATAATTATACCATCAATGTTAGAATTCCATGTAACACCTGCAATTGTTATTAAACTAGCTAGAACAGGGACTAACCAAGGATTCTACATGCAGTTATCTCTTATATTATATAGAACAATGACTTATATGAGAACTTCGAATTGTGGAATGCTTCTTATGCAAATACTAGGGAATAGGAATATATATATATATATATATATATATATATATATATATATATATATATATATTGAGAATAAGTCAATAAAGAGTTATTTGCTTTTACTTAAAAAAAAAAAATCATCACTTAGTTGGGAAATGCTAAAGCATCCTCGATAGTAACAGGAAAACAAAAAATATTCTATATAAAATCACAGCTTTTCCACACTTATGATTGAATTACTGATTATTCTTCTAAATTCATCCATTTTCACTCTCATGTACTTTCCCTTTTCCATTTACTTACTATATAAACATGAAACAATCGAATTTGAATTTGCTTTTCTTTTCTTACCTCCCGAATATCCGCCAACTCCCTGCTCCTTGTCTCGCAGTCCCACACGTCCAAGACCTCGAGGATCAAACTGTTCTGGGATGGGATAATTACGACTGAAGCCCATGCGATCAAAATATTCACGCCAATAACCAAATCGTTCCATGTACTCTTCCCAATACTTTCGATCCACTTTATCAGGTTCGGGGCCTGGATTTCGACGCAAATCGTCTCTTTCCCGGGGAGGAGGTGACCGTCGTCGTTCATCTCTCACTTGTGGTGAGCTCCGCAATGGATCACGAGCACCTCTCAAACGTATTCCATCATCCACGACTATACGCTCATCTCGTAATCCTCTACTAGCTAGCCGTTCTGCAGATGTTGCTCGATAGTCAGTTCTTACATTTCTTCGATCGTCCAATCTGTCACGTGTTATTAATAGGTCTGGCAGCCTTGACATGGACCGCCGGTCTCCGGCCCATTTCTTAATTCGTCGTTCCCTAAGTCTTTCGATTGATCTTTCTCTGGAGCGTCTCCAATCAGGAGATCTCTCTCTTGATCTGTACCAATCCCTTGAGCGTCTCTCTCTGGATCTTCTCTCTCGTGATCTCCCTCGTTCTCTTGATCTACGCTCTCTCGATCTATTCTCCCTTGATCTCCTTGATCTAGACTCCAAGTCTCTTAAATGCTGATTTCTCTCTTCTCGATCTCTGGATCTGTGCTCCCTCGAAACCCGTATGTCAGGAGCATCAAATCCAGGGCTCCCGGGGTCAATAAATTCACAGCCAGGAACACGAGATTCCAACCGTTTTCCACCCGAAAGCAGGATATCTTCACAGCCCGGTGGAGGTGGATCTAGATCAGGTTTAGAATCCAGAGAAATAGTTCCGGGGCTTCTGGGATCAATGTATTCACATCCTGGAACAGGACCGGCATTCTCTCTCCTAGGAGCTGCACTCTCTCTCCTACCAACTGATGTTCGGGTTCTTACAGTCAGTAGGGTTCTGGATTTGTGATATCGATAATCATTACTTCTTGTATCACCTCTTACTTCATGCTCAGGACTGCTTCTTAAATACCTATCATTCAAAGAATCACGCGTATCATATCTTTCACTACTCAAGCGTCGAGAGTCACGCTTATAATAACGTTCTCTTGATTTACTTCTTTCCCGATAACGAGATTCTACTCTCCCATAATCTCGATCACGTGACTCATAATCATGTCTGTCACGATCACGAATAGGACTTCTTCGATCAAATACGTCACGACTACTTACACCACGTCTCGGACTTACTCTGTCATACAGATCACGCCTCGGACTCCGTGAATCTCGTGGAGAACTTCGACGATCCCGGGGAAAGAGCGACAATTCTTGGCGTCTAGGGGAATTTCTGTCCAAATCATCGTAACCTCGTTTCCTGCCCAATTTGTCTTCGAGAGAATATTTGTCGTATGGAGCAGCTTTCGACAGCTCTTTATTTAAGTCTCGTAATATTGGTGACCTATAATCTTCCACAGGTGCTGGTTTCCGATCGTAAATTGGTTCTACAAGAAATAAATAAATGCATAGATAAGAGAATATTATTTGAAATAAAACATAAATTTAATCATTAATTTCTATTTTTACATGAAAGAGACTTTAAAGAGATCGGTCGATCACATTATAACACACTTTCCTACACAAGAAGGAAGAACTCAAACTTCACCATCGTAAATTAACATTCGTCAATGTTTTCACAAAAAATCGGCGGACTGCTGTCCCTCTCTGCCTCAACACACACAATCTATTCTCCCAACAGGTAATACATCAAACAACCACAGGCGAATTAAAAAGAATAGATGTGAAATCAACTTGAAATCTGAAATTTGTTATGCATGTGTGTGTCAAGAATGGTTTCAACTCAAATACTGCTTTCCTCTGTATTAAATAATTTTCTTAATCTTTCCACCAAGCACACTCCTGACCACCATTTACAATTTGTTAATTATAATTTAACAAATGAACAAAAACAGGGAATGTTTTATGTGAGATGCTAAACATACGAAAACATGAATACTGCTCAATTTGATTACAAAGTAGCAGTACCGAAAGAGAAACATAGTAATGAATTTCTTTAATTATGCAATGTAACTCGTGCTACTTTTAAAATTAATGTTATTAAAACTGAGATTACATACATTTCAAACTGCTACATGAGGCTTTTTATCTAGAGACAAGCCCGATAGCAGATTTTTTTTTTTCTTTCTTTCTGCGATGAGCTTTAGTAAGTCAAAAATTTTCTGCAGAAGAAACACTAGTGATTGTTAAAAATACACTTTTTCGCGACATAAACAACAGTTCAAACTATATTTATGCGAGTCGTCCGTGTATTTAAGACATCTACATATAACAGGCATGTTTCTATACATTTCTGTAGGCTATTGTTTTCCTCTGGCAATTTTTCTCCGGCAAACTTCCTGCGATCACATCGCAGATCGCGGCATGTTCTGCTATGGGGGAGGCAAGGCTACTATTTATTATTAGAAATACAAACAGCAGTACTAGTATTTTGTAATAACATAACAATGAACTTTCTTTAGAGTACTAGATGAAATACAAGTGTCCTAAAGATCAAACGATGATGAATTTTTAGCTGCAGCCTACTTGTTACCTAAGTACCAGAATGAAGTGGATATTTAGGTTAATTCTAAGTAGGAAACTAAACATATTACTGGATTCTTCAAATATCTTTCACAACTGTCGTTCACAGGCAAAAAGCCGTACCTGCAGAAAACTGGTTTTAAGAAAATCACAATTTTCTGTTTAGCTAAAACCCCGCATATTTATGGATAAGGTAAGGCCTATCCTATGATATACGTACCTTAGTATCCAATGATTATGTATACCTTATTACTCATACCTATGATAACGTTGCAAGTATTACAGATACAGACTTTCGCTTCCGTCAGTTAATGCCCCATGGTCATATAATTTGCCTGTTGTTAACTCAATTTCAACCAAATCTGCAGATATGGTATTTTTACTTTTAAATGGTTGTTGATCACTCAATGTTACGTCTCTGTTAGACTTTCATTTGTTTGCTAATCTAATGTACATCAAGCAATGTCGATTTAGGTAATAAATTTCCTACTGTATTTACTAAATCTAACAATCTGCAGTGGTAATATTGCGTTGTACGAATTTACGTTTTTATGTTATTTTGAAGTATATATATATATTTGAGAACTAAACCCACCACTTTATCAGCAGAAGGTTGTGCTCTGAGTTTGGTGAACTGCTGACACCTAGTCAGACCATCAAAGCAACTGGGTATTCGCAACAACTGCTTGTGCATAAAAAGTTTAAATCGTCAAGACAGCATTCGTGAATTGCAAAGATTTTCTGCTTCATAACTTGAAGCTACGTGTTGCTAAAGTCCTCGTCACATCGTTATCTCACTTGGGAAACTCAAATGCACACCCATATTCTCCTAACACTGCAACGACGGATTACCGTTTGTTCCATTCATTGTATAACCATTTACAGAGTACTGGAATAATTCAAGTACTGGACGACTTTTTCGTTCACCTTCCGCTGAGCTCTACCACTGTAAGAATCTGTCTCCCTGAGCACTCGAAACGAGTTATTGCTGAGGGTGGCGACTACTTCTGAGTTTTTAGGTATTCCTACCTCATACTATCACCTTCCTTTCAGGTCAACACTTGGGAAATAAGCACGGTGCAAAAACTAAAAGAAAATGCGTTGCAGAAAGTTAAGTAATTTCGTCAAAAGTTGGTAAGTAACAAGTTTTGTGGAATTCACTTAATTAACTAACACTTAAAGAAGTTATATTAGGAAAAAGATTTACCTAAAGAACGCAATTCAGAGTGCTGCGTCTGATTGGTATATTGTGGATGCTGAGAAATATTTGGTGGGGGTGGAGCCACTGGACTTGCCGTCGTATAATTAACATTACTGCCTCCGGGTTGACGGGAATTATCCGAAGCTGACAACGATGCTACTCTAACTGGAAGCGGCTGATTAAAGCTCCCTTCAGAAGGAACTAGAAAATTCGATGTCGTTGGCTGCCTGAAGTTGGAGAGTGGTCCTGTCTGCCTAAAGTTACTTGATGAACCTGATTGTCCAAAATTACTTGGTGCTCCTGGTTGTCCATAGCTATTGGGTGCTGGTTGTCTGTATGGACCAGGTGAAGGCTGTCCATAGTTATTTTGCTGTTGATGACCGTAGTTACTTGAGGGACCAGATTGACCGAAACTACTGGAGGTAGCTGATTGGCCAAAATTGTTTTGCGGAAGCTGCCCATATCCACTTGGTGCTGCTGCTCTGAAATTACCTGGACTTGTTTGTGGATAGTTTCCTAATCCTGGAGTATGCAAGTTTCCACCTAAAATAAATAAATTTTAAAACTATAAAAATACTGTCAGTTCAAAAACTATTTTTCATGTATTTATAAGTTTCATCTTTCGATAGAGATGTAAGAGCTCCGAAAATCTTTTAAGAAAGAAAGAATAAACGAAGTATTGCACGGCTTTTTTTCTAATTTATTTTTTGATTGGGAAAGTTTGGCCTTTTTAAACATTTCAATTTTAAGATAATCTTTCCTATTACAATTATAACAAAAAATATTTAAAGATTTATTTTGAAGATAAAACGTAAAAAAGTCAACATTCAAAGAAAATCGGTCGTTCCATAGCAAATAAATAGTGTATATCGGTGAATACTGTAAGTTTTGTAGTTCCAATGAATTGATTGTAGAGCCTTAGGGTAACGTCCAATGACAAAAATGTTTTAGTACAAGAGATTAATAGCGATTCTGAAATGTAAAAAGATTTTGGCCCACGAAATTATCATTTACAATGCATAAATTGAAACTTCAGCAGTAACCTGTTTTAGGATCTCTAAACATATCTTATGCGCTAACGTGGGCGGAATGAGTCTATATATCTGGCGTTTCAGATAAAACGTTCAGCGCTTATAAACTACAAACAGTTGGAGACAAAATAATGAAACAAAACCTGATAGGAAAATGAACGCATCGACTGGAGCGCTCTGTTTGTCTCACGTGGTCTCCTATCACCCATAAATTTTAACTAGTAAGGTAGTAAAATGTCATCGCAAAGATCATGGAAAAGCAATTTTGCACAAAGAAATCTTTCGTGTAGGACACCGTTTGTTGAATGGACACTATTTAATTGAGTTCTTCAACATTCAGATAAAATGCTCAGTGCTTACAAATCACAAACTATTGGAGTTAAAAGGATAAAATAAAAATGATATACGAAAATGTCAAAAAAAAAAAAAAAAAAAAACGTTTACAGTTTATGAAATTCTGCCCCATACGAAAAACTTTCTTCTAGAAAAGTTGTTTTTTTTTTTCATGGTCACTCCAGCGCTGTACAAAAAAAAAAAAAAAAAAAAATCATTCTGTGTTTCAAATTTTCAGATGACTCCCAGTGCCTATCATAGGGGACGCTGGAGAGTAAGCAGAGTGATCCGTTCGATGGGTCCCCTGACATTTTCCTATGTCACTTTTTGTTTGTGACTGATAAAGACTAGTCGTCACACTAGTAATGTAGGATACCACTAAGGAAGGATTTTTGAAAATCCGACAAGGAAAGGAAGGAAGTAGGGGGTGGAAATTAGTACATCAAAATCTCTGAAGGTTAGACACATGAAATCTTATATATGGACTTCCCATTTAAAGCAGTAAGACACATTTCATTGTTTTTTTATATTTGACCTAGGAGAAGAAGAAAAGAGGGTAAAAAGGAAGAAAAGAATAGAGATTACAATTATTATAATCAACATCCATATTTCAGAACCTATGAAGATGTAAAAATATGGCTTACAATATATATCTACATCTATCTGTCTCACATATATATACACCAACTTTTGGAGAGCGGCCTGGGACCTGCATTTGCCTGGTGTGAATGAGAAAAACCCACGGAAACCTCACTCATGATGGCTGGTCTGAAAAACCTTTTATGCTTTTTCGATCCAGTGTCTCAACCAGGAATAGAACCCGGGACCGCTTAGTACAACTTAAAAAATAAAATTCCACGTTCGGTTGGGAGCACTATTACCTTGTGGTATTACAGGGAATGCCAAGCAATATCTTATTTTTCTACCGATATTTATATGTTACAAAATTTCATCTTTTTTTTTGTATCTTTTAAATCAATAACAAAAAACGCTGAAATTTTATAACATGCAAAAATCAGCAGAGAAACATTGTTTGGCATACTTTGCAACACCAAAAGGTAAATAGTGTTGTCAACCAAACATGGAGGAGCTCCTTCGTGGCTAAGCTGTTACCATACGCGCCTTTAGCGTGGGAGACCCGGGTTCAATTCCCGGCGGGAACTCATATGGTTTGAATTCCACACTAATCAGTAGGCTCATGTCTCATATAGCCTCGATGCTGAACGGGACGTTAAACTCAAAATCACCTCACCTCACCTCACTAAACATGGAGTTGTACTTTTTAAAGTGTTACTGCTTCAGATAATTACGTATTTCAAATCTACACGTTACACGAGTATTTATAATGTTAATTTATTAATCAGTGTTGAAAACTAAGGACGCTACATGATCACAAACATCCAAATTTTGGTGGCCTCTACAACAGTAATAATGTAAATGAAAGAGATGGAGCAATGCTCACCCAAAGTACTTTAGTGTCTAATACTAATAATATACTGTCTTATCTATTCAAAATCTGACGGATTTTGAATGAATAAGATAAAACGCAGAAACTGCCATAAAAGAACAACTTTTAGTTTCTAATCAAAAATGACATTTCTTAAAATTATATTTTGTAATGTTCTTAATAATTTTGCAGTTCTAGTTAAAAAAAAAAAAAAAAAAGTATGTGGTACGGCATGATTCAGCATAAGTGTCGTGTGGTGTAACGTCATGCCAACACGGAACAAATTGCACGAGAAGCGCCATCTATAGGTCCTTTTAAAGTGTGTTTATCACAGTTTCTAGCCAGCTACTTGTAGTGTAAGAGTGGGCGCAGAATTAAGCGTGAGGAGTCAAAATACCTGAGCAAGGCAATAGTCAAGTTTTTCCAGAGCCAAAACGGGAATCGAAAAGCAACTTTAGAGCATTTTCGGAAGCAAGGTGTGTCTGCCAGGACAACCCAGAGAGCCATAAAACGTTTCGTGGATACTGGAAGCACTGATCTAAAGCCGTCATACCGACCGAAACCAAACACCAAGCTAGATGCAAGGCTCAAGAGACTATTGGTCCAAAATCCATCATGCTCAGAACGTTAGTTGGCAAAGCGCGTGGGAACGTCGCAATCTATAGTGAATCGAGCAAAAAAGAGGCTTGGTGTTGTCACTAGGAAGAAGCAGCATAAACCAAAGTACGTCAAAAATCAAGTGGAGCGAGTCAAAAGGGGCACAAGAAAACTCTACAAGATGAGTGTTCCTAGTGGCGGAGAACATTTTTTTGTAATGGATGACGAAACATACGTGTTCGCGGATCCCAAAGAAACGGCTGGAACTGAGTACTATAGCTTAGTTCCAGGACATGCTATCCCATACGAAGCTCGAGTGCAACAAAAAACGAAATTTCCAGCTAAATACTTGGTTTGGTCAACCATTTCTGAAGACGGTGATGTGTCCGAACCATTCATTACCACCGGTACCATGAAAAATGATATATATAGAGAAGAGTGCATCAAGAAACGGCTGTTGCCATTTTGGGGGAAGAAGAGGACCATGGGTAATGTATTATTTTGGCCAGACCTGGCAACTTCACATTATGCGGGTACAGTGACCAAGCTTTTACAGGACAACATCAACTTCGTTCCCAAAAACATTAACCCCCCAAATGTACCCCAAAATCGACCTATCGAAAGATATTGGGCACTATGCAAGGCTGAATACTAGAAAAGGAAGACGCCTCCAAAGAATTTGAATGGTTTCAAGCGCGTGTGGGTAACCATTTCCAAGCGAGTGGCAGAAAAGTCCGGAAAAAGGCTTTTCATGAGGTTCCGCAGCAAGCTGGTGGAGACCTACAGGCTTGGACCCATGTCAACCAAGTTGTAACATTTTCTTGCAGCGTTTTGTACCTTCTGTTCGTGCAAGAAAGAATAAATAGTTTATCGTGAGTATGGCGCTTTCTATCGTGATTACAATTTCGCGACACTTATGCTGAATCACACCTTATATATTACCAAACACGATATATACAATTTTGAACTGAAAATAGTGATTATTGAATTCTAAATTTCTTTTGTCATTGACAATTAATTCTATATTGTAAAAATTCTTGGGCCAGGAATCTTAAAAAGAAAGAAAAAGTTTAAACTTTCATCCTACCTGATATAATCTTAAAATGTATGAGTTACGAACTAATAAACAGAACAGCAATGGCGAGGTTGACTAAATGTTGATTTTAGTAGATTCCTTATATGGTATCGTCTGACAGCTATCTACTTATAAGTATAGTAATTATAATTCTTTACATTATTTAATGATTAGTAATATGCCATTCCCAGAAATACGGTAATCTTATTTTAATAGCTCAGTTATGTATCTTACTTGAATCATAAACTAACTTATATCACTACACTACACATAAACAAAGTATCTATTAACAACATTTATTCTTTTGATTATCTTATTAACTGGCATCACTGCCGGTACACAGTATGGATTAAGGTACGAATTTTAGATTTAAATTCGATTAGAGTTTCAGAATGGTCAAAAGTACTGCATTTTATTTCAGTGTAAAGAAAAAATGATTTAATTAATATATTTTGTAAGAAAAAATCATGTAATTTAAATCAAACAATCCTGGTTAATTTATCTTTCTTTTTGCAATTAGAACATGAATCCGAACGTCATTTCTTATAAATTTCCTGCAAGTTTTCTAAGAGGGAAAAATTTCCTACACGTGACGAAAACAAAATAACACTCAATAGCTTATGAAAATCGCGCAGACTGAACTAATGTAAAACATGAATCGGAGGGTTTATCAATGTGCCTTTTCGTTCACACACTCGTCAGTAACAGATACAAGGAAAAATTACAAGTTCTATCGCGTTTTGTATTTTTGGTGAAGTTACTTTCAATTGAAAAATATTCTTTTTCCCCTTTGGGTTCGTGGGTTCATTGCCTTCTACAGCATAACAGCGAAAGATGTTCTGAGAAGATTTGTAAGAAGTTAAGGAGATCGCGTATACTGTCAAATTTTCAGATGTCCACCTAAGAGGTACATTTAACACCATAGGAATAATGTTGCTTCAATGAGACCAGTTTCAAGATAGGGAGGTGATCAACTTACAGAGCAGTCATGCACATCTTATGGGGAAAAATATATTTCACAGAGATGAAGCCAAGATAGACCACGACCAAGTTAACAAGATTTACTATACCTGAATTCAAGATGGCCGCCATAACGATACTGTACAGCAATAGATTCGATTCTACCTCCATTTTCCCTATCTAAGATATGGTCTCACTGTCTCCACACGTCTCTAATGTATAAGGGACTATTACAGACATTTGCCTTATATTACATACTGCAAATTGAATTCAAAATTTTAGGTCGCTTGGGGCACCATTTCATATTATTCAATTGAGCTAATTTTTCTCATGGGTTTCTTTGGTCTCATACGGAACCACTTTAGGGGGATGAGACTCAAAAAAGCTCGGAAGTCTGCATATATACAAAATTTATTCAGATCCTTGTTAAAATTCGAGGAGAAAGCTGAAAATGCTATAATCAAGTTTTCTATTTCAAACATATTGACACGATAAAACAGTAAAGAAAAAAAGAAATTCTGTGAATACTGCAATGTTAAGCTAATACCATGCCCAAAATGGACGTTTACAACTTGTTCAATTGTAAACTGAACTTACATTAGGTTCTAACAGGATACATAAACTCAGAGTAAAGATTCCTCGAACGAAGAGCAAGACGTAATGGAAATTGTATACCAAGGAAAAAAGTTCTGTATCGACTTCATGCCAGCTATTTTGAATTTAGGCAACCTATACAATATATATGACTCAAAGTATAACTCTCTGTCACTGCTAAGATGGTTAAGCAATCAAAAACGTATACTTCCTGGCAACCAATGCAATAGAAGTTTTAAAACCATCAATATAGCCAGCCCAGGATTGAACAGGGTTTGCAAGTACTGAATGCAAGTACTTGAAGAAGTCTCCTTAATTATAGAATCCACTATATGAAAACAAACGTTGGTACTTCAATGAGGAAATCATTTTAAGGAAGAAAAAGTGAAAATTTCCGTTATTTTCCTAAAAAGCCGATTTTTATAGGAAAAAGAACATTCATCTACAAACATCTGCTTACTTACATCTCAACTTTTCGGCAAAAAAATTAATTATTTGTTCGTTAAACATACACAATTCATTTTTTATATGCTCACGTTCGATAAGGGAAAAGAAATAAAGGAATAAATAAGTTTTCTTAGTCATCTAATATTCTAATATAGTTAAAAACCTTTTTCTCGAAGTCATTCCGACAGTGTGACTCTGGAAAACTCACTACACTGATAAAGAAGTATTTAATAGCTTCAGTAAAATAATGTATTTTTCTTACCTGGACCTACTGGTCCTGACCCTCCGTAGTTTGCACTAGGAACTAACGGTCGATTGGGTGGTTGAGGTTGCGGTTGTGTAATTCCTCCGAATATATTTGGTCCTGTAATATAATAAATAAATAAATAAAAACTTTTTAAAACATCCTTCTGCTTAGTTTTTCCTACATATTTTTCCAAATTCATACGAAAGCACGTATTTTTATTCTGCATACTGTACAGTCATATTTAAAAAATGCATCTCTTAACAATGTTTGAGAACTCTTTCTATATATACCCAAATATCCTGTTTTGCCTTGCCAGTGTTCTAGCACTTAAGGGACCAATTTCTTCCCTCTGTTATCTTAACATTACGTAGAGGAAGTTGCACAACCAAGGGATAGTACATTAAAACCACACTTTGTAATTTGAGTTTGGGCCACAAGGGAAACGATTTATTTATTTATACATATTTCTGGGCAGTACCGGTATCTACGGCCTTAAGTCTGTCACGTATGAGGGATGACATCCCTCGACGGCCACACTATTCGGGGAAAAGGGAAGGAAGAAAGTAGCCTGGGACCTGTATTTAGGTACCATCCCGGTATCTGCCTGGAGGGAATGAGGAAAACCCAGGAAAATCTCACTCACGATGGCTGGCCTGAAAAAGCTGTTACAGATTTTCGACCGAGTGTCTCCACCGGGATACAGGGAACATTAAATCAACAGAAAGGATGCCGTATAACATGTTGACAACGTCAGACCGTTACTTCTTTAATGACCAGTCAGAAATTGAGAGAATTTGACTGGGAGAATTTAATGTATCAACCGTATAGCCCGGACCTGACACTATCTTTTCTTATAGCCCGGACCTGACACCATAAGACTATCTTTTTTTTTTTATCTCTGAAGAACTCCCTGAATGGTTAGTTTTAAAAGAGGTCTGTGAAAACCACGTATCACATATTTCTTCAGAAACCACACAAGTTCTACAGCGATAGAATTATACTGATGCCAAAAAAATGTCAGAATGTCATCGAGCAGAATGGTCCATATGTCATTTCATATTATTATTCTCGAATCACAATAAATGTATTCTTAATTTTGACCTCCGAAGGGTCAATACTTTTTAGAGAATCTGGAATATCAAAAATATATGACAAGGAGTGTCATAGCAACATATTGTAGTGATTTCGTTTCACATTTTGAAATATATTCCCGATTGAGCAATTTTGTATAACCAAAATCTAAATGCGAATTAAGTATATTAATGCAAAACAATCGGATTAAACGCGTTTACACTTAATGTTTACCTTAGGAAACACAACATTCTTAATCTTTTTTCGGAAGTGATGAACTCTGTTGGGATATTAAAAGATGAGAAATTTGCCATTATATATTACGATCAAAATCAAACTATTGAAATTCGTGTTGTTTCTGAACAGAACAATTACAGGCACATTTCGCTTCTCATTTGTGCTTACATAATGTTTTTTCCATGTATTTGGTGCTTTCGATATGCTTGGGTAATTCAATGTGCATTTATTTGATGTACTTGGGTAATTAGAACGATTAATATGTGCAGTTAAATTAATCCATACGCTTAAATAATTAATCACGGCTTTAATCGAGTCTGTGTCCGTGAGAATACATTGTAAGATATATCATGGGTTTTGTCTATTGAACATGCTTTGCTATGAATATACATTGTACACCCTAAACTAATAATAAACTACAAGCATCTACATTGAGTATATTCCTGTAAGTAAACGTTTTGTTTCGATTCTGAAATGTACAGGAATTTCTTAATTTTCTTTTGGATATGGAAATTATGTTTACCTTCAGTATAACATTCCTAGAATTCACATTCATCTGCCCTTACCTTCTTTACGTCTAATCAAAAAAGAAAAAGAAAAAACAGAAAATGAAAAAGAAGACAATGTTCCTTCCATTTCCCAATTACTACAGCCATTATATTTGGATTGGATTTGAATTTGAGTTTAGCGTCCCTTTCAGCAGCGAGGCTATACGAGACATGGACCGACTGATTAACGTGGAATCCGAACCACATGAATTCCCGCTCGGAGTTTGTTCACCACAAAGTTCAGTTGGCGCGAGCTGGGTTCTAACCAAGGACCCCATGCACCAGAGGTGAGCAATCTACCACTGAGCCACCGCGGCCCACCACGTTCTATAAAAACTACACTTAACAATCGAATGTTTTCCTGTATCACGGACTACACATTTCCCCATTCTTCAAGATCCTCTCTGCAACGCGCACATATTTAGCCATTTACGATAACTATCAATCGGATGGGTTAATTGAATAGAACTGATTCGCTGTTTACTTAGCGCTTTATGAATAAGAAAGCAAATTCGTTATTGGTATGGAAAAAATAACGACTAAAGGCGTTAGTGATCGGTATCATGATCACTTATATTCAAATTATCAATTACATACACATCACAAGGTTTTTTCTTTTTTTTTAATTAATTTAATTTAATTTAATTTAACAAACACACACACACATGAAACTCTCAGATCAAGCAGTGTGAAAGTTTTGCGAACACATTTCAACATTTCATACAAAAGGACCTCATTCATCCTATTTACACATCAGATACTCGGATTAGTTAGATTTGCCCTTTGTCTACAGTGCTGCAGATCCCTACCTTGCTCTGCCTCTACACAACTGTTAGTAAGCTACAATGTAAGTATATTATATATTATATTTTCACATTGCTTTCAATCCTACTTTTCACATTCAAGCACACAATTTACGGCAACTATGTAGAGAGCAGTTAATTGCATTTAAGTTTACTTAGCATTTAATAATTGGATTTGCATTTTTTTCATTATACTTTGCCTTTATCTCTCACAAGATTATGTGAGATATTAGGCAAATTGGAAACCGATAACTAGCAAATCGATTCTCCACTGAAGCTCTAGTATTTTCTAATTTTCCCAGGATTACACCATATTCCTTACTGAAGGTATTATTTTACACACAAAATATCACGCTCTCAAAGATTACTTACAAATTTCTAGTACCTTCAAAGGAATTAAAATGGAACCCCAGTACTTTTCACGGAACGTGGGCCTCATGAAATAACTCCACAATTATCTCATAATCTGGAGTTAATAAACATATGGCTACTTTCGCTAATAATCCGACACTACTGCAAGCTCTGATACATAAATAAAAAGAAAGGTATTTCATACGAAGTTTTTACTTGAGAAGATATTATTATTATTATTATTATTATTACTTAATATGTTGTTAATTTTTTACGGGAGCTCGTCAGTACGGTCGCCATTTTTCAAGTTCTTCAAAATATTTTAGAAAAAATACAAAGCAATCTTAAAAATCCAGATTACTTAGCTGATTATTCTTTCGCATTTACTAAAAAATTTTGCAGAGCGATTTGTTGATTTCAGAAATAATTTGAACAAAGTGAAAAAGAGAGGGGCAAAACTGGTAAATATCTTTAACCTAACAGGATGCACTACGAAAATACATTTGGTCACAATGCTGATCCTTCGGTTGCATAACAATAAATAAATAAACAGAAAGAAAAACTTACTTGGAGCATTCCCACTGTTCATCACAGGAACGTTTCCCGGACCTCGTGGTCCGGCAAGTGGTCCTTGTGCGGGAGCAGCTCCTCTAAAGCCTGTATATCCACCCATTGGACTTGTAGGCTGAGATCCTGAAGACGGAAATGGAGCCTGTGGCTTGTACGTGCCATAATCTGAAGGCGCTCTTGGAGCGAATGCACGGGGGCCTACAAAAACAATTAACAGTATCTTAACAGCATGTAGAAATATGAAGTTTACTTACCACTGAAGAAGAAAGCACGTGTACCCGAATGGTAGAATCTGGATAAGGCATAACTGCTTTTAATCAAATAACTTTCAACAAATTTGATCAAACAACTTCCAATATTGAACTTGTGGATCATTGGTAATTACCATACCGTTCATTGTACAGTTCACTAAACTGTCAAAATCATCATAGAATGTGTGAGCTATTAAGAGCCTGACTTACTAAAAATAATGCAAAATTTACCATTTTTCTTTTGCTTGTTTATTTATAAATGAAAGGAGATAATTAAATCCAACCCACCACAATTATAGTTAATATTATTCTATAACAGAAAATATAAATCTGAAGGATTTTCGGTGGTGCCAACCATAGAAAATGCAGTGTTGCCAGAAAAACAACGCCCCTAAAATCTAAGTTAAGGCACCTACTAGAGGAACGATATCAACTGCATTTGGTTACGTATCATGTTGTTTTGGTTTCCTGTGAACTACTTTTTAAATAACATTATTATTTAGTTTTAATAATTGTATGTTAAAACTATTTTGTTTATTACGAACTAAATACAATTATTATTTAAAAAAAGTAGTTCACAGGAAACCAAAACAACATGATACGTAACCAAATGCAGTTGAGTTCGTTCCTCTACTCACTGCCTTAACTCAGATTTTACGGACGTTGTTATTCTGACAACACTGTAATTTCTATGGATGGCAACACTGAACATTTTTTAGGTTCATATTTTCTGTTGTAGAATAAAATAATCTATGACTGTGGCAAGTTGCATTTCATTATCTCATTTCACTTAGGAAAAACAAGCAAAAGGAAAATGGTAAATTTTGTATTATTTTTAGTAAGGCAGACTCTTAAGCCATCATCGTACTATTAAAATCATACAACATAGATGAATACAAAACTATACAGAATGCAATACCTTGTCTGCTTTTAGTTAAACTGTTACTTTATCATGTTACTTACGTACCAAGTAAACACGAAATATATGTTTCAATAAACTAATTAAAGTTAAATTACTATTACATATTATGCGGGAACAATCAAAGAGCTAACGAATATTCAAATTGGCATGTCTATTTGGTGGGTGTTGGTGCATGACTAACAATTTCGCTTCGCAATCCGTAGTTCTCAGTCTATATATTTGTATTATTATTATTTACGTAATATAATAATAATTCGGCTTGCTTAGGCGTCAAGCCAAACGTCATCTGGATAGACTTCTTAATATTTCAGTTCTTCATGATATATAATTCACATATAACATTTCTAGAAAGACTTAATATGCATTAGCCCGTTATAAGCTACTAATAATAAATTAACTCCACAAAACTGAGCAAAATAAGTTTCCCCACTTGCAAATTACTACATATTGGGAATTATTACAAAAGGCATGTTTTATTTTATTTTATTTATTTGTTTTTTAAACTATTTGTGAATAACCTGCTCACCTGGTCCGCTGGTTGGAGCAGACAAACGAGGGCCTGCACCGGCACCTGTTACCGCCCCCTGCGGTCGCTGCGAAGCGCATCGGTTACATTGTGGTCGCCATGAAAAATTAGTATTTCCACAGTTTGTGCATTTCCAATCGCCAGGACGAGGCACAAAAGCACCAGATCCTACAGAGAAAAGCATTTAAATTCAAAAGACAACAAGTTAACATTTTCTATAATTTTATTTTATTTGTATTTTTAATGGATTTCGGTTTATCAGTGTCACACGAATAATGCCCATTACCAAGCACGTACCCAGCCTATGAGAGAGCTCATGTAAAAAGGATTCGAACCTACATTTCTTCTTCTGGAATAGAACCAATGACAATCTTCTACCATGTAAAATCTTGTAAACAAAAACTTGGCAGTCCACCTCTCTTTGAAAATCGCTATATTCTTACCTACAGTTGGAATTAAACAAAGCAAATGTGATTTTTTTTCAATTGCTATGTTTATTTAAAGCCAAAAATAATGGAATTTACACGTACGGGTGGCAGTATATCGCTTTCTAAAGCAAGTAAGGCGGCCAAGATTTCTTGAACAAAACTGCTGAACAAAAATATCATGATTTACACTAAAGTTGTTGAATTGATTTTGAGTTTAACGTCCCTTTTCAGCAGCGAGGCTATATGAGACGTGAAGACTAAAGTTGTGAATATTTCTTCACAAAAAGCAGAAGGAACTTAACATATCTCATCTACTTCTTGAACTATATACTGTGAATTACATGAATACCAACGAGAGTAGGATCATACATTACAAAAATCACGCAACACTAGAGAAGGTAACTTGTAAGCGCTTTTGCTTCATCAGATAGGGAGGGGAAGAAAAAGGAAAGAAAGCAACAGAGAAGTGGGTGTGAACTGTTCAATTGAGAGGCATGCTGGAATCCAGAGTAGTGTTGTACAGGGTCGGAAAAAAACTTCTATTTAGATTATTTTTTTCACCAAGAAAAGGAAATAATGGAATATTTGGGAAAAAGCGAAAATTTTTAGTTTTAGCAGCACTTTGTTACACAGTCGTTGTAAAACTAATATTTTTTTTAAAAAAAGTGAAAATTGATTTTTTTTATTTTAATGTTCCATGGTTATATCCTTGAGGCTGTAGGAGACTGATAATTAATGGAAGTGAACGATTGTGAAATTTTTTGATACCCTCACTGGAAATCGAACTCGGGACCACGCGCTAGTCACTATACCAACGGGAAGGAAAACACTAAATTTGGGTAGCAAATTTTATACAATACCCTATTTCTGTTTCCCACTGTTGTGCATCTACACTTATTACTGCCAGAGGCGGAACTCATTAGTGATGATGTTGAACATGAACGTACTTTGCTGCTTATTATTAAGACTAGGAACCTATTAAATATAAATAAGGTTGTAATTACTTCTATAAAATTCACAAGTCTTTATTCCGTCAAGCTCAACAGTACTTAGTAACTAAGCAACATGACACAGTATATAAATACAGACGGTTCTCATCATTTACCTTTACAGCAATGGTATATTTAAAAAGCTTTACTGCCAATCCACATGAAGCACAGCACCATTAACACTCACTATTCAATATAAATAAGACTGTAATTACTTATATAAAATACACGTCAAGCACAATATAATTTAGTAACTAAATAACATGAACAGAGTATATAAACTAAAGAAAATTCTCACCATTTATCTTTAGAAAAACGCAATACTTAACGAGCTTTATTTCCAACTGATATAAAGCATATTACCATGAACAAGCCATAATCATATTTAGATTTTAGCATTAATATTTTTGTACCAAGTTACTTGGTGGGTAAATTTAAAATAAAAAATAAATAAATAAAAAAAAAAAACTAATTAAACGCGATTTTAACTTTTGGCGTACAGGCAGACGAAAATTTGGGGAAACGATCTAGTAACTTTAACATGAATTTTAATATTAGGCCTATTAATTCTGAGCACTGTAAGAGGCACCATATTTATCATTTAGAATACGTTAACAGAATTGAATGATTTTTATATTACACCTTTTAGATGAAAAAATGATCTATAATACAAATGAAAATCAGTCAATTCTGTTCAGACATTCAGAAGCTATATCAGATAGCAATTTCTTGCAAACAGCGTTATTAGATCTATACTCGTTAACTGTATAACACACTAGTAATTGTCGAATTGCAGTCTTGTTCAAGAAATTCTAGCCAACTATCTCTCCCCTTCTTTATAATTTCAAACAAACAATTCCGTGCACGGCTTTACGAATATAGTCTAAAAAAATCTTTGCATTCATTCGAAAAGCATGAGATTCATAAAATTCCCTCTCTCTTCTATTTAGTAGGGCTAAGTGCAAACACACTCCTCTGTTCCTGCTTGGTACGTCTCTGGCTGCACTAAAAGTAATCAATTGACGTTCATATTTAACATATTGTAAGTACAGAAAATAACTTATCTGACAAAGATTTGTAAGGAAAATATTTGAAAGATATACATACAAAATTCCTGTGGTTTCAAAATAGTTGCTTAATTTCACTGGAGTTAAGTAAACGCTCACCTTCATTTCGTTCCTTAGGGTTACATTTCCAACAGCTCAATTTTATCGTCAGCCTAGGGTACAAGATATCATTTCTACAAAAATTCAAAGTTTCACTCCTAACAGTTCCGGAGCTCTGAAGAACAGCAACAAAACTTTCAAGACTCTCTATTATCTCGTTAGAACTTGCATCTTGCAAAATCTCGTCTTAATTGCAGCCTTGGGTAAAAGATATTATTCCTACAAAAGTTCAGTTTTACTCCTAATAGTTTAAGAGATCTGAAGAACACCAAAAAATCTTTCAAGCTCCCTTTTTTCTCTTTTAGTACAGGGTTTCTTAAACTTCCGTCTTAACTGCAATCAAGGATACAACGATATTATTTCTGCAAAATTTCAAGGTTTTAATCCAACTTTATAGTTTATGAGATCTTGTAGTGAGTAAAAGTATAGTGAGAGGACGTAGTAATTACTGAAAATTAAGGTCAGGGCAACGATTTGAGATAGGGTGGTAATGCGTCTTTGGTCCTCTTGTTTAATGTATATAAATATATATATATATTATTTTTTCTTATAGATGTAGAAGAATTTTGAGGATGTTTAATGGAAAGCGTAGTTAGATGTATAGTTATGACGCTTTGTATAGTCATGAAAATTTTTAAGGAAACATGCAATGTTTTGTACATGGAACTGCCTATAAAAGCCTGTCAGATTTTGACAGGCATTATATAGGCGCCTGTTTCGGCGAAAACACATGTAAAGAAAATATTACAGGCACATTGTCTTCAGGTGATATGCATGTCGAAAAAGTATTAAAGTTCTGCTGGAAATTTTGCACGGAAACACGCGTTGTACAGAGCCTGTACATTAAAATGTAAACATGCACTGTACACGTAATCACTCACATGCAAATAAATGGAGGGAATGTGTGAATGTAAAGTATCTTGAATAGATTGTTGATAACATTCGCAATACAGTAAGAATGAAAAGTACAAGGAAGGTGCCTGTTTATCAACATGTAATATACATGTGTGACATTCGCATTACATGTAAATACCATGTATTAGCGTATAGCATGGAAAACGCATGATGTAGAATATGTTATTTTACATTTATAATTTTCGTGTACATGCGAAGTGTGTAACTCCTCTAAGTGCAGCGTACAAGTAATGGACAGGTGAACGGGAACATGCAATGATCATGATTGCCAATAAATAGATTAAACAGATACGTGTGGTGAACAAGGTGGATTGGAGCTAAACATTCACGTTATAGGCATAGGAAACATGCAATATTTAGGCACAAGTCTCCAATTCGACATTCGCTATGCAAGGTTCTGACACACGTATAATACATGGGATTACAACTGAATACATTGCCTTTATTATCTCCGTGTACATGCGAAGTGTGGACCCACCTATATGCAATGTACAGGCAATGTGCAGGTAGACGGAAAATGCAATGATCATGATTGACAATAAATGGGTTAAACAGGTGCATGCAATGAACACGGTTGATTGGAGTGAATCATTAACGTTACAGATGTAGGAAACATGTAATATTTAGGCACCAAGTCTCCAGTTTGTAATGCACATATGCAAGGTCCTGACACATGTATAGTACTTAATGCGATCTACTTTACATGTATATTCCACTAACTCGCTAACACCTGTATTTCACATGTATTTAACATGTCAATTACATTTTTATCAAATGAAAAGCAGCTGTCGTCAGATCCTCATGAGGTAACGTATACGTCAACTACATGGAATATGCCGGATACGTACACTCGTGTCCAAAATTATTGTCGCATATCTATAAATGTCTTCTTGTAAGAATTTTGCAAGGTACTTTTAATACTGATACTGTGTGTATAATCGGGAAATGTATATTTGTGGTAAATATCATAGGAAAAGAATTATAAATACGAAAATTAGAATGAGTAAAACAAAATGTTGCTAAATGGACAAGAAAGTTTTATTTTTGTTTTACTGTTATTTACTGCTCTTTTGACATGAAATTTGCCACATACATGTCTTTGCCGATTATACACACACTAATATTGTAAGAAATACCGGGCGAATTTGTTATCACATTACATTCCTACAACAACATTCTTATAGGCATACGACAATAATTTTGGACATGAGTGTACATGTCTTCCCACTCTCTACATGTTGTTTACATGCATTTTTCACGTTGCAAGATTGCAACCCTATCAACATGAAAACTACCTGTTTCCGTGAAATGAACATGCAACGATCGTGAAAAAAGTCAATACCTGTATCATGCGTTTAAAAGTGTTCCATTTTCAGGCGCATGTACAGGCGCCTGTAAAAATATGCCTGTTTATGCACGTTTCACAGGCGCATGTAACCACCTGCATTTTCTGTCTGGGTATGCTAAGATAGAAAGATCGAAGATCTGAGATCTGCCGAAGTATCAATGATCATTGATACGGATCGAAAGACAAGTAATGGAATTTATTCGATATGGAAGGCTGGACAGTGGATGCATTTAACGATGTAACTGAAGTTGAAAGAATCGCGACAACCGGGATGTATGTGTTTCTTTTAGTGGGGTGTTAGGAAACTCAAACTGATGCCGAATATAATGCAAGTTGTACAACTAGGTTGTTCATATTTCTTCGGTGGAGGTGAGGAAAATTCTAAAGGAACAATTCTTGTAAACAGTACGTGGAGTCTTTTGTAGTAGGGTTCGAAAATTTTTTTTCTAACCTAGGCGCTATAATAATATAAATCCAATTTAATACATGAGCCTACATAGTTTTGTAGCAAATCAACTAGACGCCAGATTCGAATTTTTAGTCACTATGACGACCAACTTCCCGGGATTTTCGAGCCCTAATCTTTGGTACACAGTTTTGGGACGGATCGGGAATGGCTTTAAGTGGTGAGAACACGATACGCAAGGTTCATGAGCTCATTTCTGTAGCTGTGATATTTCTTTTTTCTGAGTGGGGAAATTCGTAATTGATTTGAGCTTCTTGAAAAAAAAAAAAAAAAATGCTACTCCCTAATTGAACAGTTCTTTTGTCACACGAAGTTGGATTAATAGCGAAAGTCCTTTGATCACGGCAACAATTGAAGTTAAAATCACGCGCACCACTAACCATTTGACAACATGGAAGCATTTTACAAATCAGAAAATTTTTACTTATTTACAAACCTGTTTGCTGTGCCGCATTAGAAACTTTGTAAGATTCTGCTGTGAAATAACCAGCTGACATTATAGTTTTCCCTTCAACACTAAAATGTTCCTATATTTTTTATCTGAAAAGATATAATATACATGTCAATTAATTAATTTCAGCAATGAATCAGGGCTAGAAGTATTTATTTAACTCTTAAAATACTACTGTATTTATTCTTCTAATATTAGGATATTAGAAATAAAGCATAAAGCATATAAATAATGAAATACAGGAATAAAGCATATGAAAACTATGATTGAATTATTGGAAATCAATCGAATATATGTATTTAATACGAGTATAACTGAACCCACACTTTAAGTCTACATCAGCTATTTCAACAAGCCAAGGTATGACGTCAATAGCTCAAAGAAGGTTCTTCGAGAATTTGTTAAGAACTGAAGATAGAAGATGAAATAACTAAAAAATTTTTAAAAAATGTTAGTATGTTGTTAGTATACTAGAACTCATGGATTAACAACTGATGTACCTAAGAGACCTTTGGTTTTACCATTGCCAATTCTTGTTTGCTTGCCAGCATTGCTTCGACAACATGCGGTTACTCTATTTTGTGTACAAGACTATTAATCTAGTAATAATTATGTTCGCAGACGAAGATGAAAAAACGCGGTGAATAATACAAAATTGGAGAATGTAAGAGCTTAAGTTGGGATGCGAAAGAAAAGAAGGAACTAACACGATGATGTAGGGCCAATGGAGTGTCTTACAGTTAATAATCTTAAAAATAATTAGAACGACAATCTTATCGAGGGAGAATATATAACATTTAGTATATCACCAGAATTTGAGGCTTGACTGTGTGCCATGACGAATGATGAGAGGGAAAATGTAGTGAATTTTATATATACACTTGTAATTTTAATCTTCTAAGTTCTCTCCTCATCATTACACAATGAACAAAAAAAGAAAACTCCAAACGTGACTTTTTTTTCTGTAATATCGCTACATGAGTAATAAAAAAGGAAAATAAGGCGAGCCGACTGGATAGTTCGGGTGCTTATTATTTCGGTTACTTTGACATTTTTGGTACAACACGTAAGTTAGATTTCTGTACTAATTAACCAACTTCATTTTTTTTTTCGTATCATGATGTGTTTTATATACAGTCAGTTACAGACTAGTAAGTATGTAAGTTATATCTCTAATTGTTCTATGTGCGTACATTGAACACCCGAGAACGAAAGCAGTAGCAGCTATTATAGGACTAAAGTTACCATTTAGGTCAGGAAAATGTGCCAGATGGTTTCTTTATTCAATACTGAGTTATTCAACTCCCAAAAATGATTGGTACAAAAGCAAAACAATTGGCATGTTACATTTACACATATCTACCTTATTTGAGAAAATGAAAGAAGTCGAGCTATTTTCCTCGCACTGTATCTCTCACGGGTACGAATCCGGTCTGAAAGAATGAACACGGTCTCAAAAGTGGAGGGTGTCTGGCTGTTTAGAACGCAAACAGTATGGCGTAGTGGTTAGCTCAGCGGCATAGTAACCCTAAGACCCAGGTTCGATTCCTGGCTGTCCCGCTTTTATATCTACTCGTTCATTGCCAAATTTAAAATGCACACAACTTCTTCAATTTTACTGTCATTAATGTTTATAGGCACGCTTGGTTAACTTTCGATTACGTAACAATAGTTGGCATGTATTTTAAAATATCTGAGTGCAGAAAAGCGAAGAATCAATATTGAAGGCTTACATAATCAACTTTCTAAGATCGCAATCAACTACTAAGATATAATACAACTAAATATGTCAATATATTTCACACAACAATTCTATTATCGTTTGCATACAACGACCAATTTTTTCCTCGAAGGTCAAGATTTAAGAGTCTACATTATTCGAAACAAAAGTAGGTCAGTCTCCCTTATGCCTCCTGATGATAATACTACATGGGTAATTCTTTTTAAGTGGAAACATTGGAGTTATTGACAATTCTACGTGGCCGGGACTTTCTTTTTTTTTAAACAATTTTACTGCTAATAAGAAAAGTCAGTTTAGTTTTTAATTTTATGAGGCACATACACTGGAATACATTAAAATGGAAATATTTGTTAGACGGATAATACAGGAGACTGCCACCTTTTATAATTTATATACAATATAAAACACGTAATTCCTCAATATGTCCATCTGATAAAGTTCTAACATATACTATGTAATATATTGTTGTCTATAGACTCTTTTATTCGTTCTTTTTGCCTTCTTGTTATGAAATTGGTCAAGAATTTGTGTCCAAAATATGTATCAGCACGTTCAGTTGTGCTATGCCTTGGAAACTTTATTAAGTCAATTTCTACGTAAGATACCTTCTCGTTCATCAAGATGAACGATATATCTCGGAATCAATATATCACTTCATCAAGAAACTGGTAAAAATCATTTCAAATGCAACATAAAGCTAATTTATTACACATTTCTTAATAAAAAACATTAATATGTAACAATGTAGTTCTCTGAATAAATGTTTGTGCCAATGATGTAACTGCAGAATGTTCATAGTTAATTTAAATTTTCAGAAAATATTACATGCAATTTTTGTGTGTAACACCGAAAGCCGTTAACGTAAAGGTCTCGAAGAAACAGACAGAAAAGTGTTATCAATGATGTGAAGTCGAAGTTAGGTTAGAAAGTTTAACTAATCAGAGTTAACCAGATTTCTCATTTATCAAATTCGTGTTTTAACCTTATGAAAAGAAAGTGCCATCTAGGAACATATGCATCAACACTATCAACAAAATGTACAGAAAACAAGTTATTTAAAAAGTAACGCAAACAACAGTTTATTTCCTTTAGTCAATAATTACTTAAGTGTCTGAGTAATAAATTCAGTCTAATGGAAAATATGAAATATAACTTGAAAGTTACCAATATCTTGAGGCAAAAGTTTCAACTGATTTCCTGGCACTGGAATCAAATGAAACAACAACAGAGAAAGCTAAGGACTCATGCAAGTTTATTTCTACGAATAATGAGTAATTGTCAGCCTGAATTACAATAATACTCTCTTACATGTTGGGAACTCAAATTGACACAGTTAAATAAAATTAGGGAACAGTAATATGTTTAAATAGTGAAGAGAGATTCTCCTAACGGAGAATGTATTCCTAATTACAATTTAATGTCACCAGCAATACTAAGATAGTTTACTCACCTTGATATACTTCTTAAGTACTGATCAAACTTTGTACAGGATATCGAGACAGATTAGTACAGATTTATCTTCACATCAAACATTTACGTAATAAGTAACTACCAACGCGAAAATACCAATTTCGATTGTGAATTAATTTTCTTCAGCTTAAGCATTACTTGCTTATACAACAAACATGTACATATAAAGTTCAGGAGCTTATATTCAATCCTTAAGAAATAAACACCCTATGTGGGAACAAAAAAGAAATGAGCACTGTTGTTCATTCTGTATTCTGAACAGAGAAAATTCAAGTAACACCCTTGGATTCATAGTACATTTTCAAGTTTAACTTGAACGTGAACTGCATTCCTCTGCCATTTTGAAGATGCTCACACTGAAAAATCTTCAGCTCCCAATAGCCTGTACCTGATGATATATGTAATTCTCGCTGCACGGTGCTTATCACATCACTGAATGAAACCATTTTCATTCCGATATCTGAAACACGAAAATGTATGTTAAAATCTAGTTAAAATACGTAGAATCATAATACATAATATGGTAGTATTTACATAAAAAAACCGTTTATAGAATATGTATATTAATCTAATCATGAACAATTGGAAGATTTGAAAAACTGTAATATGAACTATTACGATATTACTTTAGGAAATTTTGCGTCCACATATTTGATACACACACACACACACACATATATATATATATATATATATATATATATATATATATATATATATATATATATATATATATATATATATATATATATGGCGCAAAATTTTCAGTCGCCATTGGCGACTAGAAATTTAGAGCTGGCGACTAGTGTTTAATAGGAATGGTTTCTGCCTAAACTCACAGAGCATCGCAGTTTCTGTTCCTCACGAAAATAATTGTCACTGAAAGAGAGAAATCGCAGAATGTGAAGTCTTCCCAACGTTGTAATTCGCCCCTCCTTTCCTCACCCTCAATCGAAATGGTTTGTCTCCGTGGATGTGGGGACCTCTTGTAATTTGTACGTGAGAAATACTGGCGATCATCTTTTTTGAATTGGCGATTGCCACTGACTTTGAAATTTTGCGCGTTGTGTATATATATATAACCACTTACTCAATTTTAATTATTTGAGTAACTGTTTAACAGATTCAACATATATATAAATTTACTATGGATAGATAGTCTAAATGGAGTTTTTATTATTATTATTGGCAGAAAAAGATCAATGTAATTATAATAATGAGAATATATTCGAACAGAACTTAGCATATGTGATGTTATCTGGTATATATACGTTACGAAACTTATTCGTACAAGCATCTCAATTTTTTTATTTATTTTTTTTAAAGCATTGGTCTCACTGAACCAATGTCAAATACAGAATATGAAATGCACTATTTCACCTGCTACTATTATCAAATCAAAGAAAAAAATAATGCTCAATCTCACAACACTCTCAAAAAACACAATCTCGCCTAAGTTCTAACACTATACCAATTCTTAATATATGCTTTATTAATTTTTTCCCAAAGAATAAATTTACTGCTGCAAAAACATTCCACGCCATTTTCCAACTTTATTTCGAACACTACGCACGATACTTTATGAAGAATTAAACTCTCACTTTCATCCAATACCTATAGATAACATATAAAGAAAATATTACTATTGTAAAAATTAACCTGTATTTTACAATTTATTGACCAATATAATGAAAAAGAATGAAACACATTTGCAACTGAAAGAAAATATTTTACAACTGTGATAAACTCTCGGAATATGAACCTTTGTCACACACTATCCGTCTCCTCTTATACTCACTAACAAAATAACAGAAAAATCACTTCAAACTTATAAGATAAACTTTCACAAGTACCATCATTCATTTGTAATTATTAGAATTCAGAATCTGATAACGTGAACTTCAAGTTACTTTCACATTTGCCATTTTTCGGGCAACACGACTGCACACCTGTCTTCATTGTGTGGGAGACCCGGGTTCGATTCCTGGCGGGTGTTCATATGGTTTAGATTTCACGTTAAGCTGTAGGTCCACGTCTCATAGCCTCGCTGCTGAAAGGGAGCTAAATTCAAATCAAAGTGAAGCTACTCACAGACGAAACCTGACTTGGAACGGCAACGCATGTATATCATTCTCTTCCCGGAGGTTCAAGGTTGCTTTGCGCGCACGCGCTCCCCATTGCTCCACGTATATTACTAACAGGGTTGCCAGTCTCGTTAATGTTTAGCAAAGCCTCGTATGTTCCGTGCATTCTGTAGGATTTTATATATATATATATAACGTGTGGATTTCATTCGGTCATAACATCTGCAAAAAGTGTTCAATTTTAGTGCCATTTGTTGCAAATGACGCAGGAAGGACAAAAATTTTATGCACTATTCATTGTAGTAGTGTTCGGTATATGCAAGCAAAACGCACATTTTTCCGATTTTTTAGAACGTCGATTTCATTCGATCGTAACATTTGTAAAAATTGTCCAATTTTAATGTAGAATGAGAAAGTGGTAGAAAACGGGAGTACCCCGAGAAAACCTACGAACACAATGTTGTCTACTACAAACTTACTTGACGAAGGATCGAACCAGAGACCCCACACACCAGAGTAAACGCTCCACCACTGAGCCTATAAGATAGGCAAGCAAAAGCAAAAGGTTTCGGATAGGGACATGAAACGTACGTACTATGTTACAGGGAGAGAAATTAAAAAATCTTGAAAGAAATGAAACAAAATAATCTAGATTTGGTAGGAGTTTGCAAAGTTAGATAAAAAGGTAACGGGGGATTGACTAAAGAAGGATATAGAATGTTTTACTTAGGTAATGAAAAGGATGGTCATAATAGTGTAGGGATAATTTTTGGTAAACGCTTAAAAGAGAAGAAAGTGAAAGTAGAATGTGTTGATGATAGAGTTAATGATTTTAAAACTAAAAGAGAAAACGAATGATCTAGTGGTGATACAGACATACGCATAGATGACTTTGCATACAAGTGAGGAGATGTAGAGGAAAATTATGAGAAAATAGAAGAAATTATAGACAGAGAGAAGAGAGGTGCATGTGTAATTGTAATGGGAGATTTCAATGCAGTTGTGGGAGAAAAATAGGAAGGTAGCGTCATAGGCAAATATGGTTTAGGCAAACGAAATGAAAGGGGAGAGGGACTGGTCAATTTCTGTAGACAGAATTCACTAGTAATTGGGAACACTTGGTTCAATCAGCACAAGAGAAGAAGATATGCTTGAAAATCCTCAACAGATGCCCAAAGATGGAACTTCGGACGAAACAAGGAGGTATTACGATGGCAGTACAAAATTAGAATGGGAAGGTAGTCAGCCGGAGAAGTGAAGTCATAGGAAGATGAAAAGAATATGTTGAGGACTTTATATGAGAGTAGGGATAGACCATGTGGCCTACATGTTCAGTAGAAAATGAAGTACATGATGATGATAGAGGGATGGTCATAGACTATGTTATGATTCACAACAGGTATCGAAATAGCTTGAAGAAAGCGAAAACCCTTCCCGGGGCTGACATTTTCTCTCATTATAATCTTCTGCTGACAAGTGGATATTCAACTGAAAAAGATAGGCAGAAGAAAAGTAAATAACAAGATGTTGAATACTGAAAAAAAAAAAAAAAACTGTGGTGGGTGGTGAACTGGGAAAAAGACGGGTAAACTTTACACATACAGCAGGCTGCAGAAGAAGTAGTAGGTTACCGCGAACACAAAATGGTTAAGAAACCATGGATTACAGAAAAGATGTTGCGGAAAATGAGGGAAAAAGAAGACGTGGAAAAACAGGTTGATACACAAGAGGCCAGAAAGATGTACAGAACGTTTAAACAACGAGTTACAAAGGAAAGCAGACAGAGCAGAATAAAAGAAAATGCAAGAAGACTTAGAAAAAGTTGAGAAATATGAGAAAACGTACAAGGAGGTGAAATGTATGGAATTTCAGAGGAGACACGGGTGCATTACGATGGCAGTAGAAAATTAGAATGGGAAGGTTGCCAGCGAGAGAAGTGAAGTCGTAGGAAGATGGAAAGAATATATTGAGAACTTATATGAGATTAGGGATAGACTTTTGTAGCCTAGATGTTGAAGTGAAATAAGCGAGGATAATAAAGTGTTTAGTATTCTTGGAGATTAGTTTGAGAAAACTATATCCGAGATTAGGAATAGAAAGGTAACCGGGATAGATAATCGAATCCATTAAGAATATGGGAGGGAATGGCAAGAAAGAATTATTCCAACTATGCAATGAAATATATGAAACAGAAGAGTGGCCAAAGATTTTCTGATGACAATCATGATACCGATGGCTAAGAAATCGAACCTAGAGAGATGTTAAGATTATAGAACTAATAGACTTATATCGCATACAGCAAAACTTTTGCTTCGAATTCTGAACTGAAGGTTGTATGGAAGAACAAATGAAAAGGTTGAGGAGGTACAGTTCGGGTTCAGGACAAGTAAGGGAACAAGAGATACTAGAGTGATCTGTGAAAGGTTTATAAAAAAGAGAAAAAGGTGTATGTTGTACTTATTGATCTAGAAAAAGCTTCTGACTGTGTGAATTGGGAATTGCTGTTGAGAATTCTACAGAAGGTTGTGTTGGAATGGAAAGCTCGAAGACTCATAAGAAACTTATATATGAACCAACAAGTAATTGTTAGAATATGGGAGGAAATGACAGAGGAGAGTGCAATTGGAAGATGAGTTCGACAGGGATGCTATTTCTCGCCAACAATATTTAATATCTATCAAAAAGAGACAGTGAAAAGAGTCTACATAATGAAGACGGCATCTCAATAGGAGGTAGAATGATCAGGTGTATATTGTTTGGAGAAGATATGGCGCTTGTTGCAGAATCTGCAGAGAAAATCAATAAGATGTTAGAAAACTTGAGGTAAGATTGTGAATAATATGAAATGAAAATAAATGTTAGAAAGACAAAAGTCATGGTAATTGAAACGAGGAGGTCGGTGTCCAATATAGAAGTAGGAGGGGAGAAAATAGAACAGGTAACTAGTTTTCAATACCTGGGTAGTATTATTAGTGATGATAGTGATTACAGCGATAGTGAAGTGTGAACGTGAAATAAAAACAAGGATAGGAATAGCGAAAGAAGCCTTTAGGAGGAAGAAAAGTCTGTTTTGTGGGACCCTGAACAGAACTGAGAAAAAGACTCATAAAATGCTTCCTGTGGAGTATGGGGCAGAAACATGGAAATTACGCATATGTGACGAACAGCCATTGGAAGCTTTCGAAATGTGGGTGTGTGGGAAGAGAATTGATTGGGTGGTGTGGAAAACGAGTGAGAGGATGTTAGAAATGGTAGGGGAGAAAACAACAATTATAGATATTATTAAGAAGAGAAAGAGAAACTGGTTGGGCATTGACTATAGGCTATCCAGAGTTTGGTCTGTACTGTGGCTGCTTATGGGCTTTTACTTCTGTGTACTTACCCCCTTAAACAGAACAGATTTAACTACTGTAGTTTATCTTAAAAAACGTTAAATGTTTACCGACGATACAAAAATAATTTTCATACCTTCTCTTTTCCTTATAAAGTATTTAATTAGCTTCTACAGACTAGTTTTTGTTTTTGAAACTCGAAGGGGGAAGACACGATAAGCGTAACAGCTGCTAGAACGTTGCCGCTGCATTTGCACGTAACTAAAACTATCTGTTCAAAGGAAGCGTTGTCAACTGCCGAGAAATCTCACCGTAATGTCAATCTACATTCGTGAGTTCATTAGTATGGTTCACTTCCACTGATTTCAATTCAAGTACGAAAAAAAGGTACCTGAAAAGGAATAAAAGTACGGACAAAAAGAATTGAATGAAATCTTTCTGAATTTTAGAAAAAGTCCATCATCTTTTCTTTCTTTTTTCTATCTCAACCAAAGAAAAATATTTTAATCAAGAACGGAAAAAGAGCAAAAAAGTGATTACAGCTTAACGTGGATCTGAACCACTTGTGACCCCACCGGGAATCGAATCCGGGACCTTATGAATAAAAAGGAAGTAATAACTTTAGGGGATGGTCTGCGGGGTGATTTTTCAAGTATGAAATTACCACCTTAGGTAGTTCAGTTTTATTAGGTCTATTATTATTATTATTATTATTATTATTATTATTATTATTATTATTATTATTATTATTATTATTATTATTATATTATTATTATTATTATTATTATTTAACCAAGCTACAGTCATAATCCATATCTTTCCAAAACTATTAACTTGCTTTGTATTAAAAATAAACGCTACGCGTAAAACTTCTTAGGCCTAACACTCATTCATGAGTTTTTTTCTCGGTACATCTGAGTTCGAATTAGGTATATTCCTCGTCGGGAAGGAAATTGCAGCGAGAATTGCTATGGGACACATTTCATATTTCTTCTTTTATCTTTCGAGTATTGAAATTTCTTTAAGAATTCATAACTGACTGTAATTTTTGTTGGGTTTCATATTAGCATTGGTTTCAGAAACTACACAAGGAAATAGGGAGACAGTTTGGTGCAGTGGGTGGGACAACTGCTTACCTACTGTATCATCTATTGTCGCGCTAGATGACTCATGTCAGACTCCAAACAAAATTCTTCCTTGTTGTGTCTCAGTGGCGGATATTGGTTTGATGACTTGGGCTATCACTACTCTATATTACACTTTTGCATTATTATTATTATTATTATTATTATTATTATTATTATTATTATTATTATTATTATTATTATTGGCCACGTTATTATACAGTCTTCAAAATAACAGAAAACCTTAGAGCATACTTTCATTTTATTAAGTAGATAAATAAGATTTGCTCTTTAGAAACTTATCTTATTAGTTATTACGAAAAACGATCATACATTTCTACCTTCAAGTGCTGCGTGAAGTGTCCCTATATTTTGCTTTGGATAGGTGGTAACTCTACCCGTCAGAGTAAACGAAAGTTGTGCAAAAGAACGCTGAAATATGTGATTAGCCAATGAAGGAGCCTCAGTTTGTAACAGCCTTCGCAACATAATGCAAATAAGCAACATGTATAACGGGTATGCCCACAGCCCACTATCACAAAATACTGTAAAACAAAATTTGTTTTGTGTTGACGCAAACCGCTACGGAACGGGGCTCACGATGTCCGTGACAATTCCAAGCGACCCCCAAAATGCGCTGTCATTACTCGTATAACTTCCCTTTATCCCAAGAAACCAATTCCTCTGTAGGAAACTGGTGCTACCTGGCAGCCCGTTCGTAAGCTGCGGTGGGAGGTGGAGCAAAGAATGTGCTGGCAACTACACGATTCTTCTTGCTGAAAGAGAAAGTAGATTTTTGCTGTGTTGCCAAGTCGAAGATCTCTTAAGAAGCGATACTCCGTGCAAAGAAACTAGCGGATATTTCTAAATTCATAGTTCTCACAAACTTGTATTATTGAAAGAAAATACTAACGTATAAAATTATCAATCTAAATTAGTTTTTATTATAATACTTTTATTTGTAATATTCTAGGACTACCGCCGATAACCTCGGTAGCCCACAAAATACGTTATTGTTGTGTTTTTGCTATTGTGCAGAGTATGGCGGAGTGTGGTCTCTGAGCATTCGGCATTTTGTTGACTGTATTTATTTGCATACTATGCTGTTCTGGGAACAAAATCGCGTGTCTGTGTGCGCGTAAGTGCGTGCGTGTGTGTTAATATATCAAAATGGAAGAAGTTATAGCCAGCACCTCCTTTAAGCGTGAGTGGTCAAGTGTTGAAAAGGAAAGAAAGGGCTATTGTCATGAACTTGTTTAATTATTTAAAGCAGAAAAACCTTGGTAAAAGTATAAGTTAGGTCGCGAGTGAAACAGCTGAAGCCACGAAAACTTCCAGGACAACTTTTTTCAAAATTCGAAGCGAGTTATCATGTGGACCTTTAGTAACACCAAATAAGAAGCGATTAAGAAAGAAAATTGCAAAGATTCGGTCGATTTGTAAAATATAATGAAATCGTTAGGAGTGCGATCAGACAAAAAGTCCATGTGTTCTTATTTAGAAATTTGCCACAACACTCAATTCCGTTCTCAAAACAGGTAAATTCAGATCCCGATTTGCCGAACTTTAGAAGATCCACGTACCACGTACTTTTAAAAGAGCTTGAATTTATGAGAAAATACAACGTAAACCCATGCTTATATACAGAGAGATTGATTTAAAGTGGTAAGTTGTTTATTATTATTATTATTTATTAATCGTTTTTCTTTTTCTTACTGCATGAGTTCGCAACATCAGTCGGCAGGATAATAGAAGCGCGATTTCTTCTGCATTTGTTTTCAATGCTCAACTTGGCATCGCTGTTTCCATAAGAGCAACATTTCACTCTGAAGTCTAGATAAGCAATAAGGAGGAACTGTATCACGAGGGATTTTCTAGACGGTATAGTGACAGGAAAGAAAGGGGAAGGGGGGCAAAGGAGGCTATAATCGACGGACGATTTCAAAATAGAAAATCATCGTACGTGAAGACGAAAAGGTTAGCGAAGACCGTGGAGAATACAAGCTTCTCAGGATTTAGGATTTAGATTTCTGGGCTGTCGGCATCTAAGACCATTTAGCCCGTCAAGTTTTGAGGGATGACGTCCCTCGGCGAGCACACTATATCCGGGGAAAGGGAAGGAAGAAAGAATGGGGGAAGGAAGGAAGCGGCCTGGGACCTATAAGTTAGGAATCACCCCAGTATTTGTCTGGTGTGAATGAAGAAAATCCAGGAAAACCTCACTCAGGGTGGCTGGCCTGAAAAAGCGTTTTACACTTTTTCGACCGAGTGCCCTCACCGGGAATCGAACCCGGGACCGCTCGCAACGAAGGCGAGAGCGTTAGCGACTACGCTACGTGGGGCTACTAGAAGCTTCTCAAGCAAGTGACCTGCCAATAATGACAGAATACCTATGATGATAATGATAATGATCGTATATATTACCGTATACAGATCAGTCAGGCCGGAAACTTCTGGAAATATCTTGTAATAAGAGCATTAATAATATTACGTCGTAAAGGCAAAATATTGTTTTAAAAGTATACCTACGCATTAAATTTAAGCTGTCGACTTTAACTGATTTTTAAATGATAGGGAATTCATACGAAAATAAAGTTCTAAACAATAGTATCGATTTTTATAATTTCAAGATCTGATGTCAACAATAAAATGCAGCTGGTATGTACTAGTTCATTAATTTTGGAATTTTCTTTCCATTTATTTCTTAGCGAAGTGACTACCGCAGCTGACCTCTGATAAAATGCTATCCGCACAGATCAATGTAAAATTGGAGTTGTCCAAATATACAAAAATGATTTGAGCCTAGAGACTATATGAGACAAGACTTACTAATTTTAGTTGTCTCATGTAGCCTCTACGTAGTCGATTGAACGTAGTAGTAAGATTCGAACCACTCGCATTTTTGATCCGAGGCTGAGCACCCGATCCGGAATCAAAACGGAATGGGCGCCCAGAAAGCGTGTTTTCTGATTACTAACAACTATTTAACATTAGAAAGACATAGTATACTAGAAAAAAAATATTGTGAAGTCAGTCTTAATAAATCTAATGCGATATCCTTAACAATTTGCAGTGCCTGTGAAAATATCACTTAGTTGTGTGAAAATTCTGTGTACAGATTACAAGATACGGTAGAGAGAGAGCTCGTATATTAAGTCTTCAGTTCTAGCAAGTGATGGTTTTTCATATAGGTGTGGTTGATTTGAGGTTTAGTGAGGCGTTAGCGCCGTGGTTATTTGAGTCCACGGTCCTATTTATCATGTAACTACGCTATACCAGTTACGCTGTGCTACTTGGGATTCACTTGATAGACTTTATGCATTCTAACAATGATGGGACGATTTAGCACGAAAATGCATCAAGTTACCGGCACCATATGGTTCGAAGAGCATTCTGCACATTTAGAACGAACAGCATAAATCATGTTCCTTCATGAACCCTGTCTAGGAAGTATGACATACTGTCGATGGCATCAAAGATAATACACCTTCCAATAATAGAATTATAGGGCAGTTATTCGGACATTAACATTACCTCTTTACAGATATTCCGTCTATTTATGAAATCTGTATCATGTCGAGTGCCGCACTAAGTCTACAATAAGATCTTCCTTAAGAACTCATACTTGACTCCACTTTCGATCTTTACGTCTGAATCTATAATTCCAATAATTGAGTAAACGCTATATAACACATATCTCAGTAATTTAACTAAAATAAAGAAAAGCTTACAGGAACTGCAGATGCATCATTTCGGATCTTACTGTATTTGAAGGCCCGATTAAACTTGGTGATATAATAAGAAATCAAGAAACAAAGATATCTCAACACAAATTATCTGGAATAGTGTTACGATAGAAAATATATCTCTAAATACGAGTACGAGAGACGATTTATTTCTTTTATTCTGTCCAGACATTTTCTCATTTCGCTGTTACTGAATATTTTATCTTTCCAACGAAGCTGTATGTTAAGGTATTCCAACAGTTATTCTTTCCTGTCTTCTGTAAATACGCCGTAACTGAAATTGGCGATAGAGTAAAATAACTGAAATCATTAATAGTATTTTTAGAAGAAGAAGCTTTTAATTTTCGTTTGTTTAGCTTCCCTTTTCTGAAACAAGGCTATAGGAGACGTAGTCCTACAGTTTCAGAAGGAATCTGAACCACCGTAATGTGTTCAATGCTCTCCCATTGGGAATCGAATCTGACACTCCGTGCCTTAAAGGCGTGAGAGCCATTAACTTGACCGTGGGGAGTATCAAAAAACTTTTGAAATGGGCAAAGCTTTAAACGAAATGAAAAAATGAAGTGAAATCTTTGAGTTCTACATCCCACGATTATGCCGGTTAGGCTAAAGGAGACGGTGATTATTAGAAATGAATGAAACGATGAAATGAAGAAAGGGAAGGAAACGGGAGAACCCCGAGAAAACCCACGAGCACCGTGTTTGTCCACCACAAAGTCCACACGGCGCGAGCTGGGATCGACGACTATATACGCATCATTATTTACAAGTTTATTTTTCAATTTTCAACACAGCATTTCCATACCTTACACACTTCACGTTTTGCATATATCGTCTTGTCCTACTAATTGAAATCAAAACTACTTTAGCGAAGCTGATCATGAAGATCAATGATATGTATATAATTACAATCAGGGGCGGATCCAGAGGGGGGCGATCGGGGCGATCTCCCCCCCCCCTAGAAGAGAAAACTTTTTTTATTTTATTAATATATATATAAATAAAACCCATCCCAAAGTTTGGAGCCCTTAAAAGTAGCAGTATGACAACCCATCGCCCCCCCCCCCCCAGAAGTCGGTCCTGGATCCGCCCCTGATTACAATTCACTTCGAAGTACGTAAAACGAAAGTAACACAAACAGAACTTAATAACGAAGACTCAAGAGCTACTTTTGTTATTACTGTTTTTTTCATCATCATCAATATCCTGCCCTCGAACTCACTCGAACGTAACTACTTGCAAATTTAGACCTTCTATTCACTATAGTTTTCTGCTAATCTCTTTGTTGCAACGTAAGGATTACAATCTTTAATATCATCCCTGAATCGAAATCGTCTTACCTTGTAAATCTCTTTCACAAAAGCAGATCTACGTTTCCTACGCGGCTTTCCAGATTTATTTAAAAAACGAGCCTTCCTAATTCCAACAAGTGTCAACACGGGGACAGATAAAAGAGCTGAATAAAAGGTAGCGGAACACTGCTATACCTCTTAACCTGCCTTTATTAGCAAAGAAATTACATTGTTTCGATGTAAGCAGCTACCGTGTCCATACCTGTAAGAGTCGTCGTACACGTCAGCACAGCACACAGATTTTTGTCGATGCTTCGCAGAGATCGCTCTATGCCAGGAATGATGGCGCTTCTCTTGTGTGATGTCCCGGAGATCTTATACCGCATCAGCTGATGGGCGTCGTTGTGAGCAAGTGCAGTTAGTTTTTGAGTACGAGACGAAGGTTATCTGGCAAGGAACTGAAATAGTAGGATTCATCGACCATTTGCCTATGACGTATAGAATGGTGTAGTGTTACCTTACGGAATGGGATTTCATATGCTACAATGAACACAACCTTCACACAACCATCTTCTACAGGAAGAACTGTTTTTAAACAAGGAGATCCAGCACTCATTGATTAGCGCATCAAGGTGTTTCTCAGAAGCGACCCCAGGCTTTGTCCATAGTGCAGGTCCATTCAACGCAGCAGTGTAGCACGTCTGTACAATTGCATATCACTTCCATTTTAGTACCACGGTGATTTGATGTTATCCACCACACTAATTTTAAGGAATCCCAGAAATGTTAAGAAAAATGTAGGACACGGTTTACGGAATATGTCTATTTCCGCGACAAACTTGAGCTCAACTTCTCGGTAATCCAACTCCTGTAGTAGAGAAGAAATGCGAAAATTGTGTGATGTCAGTTTGAGATTATCCTGAACGGCGTAACTACCTTTCCGTAATACTTTCATCATTGTGCCACTGTTTGATACACAATGTTTCATCATACGCTTTGCCCAGTCCCTAAGAAGAGTTCTGTGCACTCCGATCACGTACCACTACAAATTTTGATCCATGCACGTTGTCTCACTTTCGTAAACACCTCTATTTCACGTTACTGAAATATTTGACTGAATAAGACACAAATCTCACTCTCCACACTTGCTTGTCTATCCTTCTGTTATCACCTATCGAATACCTATGGCTGTAACTCATCTCTCTCCTTACATAACATCAGTGGTGCCCCTACTTATTACCTAAACCATGTAGTTAAATATTCTCTTTCAGCATCGAGGGTATGAGACGGTTTTCTGAATAACTCCAGGAGCAAGACAATAGAAATAGAAAACAGGAAGGATGTTCATTAAAAGGATTATCTTGACTATATTCGAAAGCACTCGCGTCTTGACAGTTTGTGGATGTACTGCAGGTAAGGAGACGTTATATTGATTTATTTCTCTCAGTACTCATATGAAATTAATTTGGAAGAAACTGAGGTTTATTCCCAATTACAACGTAGATTAAATAGATTTAACACTATTACTTAAAAAAAAAAAAAAAATCTATACATGCTGCGGAGTTTCAAGCCGTGACCTTCTGTTTCAAACATTAATGCTTCATCGCTTAACTATGATTATTTATGTCTTTTATGGTTTTTAACTGAAACGAAATCCACCGATTAAGTAAACTCTCAAAACATACATTTCAAATTTTTGGAAAATCTTCCATAAAATGTTTAAAATTTCTGCCCCCAAGGGTTAAGAATTTAATTATTTGCGAATCAAACTCTCTCCCTCTTCATTGATTTCTGTACATAAGTACAGATTTTATTTTATTTTTTGATAAACACAACGAAACTGCTTCCGATCTACTTACGATGTACTACGATATTAAAACGCAATTGATCTTTGACTTAACGCTGCCTTCGGTTGACGGCGAATGCACAACATGCTTCGGTTACCTGGTTAGGGAACCTAAAGTAACATTTATTGATTTACTTGATGTCACGTTGGAAGCATATTTGGAGCGCATCTCTACACGTTTGCTACGAAATTTTAATTATTAATCCTCTCCTCCTTCGATTCCTTACACTCGCACATAGAGCTGCATTTTTACAGAGTGGGTAGATTAATGATTAAAAGTGACTTAAGCTTTAAATCGTAAGTCGTATATTGTCATGCTTTTAGATACCGTAAAAAGTAATAGGTGGATGATGGTACTGGAAACTAAACTTAGTGCAAAGTAAGTACACTAAGTTTCCCACTTCTTCACTTTTTCTTTCTATTTTCAATATAACCTGATTTCATAAAAATACAATGAAAGCTGGCCTCTGGCGGTCAAAAAGGAAACAAGAAAGAGCATATATAGTCCGAGATTTTGAAACACTATAAAAGCATTAATTAAACTAGCTTGTGTTTTTACACACTATTGAACATATCCGTTTGTGTAAATAGTACACGTAAACTACTGCTATAGTCTTAATGTTCAAAGTGTTATTATTATTATTATTATTATTATTATTATTATTATTATTATTATTATTATTATTATTATTATTATCAGAGAATTTGTCCCCGAAAAAAAACTGCCAACTGTTATTATTTACATGTGTGCTATTTAGAATAATTAAAATGAAGAGTTTATATAGAACACTGATTTAGAAAACAATGAAATGAAATACTTAATTCTCATTCACTTTTATGCCTTGTAGACTAGATGTAGTCCAGGTGAAAATTCATACAATTGATTAAAATACACAATAAAACTCGAGGAAACCCACGAACACAATATGTTAAGGTTTTCATATTGTTTACACAATTATATATCGTTTTAAATATTAAGTTTCTACACACCTTGCGTTGATTTAATGTTATTTTTCCCGATAATTTTGCTTCCTTTACTGGAAGCAGTCTCAGAGGAAACTTAGCCCTTGATGAGGTTGAATTGTAAATTTATATTCTTTCCTTTTTTTTTTTTTTTTTTTTATTTATATCTTCTTCCGTGTATTAATGGATATTGCTTTAAAATGTTCACTCCAAAAATCCACACCTTTTACACACTATTACATAAAGTATTTGTAAGCTTTTATGCGAGAAATGTACTTAAAAAAAAGTACTAATAGTCAAATGAAAACCAACGACCTTCATTTATCATCTGTTTTTCTCGTATAAAGGCCTGTAAATATTTTGCGGGGGAGTTGTTTGCAGAGAACATATAAAAGTGATATCTATTCATACACGAAAGACAAAACAAGGAAATGATATGAATTCACAACTCGATTTATCTTCAAGGGCCAATTTTCCTCTAAGGATGTTTCGAAGTTAAAGGAAGCGAAATTATCAGAAAAAAAATAACATTAAATCAATGTAAGGATGTAAAAGCTTTTATTTTCTACGAACATAATGTTCTGAATCACAAGATTATATCGCCTGCGATAGAACTATTTGAGATGTGCTCCACCACTTAGCCACAGGGTTTAACCTGCTATCCGAAGCACATGTAGTCTACTGGTTACATTTTTTAAAAATAATTTCCTAATTAGTTTTTTTTTTTTTTTTTTTTTTTTTTTCCTCTTCTCACCTATATCAATCTTCTACCTAACTTCACAGCCAATGATTATGGCAAAATTGGTGGAATGAAACTGTAGGTACAAGAAAAGACAGAACTCGGAGAAAACCCAGACACTCATATTGTGGACTATAAACTCACGTGAACTGAAATCGACTGAAACTAGCTCCCTACTAATGAGCCACCGTGCTCTCTTGGAAGATAAAATGTGCAACTTTAGTCCCATCAAAAAGCGAAATAGCAGTTCTCATCTTCCAAAACAAGGCAAAAGGTGATAAAGTTTCACAGAAAACTCGGATCAGAATTTTATTTTAGAACAGATAGGAGTCTCTTACTTTCTTCATTCCTCTTAATACTAGCATTTTAACGATTATAGTCGTTTTTACCTGACCTTCCTCATGTCTACGTTTCTGCTCCGCACAGTACGTTACTTTACAAGATAAAAAAAAAAAAAAAAAAAAAAAAATGATCAATCTTTCTCATAATCAACACAAAATTCACTTCTCTTCCATCCATTTCTATCTTTGACTTTAAGATTTCTCGTAGACATTTCGGGTCTTCACTAATAATATTACGCTCTCCCATTCAACTTCCATAGGTGACATTTCACTTCGGTCCAACTACAGCTTCTTTTAACATTTTTCTTTCTATATACTTCGTAACTTTTCTTAAATTTTCTTTAAAATCTTATTAGATTCAAATTCCACTAAAAAGTCATTATTATCGACACACCGAACACACTTCTTTTATCTCCTACCGAAACAATTTTCCTTGTATACCTTTCTTTACTATTCCTTCCAAATATATATCGAATACTATTGGTGAAACGTAACACCGCTGCTGAATTTCCTTTATTAGTTATAGAACTATAATAACAATATAAACCAGTTTTTTATGAAAGAGATTATTAACGAAGAGAAGATTAATTCATCTCAAGTTAATAAAGGTACTACACTTTTTTCCGTTGTTCTTGTATTTTTGAAGTATTACAAAGTACTACACGCTGCATACCATATAAATTGGAAGACTTTAACATAAAGAACTAGACATAAATATTTATAATGTCTTAATTGACGCTGCAAACACTTAACTCACACAATGCATCAAATCCGTTAATACGTGTTCCGGACTAGTACTTTAAGATTTATTTGACTCGTTAAACTGTAAATATAGGGAAAGATTAAAAATTATTTTTAAAAAATAATAATAATAATATACACTATGTTCTCCCTCTCCTTCTAGGCTGAAAGCTGGCACGAAACTACAACCCACAACCTCTGCCAAAAAAAGTGCTGGATTATTTTCTTTTTAATTTATTGCCTGTGATATTCAAACAAAAAAAATCAGTGTTATTCAGTAGCATGATATATGTCCTCAATAGACATGGCCTTGAAACTTACTAGATGGCTGTTTAGCAATCTACTATTCGGTTCCTTAAAGCATTTAGTTTTAAGTCACACAAGTGACGTAATATGCATCCCGTGCAAAGCTAATGTTACATTCTGCGTTAAAAGAGAGAGAGAGAGAGAGAGAGAGAGAGAGAGAGAGAGAGAGAGAGAAAACTAGGGAAACAGCATACGGTGATGAGACATTATCAAGAAACCGTGTCCTTGAATGGCACAAAAGATTTTAGGAAAATCAGAAATTAAGTACAAGATGATCAGAGTCGGCCACCCATAAACATCACTACCGCTGCAAATGTAGACCGCGTAAGACAGTTACTACAAGAAGATAGTCGTGTTATGTGCATGTATCAGAAAAGCTAAAACAGAATAACGACGTATCAGAAAAGACACCATACTGCTGCTATCGCCGGACGAATATTTTCCCGTGTGAACATACTATAAGAAAGGAAGCGTTATAAAGATACTGCAGCAAATCAACTGGCTGTAACAAATGGAGCTTTCTTTGCTTGTTTCTATGATCTGCAGAACTAGTATGTATATAGATAGAATAACCGAGGGGACTTCTTTGACAAGACCTATAACAATAACTCGGTAGCTTGAATAAATTATTTTACGATCTCAAACTTGGAACTTTTCTGGCAAAAGTGGTTTGTTTCGAGCTTAACATCCCTTTTGAGCATTGAGGATATATGATGTCCAGACCTAGGAGGGTTGTTCATCAATTATTGTTCCCGATACAGGAGTTGAACAAAAATATTATGCTTGTAATATGCTGTATTAGAAAGCTTCAGAAGTATATTTGCCAAAGTATACGGCGATGTCATTGATGCTGCTTGTGTTCTCTGTGTTTTGCAGCTACCAAGTGTTCCCAGATTGTGAAAATGGAGAAAACTAAAGTCCGTGCAGGAATCAAATGCTTCCGGATAAAAGACCTAACACTGGCGGAGATGCACGTTGATATGATATATATATTGGGTGATAGGGTCCCCTCCTGCCAAGTGATAATAACTGGTCACGTGACTCCAATTGTAGCAGGTAACGCTGTGAACAACAAAGTAATGCTGGTCCTCCAACGAAATGTTCGCAAGGAAATATTAATGTGCATAATCTGGTCATGAATAGCAGAATAATCACAGTATGCAAAATAATCTAGACAACAGTTCAATAAAAAGTTTTTATGAAAATTTACGGTTGAAAAAATTGTCTGCAAGATGGATTACATTATAGATCAAAAGCCCGAAATAGTGTGTGCATCAGAAACCAATTTATCCCTGTTCAAATGGAATCCTGAGAACCTTATTGCCAGATACGTAACCATTGATATATGTGTACATCATTTTGAACCTGAAGGTAAACAGCAAAGCATGAACTGCCGGCAACAAGGATCTCCCTCTCCCCGCAAATTCAAAGCCCAACAATACGCTAGTAGCTACAGCCACTGTTTGGAATGTCAAAAGGATTCTCCTTACTGATTATCTTGAACACGGATACACTATTACGCACAGTTAACTTCTAAATTGCGGGCACCATAAAAGAAAAAGGAGAGGCATGTTACATAAACAAGTCCTCTTGCATCAGGATAATGTTTCCGCCCACAGAAGTCATCACAAAATGACAGCAATCGATGCCATAAGGTTTGAATCATTTGTACAGTCAGCGACAAAAGTTCTTTTCGTTTGATGAAATTAGTTTCTAAATAACTTCAGAATGGAAAATCAATTTGAGCAGTTTTCAGTAAATTAAAAAGTATGTAATTTTTGTACGTTCCAGCCTTGAAACTCGGTGAATCGGTGTACATTCCCAAAATAAATTTTACCAAACGGAAAGAACTTTTTTCGCTGACTGTATATCTTCCCTCCCCACATCTCGCTCCCAACGACTTTTTTTATAGTGTAACAGCTTTAGAGCATAGGTGGACGAAGTGCATTCCTGTAAAGGGTAATTCTGTGTAAAAATAAATCTCCTTCTATATTAGGGACAATAATTGTTAAAATTCTTTGTACATCTTAACACAGAATCCGAACTATACGAGCTCCCATCGGGAGTTCACGCTTAGAATTGTCTATTGCCTTCATGGAAGAAATATGATAAACCTAATGAATGCATCTTGTTTTTTACTGATGTGTAAGGGGAAGTGTAACGAGACGTAGTCAGATTTTTCTAGGCTAAAGGAAAACTCTCACTGAAATTCTTAGAGAAAAGAGGAAGTGAACGGTATTAAACTGCAATAGAACTGGCAGATAATTCAAATTCTTTGAAAACTGTCAGACAGATCTTGTCGATTCCTCTTACTTCGATCGACCTGCAGCTGCTATAACACTATTAGTTTGTAACCACTGCAACAATGCCGCAAACAAAAGAGTTGCAGAAGCAATTCGGAATATCTATCGAACCCATTCGCGAACAGTGATAAACAAGTTCAATGTTTCGTTAATACAGAACATAATATTGCACAAGACATACCATAAAGACAGTGATTGATGGGTAAGCAAAAACCTGGCACACATGCAGAAAGATCAAAAAGTGACGTCGCTCTTGGACCACTTGGTAGGTTACGCAAACACAGCTCATGGCTTTTTGACAGAAATAGTAACAGAACTGAGTTGTAGATGTTCGTCAACACTCCCGAAATAGGCCATTCTAATGTGGTAACGAAACATTCCGACTTTCCATTATAAAGAACAAAGTTTTGTAGTGTCTTGTTCCCACCGTTGTTATTTTCTGTATTAAGATATTAACTCACTTACCACAGAAAACTACAACATCGGAAACAAAATACATTGCAAGACTTCGTTCTTAAAATTTTAAAGGTGTAGACATATATTAATCAAAATACAAACTGATTTAACAACATTTACATCGCTAATGCTTTTGCTGTGTGGAAAACTATTACTTATTTAGGTGGACTTAAAAGTAATAATGTGTGGTCATAAGCTAGCTAGTCAAACCTAAAAGTCTATTGTATAGATTTTCTTACTTTAAACTTTTTTTTTTTTTTTTTTTTCGTAAGTTTGACCGAAGATACACACGTTTAAGGATTTTTAATGAAAAGAAAAATGTAAGACACACGAGCATGTAAAATTCGAACCTTCTTGTTGCCGGATGAGGAAAACCAATTAGACTTTCAAATACTATAGTGAATTATTCTGTATTATCTCTAATACCGTCCTCAGGAAACACGAAAGTGAGTGTTAAAAATACAAAGAAGCGTTCCTTCCGTTTTATTCACTCCGGAATAAATCAGTTATAAAGTACAAAATTAAAAGTTACTCGTTGAATTTTTAAAGCTCGTTTTCACATTTCTTTTAAAGATTACAAAAAGAATAAAAGAATATTAAAATAACTTTTAGCGCTTAAAACATTAGAATGTGGAACTGTCTGTATTTTCATGAAGCTGACGATTATTGGGCTGTATAGTCTTGTTTATTAGGTATTTGTGACCCCACACGGTTTAGTAATATACTGCCCAATAATGGGCATCTTCTTCAAAACACTAGCAATTTCATATTTTAGCATCTCGTAAGTTCTTAAAACTGACAAATAAAATAACATATTTTCTCTATGCCAATCAAAACTTTAAAAATAGTTCAATATTGTAAAATCTGAATCATGGTCATACGAATGGACACAAAAAATAAATAAATAAATAAACTACGAACTTCCAGCTAAACGATGATAGGATGTTACCCAATATGTATGTGAATTATGAAATCTGCTTTAAAACACATATATAAATTGGTGTATCCTTACTTGTGTTTTCGTCGATGAATAATAAAATCAAGTGACAGTATAACGTTCTATAATATAAACACACCAATAAAATAAATTAATAAGTATTCACCTCATAATTCAAAGGCTTTTACCTCGTCTACCAAACTCTTTTACCAAAAGATGTCTACCGTAATAACTTAAAATATACGCTCAAAAACCTTACACTACCCTTACACTAGCATCTCAAAAAACTCATTACCAAGTTTGAAAAAATACTATTATGACGGTAATCAACTACTACCTAATAAATTAGTTTCAAGTAACTTTAAATATACACATACCTTTATCACAAGATCCGTTTTTCGCATTTCTTCCAGTGTTGAAGTTATCAAGTGCTCTTCCACCACACATTCGGTCACTCGAAATTGCTCTCCAAAGAGACTGGTGGTTATGAAACTTCTATTCATTCCTTACATCGCTCGTTTGATTGTACTCAATAACGGCGCTGCTAAAACAACTCGACGCACCGCAGTTCAACAAGACAGCAAAACTGGCTTCTTATCGAATACACAGACTAATAGCACACATATATATATCAGCACAAGATTAGACATTGATAATATTTTACTCCTCAACTGAAGTATACTGAGTCAAGAAGAAAGAAAAAAAGACCAACTAAATTACGTATAAAATACACATAAATTCTAAAACGTATTCAGCACGCGTTAAGTTTCTTTCTTCTTTTTTCATCCTACATTCACATTAAAAATTAACGCACACTTTATACATACGCTATTCTATTAATACCTCTAAATCAGGAACGTATGCTATGACGTTTGCGTCTCAATTTTCTAACACGAATTACCATGTTATTCTTATTCTATAAAGTGCCTTCAACCTGGTAAAATTCGTCTTTCAAAATTGAAAACTGAGATTGTTTTGAACATATTAAGAAACAAAAAAAACTGCACTGGTGGAAAGCACTTTTGAAATATGACTACATAATAAGGAGCAAAATCTTTAAACATACGTCACTGCAAAATAACATTCACATATTTTATATTTTATTATCCTTATTATTTTATTCTATGTTGGAACTCGTAATTTTTAATGCGCTTAAATAGCATTTCATATTAAACACTCCCACATTCATAATGCGTACATGATGATCAAATTGGACTATACGATGCCTACTCTGTTAGCTAGCAAAAAATCTGATTTCAACTCATATTGCGTTTCTGATTTCTTCCTGATAATTTCTGTATCCTCTATTGTGGGTTTAACAATATGATCTGAATCAACTTTACAAACGCTCAATTTATTACTCAATTTATTATTGAGTAGAGAGAAAGGCTCTAACCGGTTTGATTTTTCATTTGATTTCAGTTTAGCCTTCCTTTAGCAACGAGGCTACGCAAAACGTGGACCTACAGTTTAACGTTAGATTCGAACCACATGACCTCCCGCCGGGAATCGAGTTGATTGAGTTATTTTAGTTTAGCGTCCCTTTCAGCAGCGAGGCTATATGAGACGTGGACCTATTGATTAACGTGGAATCTGAACCACATGAGTTCCCGCCGGAAATTGAACCCCGGTCTCCCACGCCAAAGGCGCGTACGCTAACCGCTTAGCCACGAGGGAGCTCCCGCCGGGAACCGAACTCGAGTCTCCCATGCATAAGGCGCGTACGCTAACCGCGTAGCCACGAGGGAACTCCCTAACAAATTTGTTACTATATGCTACTACGACGTGATTATTATCATTAATTAGTTGCTTCTTTGAGATTTGCAACAGTAGTTGGAGCTAATTATTACTGTTTCAAAACATCCGCATTCAAATAAATAGCCAGGATGTTAATACAGGCTAATGAGTGAGTACTTGTCGGATTCAATTGAATTGATTTTGAGTTTAACGTCCCGTTCAGCAGCGAGGCTATGTGAGACGTGGACCTACTGATTAACGTGGAATCCGAACCACATGAGCTCCCGCCGGGAATCGAACCCGGGTCTCCCACGCCAAAGGCGCTCACTTGTTGGATTCAAGAATAGCACAAAAATGGAAAATTGTCTCGGAGAGATCTAACATACTATAAAATTTCCTTATACAATTTTAAAAAAATAAAATAAAATGAAAAGCGCCGAAGGTTACATGTTCAGCGATAAGTTTACGCATTGAATAACTTTTAGCAATACGGACCGTTAAAATTCTCTAACACTGACGTGAAAATGCAGTATGCTAAAAGTAATCTGTAATTTCTCAAGATGAACTCTTTCACATAACACGAGGCGCATGCCAAAAACAAGGGCCGTTACAAGAACTTTATTGAACCTCCAGACATTTCTTGTAGCGTAACACAAACCTCCGTATACTCTCTGTACCCTGAGGGTGCAGCCAGTTCAGAACTGATATCTTGACCACTTCACTGTCATTGAAACGCTTCTATACAAGCCCTTTTTCAGGTGAAGAAAACGAAAGAAATCACTGGAAGTAAGGACTGACTGTAAAGGAGAATTGTTGATTCAATAGTCCCCATCGAAATATTTCAATTGTCTCAACAGTACGACCACCTGTATGTGGGCGGGCGTTGTCACAGCTTAGAAACATTCCAGAGGGTAGTCTTCCTTTCCGCCGATTTTGGATGACAAGTCGCATATTACTGTCTGTCAGCTATCTGATGTATTACTGTCTGGCACCAAGAATTTCAAGACCCACTTTTGGTCTCGAAACACGGTTGCCATAATTTTGACACTTGGTGTTTGTTTCAAGTTCTTCGCTTTAGTAGAACCAGAGTGCTTCCATGGCATGGACTGCTGCTTCGACTCTCGTGTGGGTACGATATCCAGGTTTTATCCCGCGTCACTTGAAGAAAAGAGGTCATCCCCATCCTTCCCCCAGTGGGCTAAAAAAATCACGTGCAACTGTCATTCTTTACTCTTCTGGGCGTCTATCAGCATTTTTGATACCCACCTCGCACACAGTTTGTTATAACCCAGCTTGTCAGTCACAACTCGATGCACTGTTTTCGCAGATACTTCTAGAAACTCCTTGGCGAGTCCAGCTATTGTAAACCGGCGATTGGATCGCACTTCCTCGTTAACACGTTCCACTAGATCATCCACCTGAACACTAGGCCTCCGCTACACTCAATCGTCATTAACATTTGAACGCCCTTCCCGAAACTCTCTGCACCATAAACGAAATGAAAATACTTAAAAATGGTGTACTTGGTAACAGCCTTCGTACCCTCACTTACAGCGTGCTTGGCAGGCAAAAGAAGGCGCACAGCTGTTTGGATTTCCCGACTGGTGATAGTTGACCGCTTATTGTAATAGGCCAAACGAGAAGCTTCAGCAGCAATACGCTCGAAGATGTCATTGACAAAGCTTTCACGATACTCATAGCTTTGCTGGATATGCCAGTGTCAGGATGCACTTGCTTCAAAACTTTGTAGATGTAAATGGCATAGCTCTCCTTCCTCCTCCTCCTCTTCTTCTTATCTCCCTTGGAGATGTTCTTTTGGGTTTTACCAGCCTTCTTTGCAGCCTTTCCGCTAGTTTTTGGTGGCATGATGACTCACTCGTTTAGCAAAATTAGAAGCACCTTCCCTTCCTCGTTGCTGTCGGTCCGTAAATAGCACACAATTCCCCAAGTCGCACGAGAAATCTCACTTCATATTTGGCGGGATCTTGTGTTATGGCAACCATCTCACCTTCCTGCTACTCGCAAGTACGCAATTCTATTTGAACGATTTTTTTTTTTTTTTTTTTTTATCTCTACTGCAAGTACAAAATACTAGGGCAAGCTGCTTTTAATCACTGTTGCCAACCACAAGTAAAAATTATCGGCCATTTTCTTTAACATGCGCCTCGTACATGAACAGAATAAAATAAAATTATGTAAAATACAGAACAACACACGCCGAGTTTCAATAGAACTCTCATCCGGAGACGACCATACAATTAGCTCATTCTCTAGTCGTTAAGAGTAGCAATTTTTTAATCGTGTAAGAACTAATCTTCGGAACTTTTAAGGCCCATCTACTATTCAGGTTTACTGTGGGGAATATTTCTACATCAAAACAGTACAAATATCAGTAACAGCATGTGGACAATATCATTCTGCCGTTAGTATATCGACTTCTGTTGCAGCCGGCTAGATACTACTTAGAACGTTTTCTTTATGTTATAAGCAACAAAGAAGATTGTAACTTATGACATCTCACATTATTACGATGTCAGAGTTACGTCCATAATCGTGAGAAATTATGTACTGGAAGACAACGTAATTCACATCTTCGTGTTAAATCCCTTTATTATGGCAGTACCTCCTTTCATACGTAAATATCATAAAGCGTCAATTACTCCTTAGGGTGATCTTTCCACATTACTGCAGAATTGCCATACTGATATGACGAAGTAGGAGTCCCGACTAGAGATGCATATGCCATTAAAAAAAAAAAAAAAAAAAAAAAAAAAAAAAAAAAAAAAAAAAAATCATGTCGATACTCATGATACCTCATTTATCTCTGTTAGGGACACTTTGAGGTCTCCTACTGCTGCGCTCTTCGTGCGCATGTAAGATACTGCAGTTCAAAAATTTAACGTAAGGGTGTTATTGAATGTACTGCATATGAAGATACGGTAGTCATGTAACATTACCTAGCCTTTTGAAGTCCTAAAATAAAACTTCTTTTTCTTCTTATAGAGGTTAACTACATAAAACAAATACTCCTCCATCTCCGCAAAATTAAGTTCTGTTGCGATTGTCTATTATGTCATAACATAATCTACAACAGCATGTAATGGAATTCTCATTACGATCATCTTGTCACACTGACTTACCATTTGCGATTATTAAAAACCTTAAAAATTTACTCAATACACGTGATAAACAACGATACTGGATACACATCATGCGAATAGATATAGATGCACATAGATCTTTATATTTTAGACAATGTATATACACATAAATGTGCGGAAAAAAACACAATTATAAAGAAAATATACGAACATATCCTGCTACGAAAGCAAGTGCCAAACATGTAAGAAAATTTATATATATATATATATATATATATATATATATATATATATATATAATCTTCGAAGTGATTCACCCACACTGAAATCTAACCATATTTTTGAAAAAAAAAAAAAAACACTGATGTTACGAGAGAAGGCGTTCCTTCTAATGTACTACTACACTACCTAATTGCTTGTAACTTCTTTTCTATTTAGTACTGACTGTAGTTCTCAAATAAATAAACTTATCTCACTCTCGGTAATTATATGCTGATAACGCATTAAATTTTGGCATAACACTGTATATTCAATGGTCTTCGTAACATGTAGTAAGAAAAATTACGAATATTTACACTAGGCTTAAAAGGTGTGTATCACACACGAATTTCATATAAAACACATATACATATTACGCAGGCCTTTTACAAAAATTATCAACATAGCAGACCATACGTTTCATGGATAATGAGCAACGCTTTCTACAAAAACGAAATACTCATGTCGTTTGTTCTGAATTTATTTGTCTAAAACTGTAGTAAGGAATGTTCAAATTTTCAATAAAATAGGTTAATAGAAATTTACCCTATATATGTATACAGGACAAAGTTCAGGAGCTGATTTCTTAAAAAAAAATAAAAAAATAAATAATAATAATAATAATAATAATAATAAAATAAAAAAAGTTAATGAAACATGCAGAATTCAAGATGCAGATAAACCGGGGGGAAAATACAGAAACTATATCTTACACATAACCTAACAATACAAATATAAAACAGAAAAAGCTGTTTGAGAAATTATAATATGAACTACTATCACCTCGATCCAAATATTTAGATTTCAGAGTCCTATGGTAAATACAAAACGAATCTTAAGGCAGTGCATTGAAAAGAATCCTAACAAAAATTCAACTGAATGATTTCACGTTGTCTAACAAAACCATACATCCTATTACAGAGTGCAAAAGCTTTAGTTGTATTCTTCAAAAGGAAAGTCCACACCACTCAAATGTAGCGTTAATACAGTTGAATATCTTATCATCAGAATTAATGCTAAAGAAAGAGAAACAAACCTCCCTAAAGCAACTCTGTTAACTGGCTTCAGAAAACAATATTAAAAATAAAAATAATCAGAAAAGGTTGTTATATTGACTACACTCAATGTGTTTGGGTTAGTACACCTGAAATGACAAGGTAGTTTCTGACAGGCACACATTTGTGCAACATCAATAAAACAATACTTACCTAGTCCAAATAGTACCCCTAGACACCAGCTGTTACCAATGCTATAAATCTCACTTCGAATAAAAGTTAGCTCTGATGGCACCAACTCATTTACTACATAATACACATATCATTTTACAACCGTCTACCCAACAGATAACGGTCCAAGTAATGTACTTTATATTTGGTCTAGGAATTAATTCGTGCGGTTGGTACGCACACATTGAAGCTGTAGTACAAACACAAAATACATAAATACCTTAAGAAAAATATTGTTCATCGCTAGCCACCACTTTCGCCCATCTGTCAGGCAATGTACGGATTCCGTGGCGAAAGAAGTCCTCATCTTTGGAAGCGATCCAGTCAGAGACCCATGTTTCGATATCTTCTGAAGAAGTAAACCGCTGTCCAATCAAATCGTTGTTCATGCAATCGAACAAGTAGTAGTCCGAAGGAGCAACGTCTGGTGAATACGGCGGGTGGGGTAAAACTTCCCATCAGACATTTTCTAAATAGGTTTTGACCGGTTTTGCGACATGTGGGCGAGCGTTATCATGTTGAACAATAAGTTTATCATGTCTGTTCTCCCATTCTGGTCGTGTTCTGGCCAGAGCTTGCTTCAAACGCATTAATTGTCGTCGATAACGTTCTCCATTCATAGTTTCACCCGGTTGCAGCAGCTCATAGTACACCACACCTTTCATATCCCACCATATGCACAGCATAACCTTTGCACAGTGAATATCTCGTTTTGGTTGTGATGGACCTGGTTCACCTGGTTTCACCCAGGCCTTTTTTCGTTTAGGGTTCTCGTAATGGATCCACTTCTCATCACCCGTAATAATTCGATGCAGAAACCCCTTTCTGCTCTGTCGTTGAAGCAGCAATTCGCAAATGGTTTTTCGTCTTTCAACGTCTCTGTCTTTCAATTCATGTGGAACCCAATGTGACATCTTTTGAATCATTCCCATGGCTTTCAAGCGTTTGGAGACTGTTGTTTGATCAACGCCTAATGCTGCTGCAAGTTGTTCCTGCGTTTGACACGAATCCTGCTCGAGCAATGCTGTCAATTCTTCGTCTTGAAATTTTTTTGGCTGTCCAGCTCGCTCTTGGTCTGCCAAGCTGAAATCACCACTTCTAAACCGTGCAAACCACTTCTGACACGTTCGCTCAGCTAGAGCATGGTCACCATACACTTCCACCAAAATACGATGACTTTCAGTCGCACTTTTCTGCATGTTAAAGTAATGCAGCAGGACACCCCGCAAAAACACTTTATCAGGCACAAATTGCGCCATGTTCACTTAACTACAAACTGGTGTTGTTGACGCTTTAATCCACTGCCCTATACTACGAATGATACGCGATGACAAGGGTTTGCAACACATGTGTGGATACACGGAACTGTGGGACGCTCCGTTCGTTGCGCCATCTCTTGTCCACCCGCACGAATTAATTCCTAGACCAAACAATATGCTGACAACAAATTTGGTGAACATAGAGGATGAGACAGAATTAAAATCTCACCTTGTAACAGACCGATTAACGGTTGTTTACATTCTATTTGAGTTGGCTCCCGGATTGTAATGTTTACCCGTATTGTAATGTTTACCGGCTGCTTATACAGCGTTAAAGTTGGTTCGTGTATTGTAATACTGCACCCGAGTGCCTCCAAAGATTCGTTTTGATGTTAATTTGTTTCGTTGCCAATGAAATAAATGGCACAAAAGGGTTATTAGTTTTATATGCGATATGCAAAACACATATGAGATACGCGAACACACCAATAATTTACCACGAAAATTTCGAATTGTTTCTTTATACAATTGTTTCGAGTTACTGTAATAATTCCACTCATGTTATAGCAATATAGTAAAATTTGATTTACACTTTTAATCTACCTCAATTTACTTTACCTTACAATAAAATATTAGTCCGGAATTATAATTGTAAGAAAATTTAACTTTCCATACTATTTCACTTTGTTGTTTTTCTTTTTTTTTTCCTTTTCGTCGTTCTTTTGTTGGGAACGTGGCGATCATTTCGGTTGCGACCGCAAGAGGGCGTTTGAATCGCTATACGGGCATCTATATTGAAAATGGCGATTCTCTTAAGCAGTGAGAATAGTGGTTGTCATAGCAACAGTAACTATTTTCAAGGAGTAATTAGGTGAGTTTAAAATTTATGTTATGTAGTCTTTTCCGATAATTATGAAATGTCATTGAATAGATAGACCGACTGCTTATTTGAATAGGGTTTTGTATGGCAACAGAAGGGATATAAATTTGTTTTAGTTCGTAGTTGACTATGTAATATTAAAACCGTGCTTATTAAGGTCTGGTGACGCGAGGATGATGACGCAGTGAAACGCCGTTTTACAGTGTAAAAAGAACGATGGCTTAAGTCGGTTCCTCAAAACAGAAATTTCGTAATCAAAAGTGTAGAATTTTGGAAGTTAACCTAGTACAAATCATTTATTGGAAAACCTGACTTATTTTGGAAGAAAAGGAACACTGAGGAATCCGACAGAAGTAAAAATTCACTGAAACAAGTTTTGGCCAAAAGCCATCGAGTATTACTTCCGCCATTACGAGTGATATGAAGTAATGGGGCAGGAAGTATAGTAGTTGGAGTTCATCTCATCGGATAACGGGACCAAGTCCCATATTCAATAGGACGTGGAACTAATACCCGAAGAGATTGATTGCAACGTGTAAATAAATAGGTTTGCTAACCTATCCTGTCCTGTGAAGCCGGGGATCCAGGTGACAAGGACCGAGAGGACTATTTTGTAGGAACCTCAGCCAATTGGGTAACATTCATTCATTTTATCTTATTTTCTTCTTGTTCCGATCATAAACAGACTCACTAATTCACCAAATGGAGTGTTTCGACATAAATATGTGTAGTTAAAGTAAAAGGCGTTACGCGTTTAGACAGCTCATCTCGTTACCACTCAATAGAATGATATCATAAGAATATGTGATCAACATTGAAAATTGTTGGTGAATTTTACTTTAAGCGCACCGCTTGATATTAATGTGCCACTAATATTTTCCATGTGAGAATTGATACGGTTTTTTTCCTTATTGTTAGATTAAGTAATATCTTCGCTCTGAAATGTCATTTTAACGTGTACCTTATTAAATAATGTGTTTAGGTTGCTTAGGTTAGGTAAGATTTAAATTTAACGTGTCCTATAATATACATCTATATTGCTTGTTTAGGTTAGGTAAATTGAACTTGAGTACTTACGGTTGAATAATGTGCTATTATTATTTTGTCTCGTGATATATTTTGGGAAATACATATTTTGATTGCTTGCTTAGGTTACGTAAATTGAACTTGTGTGCTTACCGTAAAATAATGTCCTGTTATTTTGTTTCGCGATTTTTTTTTTTTTTTTTTTTTTTTTTTTTTTTTTACATGTATTTTCAATTGCGTAGGTTAGGGCTTTATGTAGGTTAAGAAATTATATTTTGAAAATGATTTCGTACATATAACTCGGGTCTTAAATGTGAAAGGGTTTTGGTAATTTAGGATAGTAAATGTACCGGTTTTCATTGTTGTTGTCTCATGATGTGCGAGTGCATACTTGATCTGTGCAGATTTCAGCTAGCCTCCAGTTGTAGTTTTTTTTTTTTTTTTCTATATATTTAAAATCTTGTTCGAATATGCTTCCGTGCAAGACTCTGTCTTGGGCATATATTTAGTTTAAAGGTGCCATTCACGCGTCATGGAATTTCTTACATATTTGCCTCATCGGAAGTCAACGTAGCTAACTGATGCTCAACTTTACTGATAAACATATACGTACTTACATTTATTCAATTTGTCGTTCTTTAAACACAATCTGAAATTTATTATGTGTCCATTGCTCTTGAAAATTAATGACATTATATTGTGAAGTTAAAAGTGATAATAATGTTGATAATGACGTTCTAATCTCTCATAAAATATGTAAACCCTGGCGTAGAGAAGTAGAAGTAGAGCATTTTTTTTTCATTTGTAAATATATCATCTCATTAATAGTAGATTTTTTTTTTTTTTTTTTTTTTTTGTAGATGTACGATTGATGCATGCTACTTACTTGTTCTAGAGTACAATGAGAATGTAGTAGCAGTCATGTAGGCTTATGTTGTCGCCTAATTCAAATGATATGTACAGGGTTATGAATAGTAAACGTCTATTTAGTAATAATTTTAGTAATGATAATGTCATTTTGTTAAATGAATAATTAGAGCATATGGACTGTTAATCTCGAGTGATCACGAACTGAGTATGTATTGTAAAGATATTGAAATGTGAGAATGGATACAATTTTTTGATATTAAGTCAATGTAATAACATAATATCGTAATTGTTTTAACGTACTGCAATGTAGGCAAATATTTAACAGATTTTATTCTGTTGCTCTTGATAATTACAATGTAACTGTTGACTGATTGGCACAAATAAACAATCACGACCAAATCTCAATTTTATAATTTCGAATACTGCTCATAGAGTTAAGCATATGTAAGTTTGATATTTTTTTTTCTTTCATTCAACTTAAGTTAACGACGTTGAGTCTTCTTTCATTTCGATTGGCCACTTAACAAGAATTTGGAATCTTTTGATAAAATTTGTTGCGCATGCTTGAACTGATTTTTTTTTTAAGCTAACATAACCTAAACATTAAGTTAAAACATAACCAAAGAAAATGGTTTGTTATAAATTGGTTTATTCTTGAGATTTTCTCATCCCTGGAAAAGACTGTTATAAATCGGCGACCCTTTGCTATAATATGTGAAGCTAGGCTGTTATAACCTCCAGTAGTATCGGCTGCGTTCTTTGTGGCGCATGAGAACAAGTATTATTAAACAAGATAAAATTATAATGTTTGTTTTCCAATGCTGAAAGCTTTTGCTGAAGTAATATTCAACAACGTGTGAATAATACCTAATCCAGACCATTTCTTAAAAGCAAAAATCACTTTCTGACGATGGTCATCTAAATTTAGGTAACGCACTGTACGCTCAGATATCCAGAATGTGATTGTTGTAACAGCTCAACTTTCCATTAATAATGACAGTTTGTTACAAAAGAATTCATTTTCAATTATTCCTTAGCAAGAAAGAAGCACACACTTCATGCCGAGATGTCCTGTTCAGTCTTGAGGCACATGGATCCAATTTTCCCCATGTCCCTAATGTTTGTAGAATCCGAAAACCAGTGGGGCGGTACACGTACTCCCTTTCGGCTATGCGCAGACACACTGTAAGAATTAATAATAGATCTGTTGTAGATGATCATCTGCGAAGTATTGTAATGAATGTCCACGAGGTTAATTTTCCAATGATATATCAATTTTCGAAATTTTTGCATAGCAAAAACAGACGAAACATACGTTCAAATGTCATCAGTGTACATGTTCCTTCACATTGCAAGCAAAGTAATGACAGTTTGAATTATTCATAAAAATTATTCTCAGTTGTGATGATTCCATGTTTTACTTTTATGTCCATACGTAATAAAAAAGTATGTATCTTTGTAGAATGATAAATTTACCATTCACACGTCTACAGTCTCGAGATGTCAATCACACTATGTCAGAACGAATCCTCGAGTGTCTTCAGCGGTGTTAACAAACGTTCTTCGTAACGGGTATATCAAATGTATTAAGCCAATGCAATAAACGATGACCATTCTTTATATAGATCAAAAATAAGATTACTGCAAAAAAGAATAAGGAAGAATTATCATTAGCGTGCTTTTTTGTTCCAATTCACAAAATCAAAACTGTTCCTCGGTTTTTAATTGAAAGATAAGAGAGTAACTAATTATTTTTCAGAATATAGAAAAAGAAATAATGCTGAATGTCTACGTGTCTATTCCACCCTGTAACTTCTTTTAAACCATATTCCATGATGTGTATTGTACAATCAGGGCCATTGTACATATTCGTTGTTGCCTGAACACCCATTTTATCATTATCTGAAATCCTGGTCATAGAAACTAAAAACGAAGAACGAGTATCTACGAAGGGCTTTATTTTTCAATGCTTAACACACTGCCCATGCTTGTAATTTAATAACTAAGTAAATCAATAAATATGCTGCAATATCACTATGTATTAGATTTATCTTGCACCACACAAAAGTATTTCGAAACGGTTGTAGTGCTCCTCTATCATTTTAGTACTTCCTTATCAGGCCTGAGATAGCTACGATAAAATTACTTGTTACTGAACTAAACTATGTAAGTACGTAAGTTCAATAACAAAGTATGTGAATAAGTTCCTTATTATTATAAAGTTGCAAGAGCAGGCTGATGATTATAGTTCTCTCTCTCTGTACAAGCGATCGCAGGTTGAAACTTTACTGGGAGTTCAAGGTGTCGAAAGAAATCCAACTAGCACTCCCAATTCCACCTTAACAGTAAATCAATTACCTCAATGTTCCATGAGAACATATAGCAAAATCGTATGCCTTAATTTGAAAGCAAGAAAGAGAGTTAAAATCATATAACCATTATTACCTCTAGTACATAATAATTAGCCAACTGCAGAAATATTATATATATAAATATATTATTTGGTACTCGTATTGTTTTTTACAAACACACAGCACATTATTGTAAATTTATCCTTTTGCCTTGTATTATTGCGATCTACCTTGTTGATCATTGATGGATTAAAATTATTAAAGCAGTCAGAAGAATTGATTTACATGAAAAATATACACCTGGTGTGACTCAAGAACATTACATACCAACAGAAACAGTTTTAAAGTATCATTACAAGTAAATATGCGATGTATGTTTTTATGAAAAGGAGTACTTACTTGGATTAAATTGAAAATGAAAGTACCTGTATTTCAATTACAGATAGCACTCGAAGAAATTTAACGCAACAAGAATAACACAAGTGTTCAAAAACGGTTTAATAATAAAAAATAAAAAAAAGTTTATTGGAAACAAAATGAGCTACGCTATATGAAAAATACCACTAGGATAAATAAATAAAATCAAGAGGGCATAGAAACCTAGATAGATGATTAACAAAGAGAACTACTGACAATTTTTCTCCAACTAGCATTCATACAAGCCCCACACTTTTAATTCAATTTTAAAATATAGTATTTTTCTTATTAGACTCTTTCCGTTAAGTTTTTCTCGCTATACCAATGAATGTTTTCGATATCATTATTATCTGTTTTTTTTATTTTTTTTTCGGCTCTTTTCTAAGCTCACTCCACTTTCTTTTAATTTTAGTAAATGAAGAACCTCAAAAATTTAGGTGAGCCAGATAGTATCTGCAAAATGCTATTATATGAATTAACACAGTAATTGTATTCAAGATCTTTTGTAGAGTGTATATATATTTAGGTGCTCAATAATTATGACGTCGTAAACTTTGCACCCAAATTTCTGGTCTATACGGAACGGTTTGAAAAAAAGACAATGACGTATGCAAGAGAAGGTTCAAGCTTGGGAGCTTGAACCTTTCCTCTTGACGAGATTCTGCATACGCCACTGGAAACTGTTATTAAATTATTTAATAGCATTTTCTAGATACTACATAGATCACTTTCTACATTTTTCGTATTCTTAATTGCACTTAAGTTATTAAATAAATTTTAAAAAGTGACGGTGATTCCAGCGAAGAGCCTCGAGTTCAGCTAAGGTAAAAATTTTTGCATTGAAAACCGTTACGGCATATGGTAATACAACATGGATTACTGTATATTTAAATGTTATCCGTTCTTCATAATCAAATCGTTCTCAATAGCTTTAAAGCAATTTAGGAACCCGATATCAACCTCTATCTTCAAATGTAAGACAACAAAGACGAAAAGCATTAAAATGAAATGCATATCATCACATAACGAACTTAAAGATAACTTACCTATACCTGAAACACAATTTAATGGAAAAGAATACCAACCAAATTTTTTGATTTTTGATAAAACATTTGAAATACGAAATTCGCAATCGTAAACTACACAAATCGGAAAACAAATAAGAAAAATCAACTTTACTCGCAATGAATTACCAATTACTACAAAAATGATCATTATACTCATACTAGTCATTGAATGACACTCCAATACCATACCACATATCAGATATACCCTATTTTTAATTGCCACAAGTAGATTTACTCCAGAGTATCATACCATCCTACTCATAACATTTATCATTAAAATAATTAATTATAATTTAACAACATCACAACGACGGAAAAGAAAAGGAAGAAAGACAAAACTAATTAAAAACCAATACTTACAAAGTATAAAATATATGTATACGAGAACTGATGTTCTACACATATTTCAATATACCAACTCTCCCATCTTCATAAAACTTATGGTTACGTATCGCATATGAACAAGAGTTTACTTCTAACCAAACAAGAGTTTTTCCTTCCAAAACAATATTTCTCCTAAAGAATCAACGAACATGTCGTTAGGGCATACTTGAAAAAAATCTCAGTGAAAAAATAAAAAAGAAATAATAATAATAATCGCTTTTGTTCTGGCAACTCGAAAAGAAATGTAAACGAACAATACGTTAAAGAAGTTGTGACTTTATTGTTGGTTCTCACTTTCTTCACGAATTTCACTCGAACAGACCAGAAATGTGTATCAATGGTTTCTAACAGGGTTGTTTTGTTTAAAACAAATTCTGTATACGTTTTAAACATTTTGTTTTAAACACGTGCATTTTTTAAAACTTGTTTTAAATATATGTTTATTTTAATTTTAGGGTAAACCTACCTAACTTCGTGATATATCTTATTTCGTGATACGAGACAAATTATTCTTCACAGAGGAATGTATGCATTATAGATAGAGTTACAGCGGTGCTCAAGAGAGGGCAAGAATATCGACATGTGGTGAAAAGGTTTTTCCAGTGGCAACTGTTACCGTGCGTACGCCACTCACGATGTTAGTTGGTGCAAAGGGTAGAAAGCAGTTCTCAGTCAAGTGACCTTCAAAGATTAAATATTTTTGTGTCTGTGCACGATGTCATTGTGTTGCTGTGGTTAGATACGTTTGCTCTAAAACTACTCAGGTTATCATTTTGTGTATAACATTGAAACAGTAGTGCAATTGTAAAGCAAAAGACGTTTATCAAATTGCATCATATTCTTATAAAATTTTGTGCCAGGATGGCTCATGGTCGTTATGTGTTTCACTCTTTCTTCACTCCTTCCTTCATTAAAGCATTTTCCTTAAATAACATCATATCTAGTTTCACTAAAACGAGAATATATCCTCTGAATCCTCACGCAGTATGCAGTGAAGCACTTACAACAGTTCGAAGATGCCTCGATTCCTCCCTGGGCACAACTAGTTCTGTATGTGCTGAGAATGAATCACTCGCTTCGACCAGTAGTTCTACATGACCGATGGATAGTCTTCTCCGTGTACCGAATTTAACCCTGTCTGACAAAAACAATACTGTTTCTAGCAGAAAAGCTCGACGAGACACGAAGGCAACAGTTTCATCTTCCTGATCAGGCCACAACGTCGACGGCAAAATGTCACTACAGTGCAACGTGATTCTCCAGCTATAAAGAACATGTGTCAGAGTAAGCAAATTGATGACTTGTGCGCTAGTTGTAACGAGAGCTACAGTTCGGGAAAGAATCGTAGCCCCTGGATACAGTGCTGTTTCTGTTTACGATGGTTTTATGAAAGGAGACAGAATCTTAAGTCAGCTGACATAACCATTTTCATGTGCAGCGTATGTGCAATGCCAAGTGACAGTGATACAGACGCACTACCGTATCACGAAATAAGGTACACACCCTCACGGAATAAGGTATGCTATCACAAAGTTAGGTAGCTCACACATATTGTGTATTCTGTTTCTTTTGTATTGTTTGCGCTTCTTTTACTACAGCAGTTGTGTTTATGTTCGACCTTCCTAATATAGAAATTACATCTATCCTACATGGTTGTAAATGTGTACTTTTTCAGTCATCCTCCTTCATATCACGAAGTTAGGTAGGTTTGCCCTATTTTATTTTTGTAAAAAAATCTGCAAGAGAAAGAAAATTGTCAAAAAGTGCTCCCCTTCAGAAGGCTATTTTCTTCCCGTGTGAATGTTTTGATTTCTCATAGCTACAGCAGGTCAATGTAGTAATCTAGAATTTATTTTGTCTGTTTTTCCCTTGTTTTTAGCGTTTATTGTATTTTTTAGATGCTTATCAGTTAACTTGCGAGAAAGTGTCGTAGTCGAGGGTTGGACTACTTGTAGAACTGATATTATTAAAATAAATAAAAGAATTATCATGGAAACAAGTTTTATATTTAGAAAACAAACAAAGGGTTCTTTGCTAAATTGCGGTTCTGAAATTAAATATCATAGACATTCGTTGATCCAGTATATGTTGGTTCTAAGTCTCCGTGCAACTTGGAACTGTTTAAATGAATTTTACGGAAAGAAAAAAAAGGACATCATTTGGATCAAATTTATTAAAGTAACTCAAACTCCATCAGATAACATAACGACCATATGAACTCGTTGCAAAACGTGTAAGAAAGAAATGGTTGGTTTAATTCAAAGAATGAAGGATCATTATGAAAAATGCAATGCTGTGAAAAAAACTGCAAACCCAAACAAATGGAAAAAGCGTTGTTCCGAAAATTGCTTCTGATGATTCTAACGTCAGTGATGTGGTTGAGATGCAACTGGAAACTTCAGGTAAGAACTAATTTTGTATCAACATTATCTTTTTCATTATATTATGAAAATTTATTTCGTCCCTCATCCCCATTTGTTCCAAATTTTCTTAAAAGCTTTACACCTTGGCATGGCTTATATCAAGGGACCAGGCGAGAAAGCGCAAGGTATGGCAGTCGCCTGCGTAACTAACCAGTGTCTGGGACAATTTGATCTCAATTTGTTCGTCTGTCTGTATGTGTGCACCACGCTATAAGGCTCAATTTTCGGTCTTCTAATATTAAATTTTGAGGGTAGAGGCATGAGAGTCAGAATTTGCTGTATAGATTCTGGCTGCGATCCGACGTAAAACTTCAAAATTAGTGGTTCGGATCCCACTTTAAACAAAAGCCCTGTCTCATATAGACTGATGCAAGACTGTGATCAATCAACCCAAACAAACCAATTTTATGCGTTTCGAACAAACTTGGATTGCATACTCAATTTTTATAAAATATGTTTAGATATAAGGCGTTCAGAGCACAAGGGATGCAAGTCCATTTTCAGAAAGGTACACTTTTGCTCAGCAAATATACTATTTTTGCTGGGCACGAAATAAATGAAACAAAAACCAAGGAAAGGGTGTGGACTAGAGTTTCATAGGACAACCGCTAGAAAAGGGCGTTGATGGAATGGGGGAGAAGGGCTAATTGCTCCATTTTTGCTCATAAATTTAAGATATTAACATTATATTGTGTACGCTGCAGCGTGGGAATGATTTACAAGTCAAGCTTCGAATGCCATAGTCAATTATGCATAACTGCGTTAAATAAAATGCAGGGTGTGTCCAAAAGAATACACCGACGGACAACGTCATATTTTCACAACCACGAATCTGACAAGTAAGGGACCATATGGTTGTCACGCAAATCAGATGCAGGCATACGCCATCTGATTGAGCATGAAAAGATATGGAAAACACAGAAATTTAAGGTGCTAAGGGCCATAGGGAGCGGAGCGAGGAAAGAGGAAACATTGAATGTCGGCAAAATTGAAGAAAGTCAGGAATGACGGGAAAAGTTAATTTCTTGCAAACAGGGAAAGAAAGTCAACCAAAAGAAAGAAACTAAACATAACAAGGGCATCAAGGACGAAGAAAGATCATAATCAGGGTTGCCATCCGGACCGCAGTGTTGCCAGCTCTGCATAATATTGATATAGAAGATATAGCACAGTATAGCAATTCATGCACAAGGAAAAATATTAGTAACACAAAAGACAATTGAAAAGACTCTGTACACGTGCGTAAAAAGGTTTAACGATAGTCGTGAGTGAATAATGTACATGAGGGAGGACAAATATAGACATGAAAGTGAAGGAGGTACACATGATAACACAGAAACGAAAGTGTTTGGGAACATCGTTCCATGATGATGATGATGATCGTTCATCACAGATACATTAGTGTTCTCCAGTATTAATGTGTGGCAACGTGAGAACTTTCTCCGCCTTCAGTCATTTGTTCATTACCAGTTTTCCTCTAGGCGATTTCAAAAGATGATACGCTTTGCGTTTTTCAACTGTGGCTACTCCAATGAACATCCTGGACAGTTTTTGAAACACCTTCCGTATATTGCTTTGAAAAAGGACTCACAGAGGAATGCTGCAGAGACGCGTGTGACCAGCTTACTTTTATCCACTGTGCTCACTGCGAGAAATGTTTGTGTGTTGACCACGCATTCATTCGTGATCTTCACGTCAACTGCAATTAAACTACAAATGGTGCGTACTGTTCTCTATTTTCCTCCATTTGTATTCACGCGGGTGTAATATTCACACACGACTACGTTAAATCTTTTTACGCACGTGTACAGAGTCTTTTCAATTGTCTTTTCTGTTACTAATATTTTTCCTTGTGCATGAATTGCTATACTGTGCTATATCTTCTATATCAATATTATGCAGAGCTGGCAACACTGCGATCCGGATGGCAACCCTGATTATGATCTTTCTTCGTCCTTGATGCCCTTGTTATGTTTAGTTTCTTTCTTTTGGTTGACTTTCTTTCCCTGTTTGCAAGAAATTAACTTTTCCCGTCATTCCTGACTTTCTTCAATTTTGCCGACATTCAATGTTTCCTCTTTCCTCGCTCCGCTCCCTATGGCCCTTAGCACCTTAAATTTCTGTGTTCTCCATATCTTTTCATGCTCAATCAGATGGCGTATGTCTGCATCTGATTTGCGCGACAACCATATGGTCCCTTACTTGTGAGACGAAAGAAAGAAATACTACATGACAAGATGCAATCTAGAATTTTATATAATTGCCGCTAGAGAGGGGCGTTCTTTAGAGGTCATCCGCCCCTTACCCTGAATTTCAGATTTTGGGGGCAGTAATGCAGATTTAGAAACCATTTGCTGAGCAAAGTCTGACATAAAAAATTGAAGTCCTTACACCGAATAAACATGGATTTTGATCAGTTATAACCCATTTCCATTGGCCGTAAGGAGCTATATGCCTATATTGCTCCTTTGTATATTTTTGGCCCAAGAATTCCAAAGGTGTCTCTACTTTCGAATTTCAGGCCTGCTTAAAATCCTGGAAACTGGGCCTACGCAACTTTCCAGTTTTAATCATCTGTATGTTCTCCGTATTTATTCGGTGTAAAGACCTCAAGCTTGTTCGGTTGAACTTTGCTTGTCAAAAGATTTCTAAAACTGCCTTTACAAGGTGTCTACTAAAATTCCAAAATGAAATTTCGTGACATTTTCTTTATCAAATCATAAAATTTCGGAACATTCTCAAGAGCGAAGATGGATGCGAATTAGGCCGAATTTTCATGCATGCGATTTGGTAATGATTTTGTAACGTCTAAAGCCGACCATAGACATCTTTGGTTGTGAATTTTGATGTTTTGTAGAACAAAATTTTCCAGTATATTTGTACAGACAAAAAAATCGTGACCCTAAAGCTAAATTTCGTGACTTTTTCTTGACTTTCACGACAGTTTTCTCATTTCGTGACACTCGTGACCGATAAACATCCTGCTTTACTGCCCCCAAAATCTGAAATCCAAAGTGGGGATGGAGACGGTTGCCCTCCTGTCTCACTGACGCCCCTGTCTAGCGGCTGTCATATGAAAATATTTCACGCCCTTTCGCATGGTTTTAGTTAAGTTTGTTTTGGACTCTTGACTGCGAAGATATTACGTTTTGAAATAGAATTCATTTGCTGAGCAAAACTGAACTTGAAAATGGATTTGGATCCATTGTGCTCTGAACGCCCCAAATAATACTTTTCTTCAATAAATTATTGACTCAAGAAACAACCAATTACATAGGCTTGCAGAAAACTTTCTAAAGTTAGCACAACATGAAGTGTGCTTCAAACATTACTTTTCGAAAATTTATTATGTTAAAATAAATTTATCGTGATCAGTGTTCTGAAATAGTAATCAAATTTTGCAACTAAAATCTCATCCGCCTCCACGGAACGCGTGCCTAGCCCCTAAGGGTGTAACTAGAAAATTTTCTGAAGCGGTAACTCCGAAATGACTTGCTTTAGGGCTAAAATAACCGCACAACCGTATTTCTGGTAAAATTCTAGCCTTAAAACATGTAACATGACTCCTTTTGCATTTTAAATTTCAAACACCAATCAAAGATGTCCGCCATGATGCTTGATAGCACCATCAGATGTGTCAGACCACTTCCAAGTTTCATCTCCCTCAACCCTTTGTCAATACACAAGATTGGTGAGGACTTTAGTTTTGCCATGTATATTGATGGATTGTGCGAAATTTCTATAGTATTTAAAAACCTGCCTAAAAAGCTTATTACAACCAAGAAAGTACTTACGAGAGTCACTGGCAAGAGGGTGTAATAAAAGGGGGTCGTGATATGAAATAAGTTGAGAACTATTAATCTATACTGAAATATTCTGTACCCAACACACTGTAGTCTTAACGAGAATAAAATAAATGAAAAGATCGGTTGTAAGAGCAAAAAAGTCTTAATAAATACGTTATTGCACGATTTTGAAATATGTTTAAAATCATGTTTTAAACTGTTCAAAATGTTTAAAACATGTTTTCTTTTTTCGTGAGTGTTTCAAAACATGTTTAAAACATTTTGAATGTCTTTTTCATGTTTTAAACACATGTTTTGTTCTTTTTTTTTTTAACTATTTTTTCCTACCCTGGTTTCTAATCGTCTGAAGTCACTATATTTTCGTATCACGCTTCTGCTCTGCATCATTGGTGTATATATATCCATTTTGCAGTCACAATGTTTATACTCGCCAAATGTAAAACAGTATTCGCCTTCGCGAGTGGACTTTTCAAGCCCTGTATATATACAGGGTGTCCCATAAGCCCGTTTACACAGGCCATCTTGGTTAACTATTGAAGATACGAAAATGATAAGAGAGCAATGTTATTGGAAAGAATCTGTTTTCAGTCTAAAATGTTGAAATTTTCTAAATTGGACCAACCGTTTAGGCTCTACACTGGTATAGCGCCCAATGGTAATATATATATATATATATATATATATATATATATATATATATATATATATATATAACGTTGCCTATTTTTGTTGGACACAACAATGAAGGAAAGAGTGTGTACCTTGAAGTATCCTGAACAAGGAGAATAGAATGGACGACCACAATGAAAGATATGAAGAAGGATCACACGTAACGTCAATCTAAGGCAGTGGCGTCACCATCAGAAGGGGGCAGGTACGAAAAAGAAAGTGAATTGAATTTAGCTCTTTCTAATTTTATTCAATTGCTCTTGTCTCGTCTCGTTGACATAACGTAGCCATTAATACCAGTTTGCTGTGAATAAATTCTATTTAATTTATTTTTCGTACCTGTCTCCTCTCTTCTGATAGTGACGCCACTGCCTTGGATTGACGTCACTTGTGATCCTTCTTAATATCCTTCATTGTGGTCACCCCTCCGGTTCTCCTTGGTCCAGGATACTTCAAAACTACACACTCTTTCCTTCATTGTTGTCCAATAGAGATATGGCTCCCTTATCATTTTTTTCGTATCTTCAATAGTAACCGAGATGGTCTATGTAAACTGACTTATGGGACATCCTGTATGTATATATATACAAGGTGAGTCAAAAGCCCTTGGACACCTGCACAAGTTTGAAAATCGACGGGAAAAGTAAAAAGTGATGATGGGAACAGAGGTTTGATGAGGGGCCGCAACTTTTGGAGTGTATGTCATTTATGGAAGCCATCTTGAATTCAAGTCAATTTTTTTTAAAATAGGAAGGGGGGTGTATGACACATCAAATAACACTAGCTTGAACTCAGGAATTTAGTGGTGTAATTTGTTTTTTTTCTATCTTGTACAGTTTAGAATTTATTAATGTTCAAAGGTGGGAAACTACCTTGATACTGAATGCTTCAACACATGTTCTACGTGTTGTCCATTCCGTGCAATGCACAACTGTAGTCGCCGCAACCACTCTGACTGCACACGGAGAAGAATGTCTCCTGAAATTTAGTCACAGGCTTGTTGGATGCGTTCCTCCAGGTGTCTCAAATCACGGATTGTCTCAGCATACATTATCTGCTTAAGATGTCCCCATAGATAAAAATCAAGGGGCGTTAAGTCAGGGGATCTGGGCGGCCACTCCACGGGACTACAGCGACCAATCAATTTCCTGGCAGTTGTTCATCCAACCATTCACGGACACAAAGTCCATAGTGCGGAGGGGCTCCATCGTGCTGAAAATAAGATCGGAAAATGCCGTCCGCGTTCAGTGTGGCAGGGAACACAAGGTCCTGCAGCATCATCAGATACTGTGGTGCAGTTAAGGTGTTGTAAATGAAAAATGGCCCAATGATGCGGGTGTCCCATATGCCACACCACACCATCACCTTCGCTGGACTACGTTCTTGACTCGGGGGTCAACCCAGTTCGGATTTGCGTCATACCAGTATCGGCAATTATGTCGATTAACCTCCCCGTTCAAAGTGAAATACGCCTCGTCGCTGAACAGTATGCCCTTGGCAAACGCAGGATCCAGTTCGTGTTGTTCAGTAGCCCACATGCAGAACTCCAACCGGCGATCAGGATCATCCTCGTTCAGTTTATATTGCATGTGCAGCTTGTAAGGATGCCACTGATTGGCGTGCAATATCCGGACAACGGAGGATTGGCTTATTGCACATGCTAGGGACACACGACGGGTACTTCGTTTAGTACTTTTCACAAACGACGCAACAACCGCCGTTGCAATTTCCTCATTGGTGGCAGTCTTTGCCCTATCTTGAACTGAGCCCCTCTCCCGGAATTTGGTGATCACGTGAGCCACCGTGCTGTGCGATACCGGTTCTCTGCCTGGGTGCCGTCTGTTGTAGTCAGCTGCTATTGTTCGGTAGCTGCGTTCCCCTGATATAAGGATGATTTCGATCTTCTGTTCACGTGTCAGACCCATTTTAGATCACCTGGAACAAAGAGAGAACTGGGTCAGTATCAAAGTAATTTCCCACCATTGAACATTAATAACTTCTAAACAGTACAAGATAGAAAAAAAAATATACCACTAAATTCCTGAGCTCACGCTAGTGTTATTTGATGTGTCATACATCCCCCTTCCCATTTAAAAAAATTGACTTGAATCCAAAATGGATTTCAAGATGACGGCCATGAATAACATACACTCCAAAAGTTGCGGCCCCTCATCAAACTTCTGTTCCCATCATCACCTTTTACTTTTCCCGTCGATTTTTAAACTTACGCAGGTGTCCAAGGACTTTTGACTCACCCTGTATATATATATATATATATATATATATATATATATATATATATATATATAATCGGTCTGTTCATGAATTGCAGAAGTGCAGTCGACCGTGTGTAATATATATGTATCTTCTTCAGTAATTTTAACTCTGAAAAGACCAATGCACTGAGTGATATCGCTAACTATATGACTTTGGGAATACGGAAGTCATCATAGCAAAAACCTAACCCTCTGCAAACCTATCCAATACCGGATTGTTACATCCAACTAAGTACTTTTACTATTACACTTTCATTGATGTATGTATCCTAAAGAAGAGAGAAAGCTCAAATATTTTCCATGAATCTAAGTCTCTCCTTGCAAAGAACGAGAGCATTTCAACTAGTCAAGAATAAAAAGCAATGTGACTATATTCTCTTTGTTCCTGTAGTACACATTTGCGGCTTAGTACAAACAAATAATAAAACGCCTGTCTCCATGTACAGTATGTTAATTACAAATCGAAAACATTTTACTTAAATAAGGAAATTAGTCAAGATATATTACTATCTTCTCAACACTAACAGCAATTACATCGTGAAAAATTCTAGAATTCTTGCGTATCTGGAATATGTGACGTATAGTACAATTATTATATGTTACAAAGGCCCTTTAATCACACAGAAGTCAAATCCATTTCCAACATTTCAGATAAAAAAAATCTATACATTTTATGATGGAAAAAAACTCCCATTTAACAAAGCCTTTTTTTAAAATCTCTGCCTTCTAAACTCCAGGTGCTCTCCTAGTATTTACCTGACGTGTTTTGAGGGAAACTAATCTTTAGTCAGGACAGTTGGCTCAGGGATTTGAATCCTGAGTGTAATACGGGATGTTATTCCTATTCCATATTGCCTTTGGCATAGGAACCCGGGTTCGATTCTCGGCGGGAGCTCATGTGGTTCGGATTCCACGTTAATCAGTAGGTCCCGTCTAAAAGGAACGTTAAACTCAACTCCTATTCCATATTATACAGAATAATCCATCTTTTTGTTACTCTACAGAAATGTCTACCTCCTCCTTTCTACAAATCGAAATGTGTCAATCGTGTAAAGTGTGTCGCACGGGCCTTCATGGATTCCCTTGTGAGATTTTTTTTTTTTTTTTTTTTAAGTTTAGTTCAAGTCTCATAATTATAACCTGAGGCAAGGGAGATGGTGATGAGATAAGATGATAATGGTGGCATGATTAAAGTGGGAGAAAACGGGAGAACCGAGAGAGAAACATGTACATGGTGTTTGTCCACCATACAGACCATTTGGCGGGAGCTCGGATCGAGCCACAAACCCCCCCAGAGGTGAGTCATCGCAGCCCCACAAGGAAATTTCCTTCCTCAAATTAAAAAATTATACAGATTGATAATATACGTACAAACTTATGTAAACTGAAAATGACAACGTCCTATACTGGCACCTGCTATCCTATTATATATAATTGTTTCACCATGAAATTCCCTCGCAGTCTCTGAACAGTTTGTTAAGGTACAAATTGCATTCATGGGTGCAGATTCACTTTACGAGGACTTCCTCCTACGAGTGTAAATGCGTAAATACTGTCTAACCGAATTAGGGTAGGGGACAGCAGGGTGTCCGCGTGGAGATTCTTCTACAAAAAGAAGGCGCATCAACGACGAACACTATGCGCATAAACGAAGATAGTACAAAAAACATTTCCTATTACATAGGTTAGGCATCGTTAACTCCACTCTTGTAAAAATAAAATACAATTTCCTACATCTTGCAGAAATAATCCACCGGCAAGAATTAGCATGTTACACAGTTATCTTTGATATGTACTTGTTTATTTTAACCCTAATACAGCCCTTGTAATGGTTTTAAAATTCACACTTGTAAACATGAAATACTGGTTTCCGACATTATGCAAAATTTCTCTGACAATGGAATTTAAATATCCTACACAACACTCTTTCAAATAATCCTGCACTTTCGTCCTTCCTTCACCAGTTCAATGTCTGAGGCAAGAAATACTGTTGGGCAAATAAGTGTATTAGCGTATAAATTAATAAAAACGTTTTAAATAGTAAAGTATTAAAAGTATATAGTAGAAGAGTATAGGATGAGAGGTGCACTTTAGCATCGTGAATTGAAGTCTAGTGATTTTAGGGTTGCCATCTACTGATAATTAAAGTCGTGAACCAAAGAAAAAAAAATGTCAGACCTAATTTGAAATATTGAATTTGATGTTATAGCGTTCAATTACATGGCTATACGTTAGTGAAGCTGATAACGATTAATCTCGAACGTTGCCAACCCCAACGTTTGAGTGGGAGTTCTTTTACTTGTGTGCCAAAGATCGTTCTATTTTCAAACGGGAATTTATTAGTCTAGGCATCGGGGCGGCTTAAAAAATGAGTTCTAAGGGCAAATCATGTAACGATTTAGCATCCGATATTCTTTGAATATATATCCATCACTGATCACAAAAATGCCGGACGCCAGAAAAAATACGCCACGAGAGGGGAGGGGGAGGCGGGGAAAGCCGAAATTTTAGTGATTTTTATTATTTACTATATCTCCGTAGCCACTGGAGCTAGAATATCCAAACTTTTTTTTTTTATTTTCTTTGTCTAATTGTCCTCTACTATTTAATTTTAGTGCATTTTTGAGCTAAATATAATGGTTTTCTTGCTATTTTCATTTTTACTCAGTATTGGTTGCGCGTGACGTCACTTTTTTTGCCACAGATTTTTTATAAGATCGAATTCGGAAAAATGTTTCCTATAAAAGTTTTTCGTCATTTTATGCTCTTTCAGAAAATGTATACTTATATAAGTGTAGGATTAACTGTGCCTGAGTTATAAGCGACTTTATTCTGTGTGTGCGAAACTGATCACGGCGCGGCCCACGAGTTACTTCCCACAAGCGGTAGATATCAGCAGCTGATGAAGATATATATATATATATAATCTTGTCTGCCTGCTGGTATATAATCCTTGATTAAGTCTGTCTATAATCTAAATAAAAATACCCATTTTTAATATTAATTGAGGGCTTTCCGGAAAATAATCCTTGCCAAAACACAAAATTTCTTTGCAAAATAAAAAGGGAGCTTTCTCTAGTACACACTATGAGAAACCCTGCAAATTTGTTTCTTTATATATGTCTCTGATACCTTCTAAAGCATGTACAAACATGCAGCTTCCTATTCATTTTTCTGAAAAAAAAAATCTTGTTTCGACAAGGGCTGATTTGTTACAAGTCCCTCGATTTATGTACTACAATGGCACTGAACGAAATAGAGCAGGAACCAGATTTCAAAACTGCCTTCAAGAGAGAATAATGAACAATTTGCCATTAACTATTTTATATATAGGCCTATATTACCAAAAACAGCCCCCATTAGCATCGATGACCTGCGAACGTTCTGGAAGGCCATGGATTCCATCGCGGTAGAGTTTGGTGGGCCGTGAAGCGAAGAAGGTATCAAGTGCATTCTGCACCTCTACTAGGGATCTGAACTAGCGTCCTCTAAGGTGATTGACCAAGTAATGGAACAGGTGATAGTGGGACTGTGCAATGGAACAGGTGATAGTGGGACTGTGCAATGTCCGGGGGTATGGTGGATGCAATAGTGTTTTTCACCCAGGGTCTATGTGGAGCTTAGCATTGTCCTGTAACAGGAGGACCCTTAGTGATTCAGAAGTGCTGGCCCCAGTTTTGAGTTTTTCTTGAACACGGCTCAACTGCTCACAGTGCACCTAGTTACATTGATGCTCTGATCAACTGTAGCAGTTCCTGATGCACGATGCCACGAGCAGTTCACCAAACACACGTTCGAAAAATAAATTGACTATACTACACAACTTGTCAAACGAATATTCTGGTACTTCTTTTATTTCATTTTCTATTATTCCTGGATCGATGTTATAGTATTATACATGTGAAACAATAGTAACCACAATATGTTATTATCTTTATAACGCAAATCACGTAGTCAAATTCGCAATACTATATGCAGAATAACTTATATGCAACAACAATAACTATATTATTAGGGCCTATATAACTTTGTGTTATCTAATTTCGTATAATGCAAATCCACAGTTAGCTTCGTTCTACTATAGCCTCATAAATTACTCGTACACGCAACAGTAATAACCATCTTGTACTCTATCATGTTTAAAATCTCAAATTGTGAGTGACTGTACGTAAGAAGTCTTCAAGAGATTTTTTTCCGTCAATGTAATCTAAACACAAATTCCTCAGCCTGTTCTGCAAATCAATATACACTCGCTTTGTTGGCCCCTTTCATACTCCAGGATCACTGTCTCCACTGCCGCACAGTCCTGTTGGCAGGCATCCAACCAACTTCCATATGTTGGATGGTTATACCCAGTAAGTCGGGAAAACTTATTGTTCCAAGCCTCGCGTAAATTATGTACCGTGGGTTCTCTCCAAGAGTAAGTGATGCACATTCCAATTTTGGGGAGGAACCCGTAACAGAATGCGTGTTACCCTGAGTTTCTTACACTTCTAATCCCCTCTATATATAAAAAAAAAAAAAAAAAAAAAAACATATATTGAATCAAAATAATTAATGAACTCTTCTGCTTCTGGAGAAGCTATCTGTTCTAAGCATTCTATTCCCTGCAATACATCTTCACATGGAAGAAACGCCAGTGAATCAGTTTGGCTGCAGAATATAGAAAACTCTACATATTTTATAAAATCCTGACAAACCCAATTCTTGAATTTTACGATAAGTACTTTGTCATAGATGGAAGAAACATCCTTGTATACAAACATCATGTCCAAGCTTATTTCAAACTGTGTTGTAAACTGCTACTTCAAAGTCACATACAGCCGTTGAAGCAATGCATAAGCAACCGTTATAGCTATTTCTCCTATCGGGACCATTATTACATATAACTGAAATTAAAGTGTCATTGCAATAAACCACACAGGTACTTCAGAAAGGACAGCCCGCTAAATGCCTTATGAGAATGTTTTCTTACGTGTATATGTTACATGCTTGCATATTGTTTTTCCTTCCTGCCATTTCTTCCGGTTGCCAATTTTTCCGCGCACCAAGTTTACCACATGGTTGGATTATGGGAAAGTAAAGAGCATTTGTATTATGAACATAGCTGCAGGTGTACAGAGACACTCCAGTTGGTATCCTTGCGCAGAGATATGAATTACATACTATTAAGTTTTAACAAAATGGGTCCAAACTTTCCTAACACTAACCTAATCTGACCCTACTCTAGTATACCCTTTTAAAGCGGTTCTAAAAATCGATGATTTTCTAAATTTTCGTAGCTGTTATAATACGCTTTTTTATCGAGAATTAGGCGGACGACCAATTCCGGAATAAATGCCATTACATTTTTAAACTTAAAATTATATTATTCCATTACTGCATTGCTGTCTTTATTACTTACGAAGGTTCCTTTTTTTTCTTTTTTAATGTAGTAGTGTGTTATAATGTTATCTTTGTTGAAAACAATCACGTTTACCTAGTGTTATCGTAACACCTTGGAGCCCTGTGCAAAGGTCAGGTATGGCTCACGTGTAGAATCTATTCGAATACCGGTACTATAACCACAAGTTGACACGTGCAGGTGTAGTTTTGGCGCATCACTTGAAATAGTGCGCTGGGCGATATGAAAATATTTCACTCGGTACAGATAAAATTCAAGTGGGCAACAAGAGATAATTGTTAAAAAATTACAATTCTTTTCCGATTTGCGTACAAATACGGTTTCCGGATGTATGGCACAAGAACTACACCGCAAAACGGCAAGTCTCCTTTGGCCATTTCATTCATTTTTTCGGTTCTTCGATTCAGTAATTTGATCTTTTGATTTCGGTTTTGAGAGCTTACCTGTTTCGCTAACTTGATTGCTAGTAGGAAGTCATGTAGTACGTGATGTTGTGCTCTTGATGCCTTTTTGTTTGAACGGAGAATTATGGATATGGTGTGACTTCATCTTGTGTAACAGTCTTCAATGCTTCACGTGGTTTGTTAAGTGGGTGGTTCGTTGCTGATAGTGCGGTGTTCGCGCAATGTAAAATGCCATAGAGGTTCTCGAGGTGGTTTGTTGTGCGGGTTCTTCGTTCGCATTAATGTTATCTTTGTGTCATGTCAAATTGTATAGAGGTTTCTTTTGATAAAGTCTTAGGAAATCTAAATTTTTAAAGCTAACAACATTAATTTGCGGAATGTTGATGCTTATAGCTTTTGTTTCAATGTGAGAGTATTAAACCTTAAAAGGTTTTGTAGTGTCTGTGAAAAGGAGCAGAGGGTATTGAACACAGTTCGGCATAATCGGTTAAGTGTACTTTGTTATAACCGTCAGTGTTCTTCTTACCTCAAGCAGTTAGTTGTCTTTGCAAACTGGCAGCTTTATTAGTGGATCTACGTTGGAAGTACGTCAGATTCATTTACTGTGTTACATGTTCGTGTCAGGAGTTACAAATTATGAGAATATTATTCATGAATGTTCATTTGGCTCTTTGTTAAGCAGAAGAACAGTTTCTAATTGTCTCAACTTCTGCAGAGAAGTTTGTTTTGAGGCTGTAGTTCGGCATGTTGGTCTTACCGGTGATGTTCTGGTTATAGCATTGGGCAAAAATACTTTTTATTTATGAAGTTATTTTGTCCTTAGTTGTAAAATAGTTATTTGGTTTTGTTTGCTGTTGTTTCATTTCAAGTACTGGTATATAGTTTTGTGAAATTTTCACTGCACGTTATTTGCCGTTTTTTAAACTATAATGAGGTTAAAAAAAGGGTTAGGAGGGCGTGCTCCCCTCATGTATATAATTTATTTTTCCTTTAAGAGGGGGTTGGGGGACTTGCCCCCGTGCTTTTTTTTTTAAAAAAAATATAAAAGTATGGTGCTCTAGTTTTATCTATTACGTAATACGTAATGTATTTTAAGTTTTGTTACATTTAGAAGTGATACGATACGAAGTTCGTTTAGTTCTATATGTAGTAATACTTGAAATGTGAAATGTTGTTAATAATAGTAGAATCATTACAGTCGGAACCACTATAATTCCTAACCGATTCGATTCGTAAGGAACTGGTTCCTCGTGATATTTAACGAACAGGTTCTTTATGAATCAGTTCATTGAATGATTCAATTGAATGAAATGACCTAAATAAACTCTTGCCGTGCAAAAGCACAAACCAAACTGTGCTAGGTTGCCACGAAAAACCAAGAACGCTATCTAACCGGGTCAGAGTAAGGCGAAGCTGGTGGTCGGGCGCGGTAGTACGTCCGAAGGGAGAAGGCGCGTCAGTGAAAGTGGGAATACGCGTAAGCGAGGATAGTGAAAAAGAAGAGGATTTTTGCAAATATGCAAGTTTCAAAGCACTTCTCTGGGCTTTACACTAGTAACGTTTTACTTTTAAATAGAAAATACAGTTTCTGTAGGTCTACACTGTGCAATACACCGCAGTCGGAAAAAAAAACATCTAAGAGAATCATCTTTCAAATGCACTTACTTATTTTATCCACCGTAAAGCACTTGTAATGATTTTACACTAGTAATCCTACACTTGTAAACCTGAAATACAGCTGTATTACTTTGTATATAATTTTGTCACCTGCAGAAATATGTTCCTTATGATTGTTATATCTTTTCGGCCTATGTTTAGCAGAAGGGGTCCAGCTCTTTTCTCTAAAAAATGTTACAATTTTGGTAATTTCTGTTCACCTTCGGTTAGTTTAGCGTACGGTGGGTTAGTTTAAGTTAGGTTAGACTAGTTTAGGTTACGTTAAGTTAGTTTAGTTTATGTTACATTAGTGTAGGAGTCCCGCATAATTTGGCAGAAAATGATAGAATTTCGCTTATTTCTACTAATATTACGTTAGTTTAGGTTAGTTCAGGATAGCTTACGTTAGTTTATATTAGGTTAGGTTAGATTTGGTTACGTTATGTTACGTCTAAGTACTTGCATCACTCATTTCTCCTGTAAATTTTGTGATTTTTACGTGCTTCTGGACCCCTTGTACTAAACATACCCCATCTTTTCATATAAAGTATTTAATTTCACCCGTAAATTTTCAAAAATTTGGTGCGTCTCAACTACATCAGCACCAGTTGATATTTGAACACTGGCAACATCTTTTTGTGGCTCGTTCCCCGACATTTATTATGTAACAGCCCTGAAATCACAAATCAATCAACGGCGCTAAAATGAAGTCACTCCTCTTTAATATGCATTCACTCATATTAAATGTGAAATTACTGCATTCACGAAGGTCATTTTTAATCAGTACCATGGTTATTCCTCTTCCCTAATCTCTGAACTTACAATTATTACACACTACAGAGTTGTAATATTTTGATTGGACTTCGATTTTTGTTCGACCACTTGCACACTCTCTTTTAAAATCGAAAATACAGAAAATCTTTACCAGCGTAAAGAATACTTTTTTAATGAAAATTCAATATTATTGTTGATGTAAACTAAGAGTTAAGGGGGTGGATATAGCAGCCAACGTGGCTGACTGCTTTTGCTATTATTTTGGAAACTTCAGAATCTAATTAAGTTTAAAGTATGAAGCGTATTCACACTCCTTTTTTAAAGACACAATAACTGCTCTTTCTTCAAAATATCACGTATAAAATTAATATTTGGCGTACTCACCACCAATATACAACTCCTTCTTTTTGTGCAATGTTGCCAAAACTTCCCTTCAGAAAACACCTAAATGATGCATTAAATCTGGACTCTTTCCGCTCCAACGTCAACATTGTTATGATCTATCATTGCGTTTTAGTTGGTAATAATCGGCACAGGAATTACAAATGACATATTTCAAATCTTTTCGTTACGTAACTGTAATCAGAATTTTACAAACCTGGTACATAAAACTCCTTAGAGTGGTACACAGCGCAACTTGATTACTTTAGGCAAGTTGACATCAAAGTAGGGGTAAAAGTGAAAAGGAACACAGGGGGATGTTGTCCCCCGACCTCCAAAATATATGTACGGAGTCCCCCAGTTTCTACAAAATTACAATGGGCAAAGATTGCCAAAGGGACGGCGAGACGTCACGCCGCTACGTACCGACCCGTACCTTTTCAGATCGACTTTTACCACTACATAATTTTGAATTTGCACTTACCTTGCCTATTCTATAGCGATGCGCAAATTCTCATTTCCGACCGAAAGCTCAGCATCACTACTAAATGTTTCTAAAGCATAGCTATTTTGCATTTCGTTCCGTAAAATTTTCGAAGGTTGTTAAGGAATGAACTTCATAGCCACAGTAATAGATTCACAAGACCTTATGCAGAGTTGTTCTGAAATGTGATTAGTAGCATACTAAAGAGATCGATTAACATATGGGGTGTTATGCAGAATCGTTTTGACATACGATTAGAGTCATACTAAAGGATTGATTATTGCAGGAAACATATGTTAGTAGAACACTTTAGTATGTCACTAATCACCCGTCAGAACGATTCTGCACAAGGCCCATGATTTCTGCGGTATTCCGACCTATAGAATGATTCGAATCATACGTCAAAACAATTCTGCATAAGGCGGACAGTCTCGTCATCCATAATTATTACTTAAATATTTGTGTTGCGATCATAAATCTTGTGAAGGTATGTATTGCAGTGCCAGTAAACCTTATGCAGAGTCGTTTTGAAGTATGATTAGCGTAATATTAAAAGCCTGACTACTGCAGGAAACATATGTTAGTAGAACACTTTAGTATAGCACTAATTACGCTTCAGAACGACTCTGCATAAGGCCCAAGCGTAACTCATTCCTTCACCTTTTTGCGTCAAAGCGCCAAAAGTTTGGGTTTAATAGTGTGGTTGTCGGCATTAGCTTTAGTTATAATTATTAGTAATTATAATTAGTAATAGTATTTTTTAGCGTTTCTTTGCGACCCGTAAATTTTGCAAGAACCGTTCCAGAAATAGTTCGTAGACGTATCATTTTCAAGTTTAAAGGAATTTTGAGATAAACTTAGGGGAAATCTTTCTCACCTAGCTGTTTCATTCAGTACTCTACGCAGTGTAGGTTGGTGAATTCTACAGACGAAATACAAATGAACATCGCAGGAGCGCAATGGAAATCGTAGTGTTAATTTTTGCTTTGATTATAGGCAATAAATAAATTCATGGTATCAGATGAAAAAGATTGTGTAGAGTTTTAAAATGTGTGAAGCCCTTAAGGAATCTGAGGGAATATCCTTAAAACTGAAATCGTCGTGGACCGTGTCAAATAGTAAGAGCATAATCGATGCGGTGTCTGTGTCAACTCAAACGTTAACAAATCTTTCCAGGTAACTTACTATTAACATTTATCAATAAAATAAATTAACAAAAATTAAATCGATAATTAATACAATGAAAATCAAGACTTTAAGTAGTTTACTTATGTATTAGTAATTAGTCCAGATGGAGAATATGAGTGCAAGTATTCATTACATACACAGTGCCTTTTTGTTAAAAATCAATACTTAACAACGTTTAACGGTAATAGTTAAGAACAGCTACTTCTCATCTCCCGTGCACGAGGATACATCTTACTGTTGCACTACCTAAACACCCTAAGTACAAGGGCAAGAACTCAGTCTATTATCTACTTTTTAACATCCTAGATAGTCAATGAATAATTCCTGAAAGTATGGCGTTTCTCGTCCTTCCCTAAATGGGAAGTACGGCTCCTTAACTATAACCCGTTTAACAATCATACTTTATGTGAGCTATTGCATTTCGTGGTATATCGAAAGCGGCCATCACCGAATTTTCGGCATTACTCGAGCAGACCGTTCTACCAAATTTTGACACATTTCTTACATTTCCAGGTTGTATTTCTTTTAGCAGAGCATGCACTAAATGAAGAGCTCCTTTGCTATTTGCAGATTGACTGCAGGAGATCTCAGTATAAAGACAGTATATAGGTATAGCATGAAAACTCCAGTCAATAAAGCACGAACCAGTTTATGCTAAATGGTCTCTAAAAACAAGGAATTCTCTCTAACAAAGTCAGGGGGAAAACGCAGCAGCAGTGTCCCATGCGTCAGGAATTGGTGCGTCCATAGGAAGTAGGCGCGTCAGCGACGAGTGTATACGCATAAATAAGAATAGTGGAAGAGCACACTTACACATACAATACTTCCACGATCACTCAGTATTCAGTTCGGTGTGTAATCACTTATATTCGCACTCTCATTTATTCACGAAAAATGATTATTTTGCTTATAAATCTTCTATTTGATAGAGCCGTCTGCTCGAGTGAACCCGCATTTTTAACATGGTTATCCTAATCTGTTAGAAGAAATCAAGATATAACAAAATAATGTTAAGGTCCTGTTAATGGTCCTCTGTGATCGGAGAAACACAAAGCTGTTGTACGTACACTGTCATAGTGTCATATATAATTGAGTGTCAATATCACCCTAATAGATGGCATACTTTTCATTCAGCATCAGTTTTTAGATTTATGAAATAATGTGTTTTGCAGAGTTTCCTCAAAAACTACTCTGAGCTTTTACAGCGATATATATTAGTCCGTTCTGTTCAGAGAAATATATCGATTTGTATGTCTGATCTTTGGATTTTTTTTTTTTTTTTTTTTTCGTTAAACGCTAATAACATTAGAGAATTTCATTTATATAAATAGAAACAAGATAACCTCAAATGACATCCTCCCGCGCAAGATGCGAGAGCGGCCAATATGAGGTCCAATTTCGAAACAGGTTAGAGATTGACGAAAGAGAAACCTGTGGATTATAATCTGCTTCACTCATGTCATAGGAAGAAGAAATCTCAATTGACACTCTCTCGCGTTATAAGCAATAGCGGCTGAAGTAACAGCTCCGATTTGGCATAGGGGCATTACTGTTGTATCGCCGAGCCACACGAAAATCGAGAAAAAAGGAATATTATTTAGTTTCTCCCTCCAAAATACTAAATTGTGACCGTGGCTCACTTGGTAGTGATTATTGTTCGAATTAGAGTTTGGACACATGGCATAAAAACTACCGTAGTGCATAAAACACGAACCAACTTGTGCTAGATAGCCACAAAAAAAAAAAAGCACGAATGCTATCTAACCGAATCAAGATTGGAGCGAAGCAGGGGCCCGAGCCTTAGCGAGAGGGGTGCTTCCGTAGGGAGCAGGCACGTCATTGGCGGTGGGTTTACGCATAAACGGGGATAGTGGAAGAACGCTTTGTATGTCATAAAGTGCATGACTTATGTGTTGCAGAGCTTTGGGGGAGATACTAAATGTCATGCAAAGAAGTACCACAATGTACTAAATTAGGTTATATTCCATCAGGTTTGGTTAGATATTCGTCTTTCTGTAGTTTCAATTCATTTCCACACTTACGATGAACTGTTCGCCTGTTTAGTAAACCAGGCCTTTCACACATTTTCAACAACTTACACTCCCTATTTTCATATAACTCGATAAAACTCAAACACGATATGCAGGGTAGATTGATTTAAATCACGATATAACTCAAGATTTAAATCGCGTGATTTTTTAAATAAAAATAGTTGATTTAAATCATTTTCCGAAATAAATTAATTTAAAGTGAAAATAAGTAAAACCCAACGTCTGTTCTTTTATTTCGATTATGAAAGATAATAATCATAATACATTGAGACTCAAATGTATGTACAGCACAGTATGAAAAAGAGTATCACGCAGAGAATGATTAGGAAAAATCCCGTTTTCAACGCGTAACTGGAAAATTTTGCCTTCTCCTCTTTGTGACGTAGGTCTTTTAAATCTTTAACTATTCCAACGAGGAAATCACCATGGACATTTCGGACGAAAATTCTTTTGTGTGCGCATCTGTTTGTTTGTTACCACATAATAGGGGTGTTTTTAGAGGGGTCCGATGCCCTCCCCGAAATTTTTTTTTTTTATATTTTGTAACTTGAGGCAAAATTTTTATATATCTCGTCCTAGTTCCGATTATAGATATATATATATGCTCCTGCCAAATAGAACTTTCGTGAAAAAAAAAGTGTCATGTTGATAAACGTTGCTGTACTTTTCCTTAGTGCTTAAGAAACATTGTTTGGGATTGAAATAGGTTAACGATTGGGAATTAATTCAAAATTCAATCCCAATACTTTCACTTAAATGACATAATTAACATTTAATACTAATTCCTAATGTATTTTCGTCAGTTCGCGACTTGCATTATACGAGGAGAAATTTCTTCATATAATCATGATTTTTTCCACCCTGACGATGTATCACGATCTTGTCATTTACTCACATTTCCACACTGCCTTTTCCATACATCGTAACAAGTGTATCTCTCCACCAAATACTTCCTTCCGCCTCCATATATAGTGCCGCCTACAACATGAAGAATCCAGCTTGAGATTAGGTAGTGTGTTCCAAAATTCATTTCAAATGATTCATCTGCTTTCCTGTGATGCCTTCACAGAAAAATAGACAATGTCGATTTCAGAGCGGTAAAAAGCTACGGAAATTTCCAAAAATGTTGAGACAGGAATAGTAAAGAAAGAACATATCTTAGTACTGCGCCCATAATCTAAAGGCTTATCAGGGCTTGGATTTTCAATAAAACAGAATAAGTTATTAGTAATTACTCCCTATTTTATACCCTCTAAACGTCAGCATCCATTTTCAGGTAATGAAATTAAGATTTTTGTAACAAGCTTACACTGTCACCAGCTCCGGTACTAACTGGTAACATATATACATTTTAAATCACTTTTCTAATTATATATATAAACTGCTGATTTCAAATCAGGTTCTTAATTCTACAATTTTCTTAGAAACTGGCACTAAGAGTTCAGAATTAATATTTTATTATTAAGGTTAGTGTAAAGGGACAAGTTTTGCCGATAGATGTCACTACAATCTTTGTATCTCTCCCATGTGTTTTTTATGTTTCACGAAAATTTACAATTCCTTTTACAAATTTCAAGTTCAAATTTTTAGAGAAGGAACTTCATAACCTATCAAAGGGAACAATCCGTGCCGGTTTTTTATTTAGAATTTTCTTTATTGTTGTAACAGTTCCATTGTTAAAGATTTAGATAACCATTTCAACAATCAAGCAATTTCAACAATGAACAAAATTCTAAATAAAAAATCAGCACGGATTATTGCTTTCGATAGATTATGAAGTTCCTTTTCTAAAAATTTGAAGTCTCTAGTTTGAAATTTGTAAGAGAAATCGTGAATTTTCGTGAAAGGTAAAAAATATATAGGAGAGATACGAAGACTGTAGTGCCATCTATCGGCAAAACTTGTCCCTTTAAACCAACCTTAAGTAGTATATTGTGTTCAATTTGTGAATTAAAGTTGTCTCTTATCGTGTTTTAGAATTTCAAAATACTTCTGAAACAACAACTTTTGCGTTTAATATGTCTTCATAATGATTGTAGTTTTGATTTTTTTCAGTGAAAAATGTTTAGAGGATGTAGTAAGTGTGGAAACATGCACGCAACTGACTAATCACTCAGCGACTCCTTGTTGTTTAGATATCCAAGTGCAGAATCCCAAAGGAATTTATATTACCTCTCTGTCTGTTGTCTCCGAGGTAGGTGATGTGATTAATGTTGAGAATATTGGTAATCGTTTCTTGACCAAATTTTGATTGACATCAACTTTGAGTCATTAAACTTAGAAGGGGTCAGACTATCCTTAATATTGTAAAACTCTGTCCCATATAGGATGTAGGTAGAGCGAGGTAATAAAAAGAGTGACCCGAATCGACTCCCACTACCGGCTTTTATTATAGAATTTCACTAATTAACAGTATTTTATAAAAATAATACAAAGATATTTTCTCTGTACTTGTGAGGTTAGAAACAGGTAGTCTTTGACCGAGAGGTCGCAGACAGGATCTCTACAAAGCCCCGTAGCAGGCTAGGCAGAGTGGCGAAGGATTCCCCAAAGCTCCGTGGCAAGTAGTGAGGGGGTTTGTGATTACAGAGCCCAATAGCAGGCTAAGCAATTGGGTGTAGGATTCCCGACAGAGCCCCGAAGCAGGCTAAGCCAGGTGAAAGGAAAAGCCAAAAGACCCGAAGCAGACTAGAGGCTTGGGGTTAGGTTACTCCTAATGTTCCGAAGCAAACAATAGGAGGGACACCAGTGAACTGGAGATTCCAAACAGGGAGTCGCATCAACAAACCTTTACAATTTTGTCGACAGTATATAGCTGTTGAAACATAGACCTCTTATCTATGCTCTATTGACGTTCGAACACTCTTACTGCCATTTAGATTCCAAAAATTGCATAGTGACAATCGTAGTTTGAACTGATGTGAACAACCTGGGAGTTTTCTCTTTTTAATTACACAAGTTAAAGATTTTTCAGCACACTGTTTTGTTTTAACTACCTTTCGCAAGCGACATCTCGCAAAGCATAAAATTTATAGACTTTACGGGTCAAACACTGAGTTTATTTCGGCCAATCCATCTATTCGAATTGCTCGTGTCGATGTAGTCTTTACCTACAGAGCGAAATGGGAGATTTCCCACTTTATCGAAGTAAACTGCATCATATATGCCTCATATATTGAATTCTGAGGTTTGAAATATTTGTAAGTACGCATTTCCAGTGACAGTGGCTTCCTCGAAGAAGAAGTGTTCCTTAAAAATTGCTCTCTACACATTTACCGTGGACTATCCTTTCAAATTCAAACATTGAGTATGGCAAACTCATTCGAAGCTCTCTTTCGCTAACTTCGTAAAAATCTGTATTTACTGGAACACACGATTTAAATACGCGAACCAAACTAAGGACATATTTCGCCTTTTCTAAGTTTGCATCACCTTATAATGAATTCGTTCCTTGTTGATGAGACGCCAGAGTCAGAATGTTGCCATCTCACCCACTATTTTAAACTATGATTTCACTTTTCAGCTTATTTCCATATTCAATGGGGTTTTAAGAACACTTTATAAGTAATAAGAATAGAAATTGCATATTTTGTATTGACTTGAGTGTTTGGTGCTACTCACTTGACATTATGCTGAAAATTTGTGAATTCTTGCGATATATATATATACGTAGTCACAGGATAGTCACAAAAACTACTAACAATTTTAAATAGATGTATTTCAGCAATAACGGTGAAATGTTATCATGTTTATCTGACGATATGTGCACCTGGTGGTTTCTACATCATGACATTTATGCATTCTTGTAGCTTTTGTGAACATGAAGTCAGATATAAAACGTAAAATTTTTGCCATTTCAACTAATGTTTTTTACAGTGATGCGAAATTTTGAGACAAGAGTATGTAAAATCGTTGAAGTTGAGGGAAAACATATTGAACATCCTGCAATATAAATAATAAATTATCGTGTAATGTAAGTACGTAGTATCAGACATTTTAATAAGAACTTGAGTCTTTTCATTGAGTTCTTCTTTAAAATTAAATTTGGTAAATAGGTTTTGTGCTACTCTATATCTTTATCAAAATTTACACGTATTAAGTTGGTGCGAATGAAACTTCTGGTGATAAACTCACCTTAGCAGCACAACACTGATGGACTAAGATCATGCGTCTAACGTTACAAGCACAGTACACGTACAACAAATAGGCTGGAGTACCCAGATAGTTAGAAGGCAGTACGTCGTTGAGCAGGGTCGTATAAAATTGCAATATATAGAACACAAAATTACAAGTGATTTTTCCTTTACGAATTCAGACTGAGACATTCTGCACAGGAAGCCGCGAAAGGTATTAACGGTGCCTTTGGGCAAGGTATGGGAAATAAACGCACCATTTGCTGTTGGTTCCGGTGACACAGCATTGCAAAATGAGCCACGTGGACACCAATCAACATTATGTTCCGATGAACTCCTCAAGAACACCGTGCAAGCAGACTTCGGAAAAGTTTTCGTGCCATTGCAGACGAGTTAGGCATACATCATATCATCGTCATATGATCCCTGCAATCGGTAAGGTGAAAAACTTGGTCTCATTGCTGGCATATGAGCTGACACCGGCCAGAGTCGTCGCCTAAAGGTATGCAGTCCTCTGGGTGTAAGGAAGAACGGAAAAAGTTACCTGAATCTGATTGTCGCTTCAGATGAAAACTGGATCTGTTATGAAAGTCGTAAGCGGTCAAGACAGTGGTTGGATTGTGTTTAAAGACCAGGAAGGCTCACTAAACCACATAATCACCCACAGGAGATGTTGATGATAAAGCGATCTGTGGTGGGAGTGAACAATCGTGTCATTCTGAAGCGAAATGAAACCATCAACACATGTCGTTATAGTGCTGAACTCCTTGAAATACACAACAAGTATCCAGCAATGTGCAACAAACGTAACTGCCTATGTTTCATAACAACGCTGTCACGCAAAGAAGGACGCAGGCTGTCCATGAGTTGCAGTGTGAGACCATTCCTCACCCATATATTTTCTCGGTATCTCTCCTACCGACTTCTTGAGAGATACCTTCCCTGATGATCATGGGGTGCAAGTGCAGTTGAAGATTTCTTCGCATCGCATACTCCAGACTTATTACGCGACGGAATCTAGTCTATAGCTGAGCAATGTAAAAGTATGTGTGGTTGCAATCTATTTTGATAAACCAGGCATTTTATTTTCACTGGTATGATGCGTCCTTGGGTTGCGGATAGAGGAGAAGACCTCTAGATATAGAGGTTAGCTCCGAAGGTATTGAATAAGCAGTCGTGAACAGATTACAAGGGGTGGTCTACCACCTTGAGAGTTTGGTGTGAGGTTAACAACCTCCATTCTGCAAAAAATGTACTTGTTCAGAAACATTCACAGAAGCCCGGCTCAGAGTTGATAACTTGGCACGTTCTTAGCAAAGTAAAGTGGCAGATTTAGAACGTGGAATATAGAGTTTTTGTAGAGCAGATGCATTAAAATCCGTACGAATGAGCTAGAGAAATATAGGATGGTCCTAATAGAAATTCAGAAACTTAGATGAGAAGGAAAGGAAATGGTGCGGGCCGGAAATTTTACGTTTTTCTACGGGGAAGAAAATAAAAGACACCTACTAGAAACAGTTTTTCGTTCACAAATGAATGGTATCAGCAACTAAACATGTTGAATTTGTTAGTAGACTTTCCTGTATAACTCTTAAGGGTCAGTGGTATGATAGTATTGTTCTAAATATACATACCCCTACAGAATATAAGGATGACGATATAAAACAGTTTTATGGAGAAGTAGAAAGCGTATTTGACCAATTCCCGCGATACCATATAAAAATTCTATTAAGGGATTTCAATGCAAAGGTAGGATGATAAGGTATTTTCATACTGATTATAGGGAAACGAAAGTCTCCATAAAGAAAGTAATAACAATGGAGTTAGACCCGCGAACGTTACATTATCCAAAAATCTTACCTTGAAGAGTACAAAATTCCTACAACGTGATATATACATAAATATAACTGGATTTCACCACATAGGAAAGCATATAATCAAATTGATCATGTTTTAGTATATAGAAGAAGACAGTCTAGCATAATTGATATTCGGTCGTTTTGAGAAGCTAACTGTGATACTGACCATTGCCTGATAGTAGCGATTATAAGCAAGAGATTATCATTGAAAAAAATTGAATTAATCATCATCTGCAAAAGGAGAAGCAGGCGAGAGATACCAGATTGCAGTGTCAAATACGTTCTTGGTTCGAAATACACTCGTGTTGAGGATACTTGCGTTAAAATTAGGGATTGTGTTAAAAATTCAGAAAAGAGAAACTGGGATATGGGAAAATACGTAGGAACAAACTATGACTTGACCAGAATACACTAAACTATCAAAGAAGATAAAACTGGCAAAACTGCCTTGGCTACAAATACGAGCGATGTGGCAACACAAAGTTACGTCGACATCAGGCGGGAAATTTCCAAAACTTTAGAACAAAGAAACGTGATGTTTTGAAAGCTAAAATTGTTGAACTTGAAGATAACAGCAAAACAAATATATATATTCGGGATATATATGAAGCATCAACAAATTTAAGAAAGGCTATCAACCTCACGTTTATATATTAAAGAAAACGAACGGAGCAGTTCTTGCATATACGGATAGTCTTTCAATGGATGAAAAGATTTCTTTGACAGTTCGCTCCACATACAACCAAGAAAATAATGTTCGTTTAGAAAGTGAAATGTATACGACAAAACCATATATACCAAGAGCCTAACTGAGCAGAAATAGAAATCGCTATCAACAAATTAAAGACGAACAGGATCTCTGGGTATAGACGAAATACTCGATGTGTTTATTGTAGCTGCTGGGGAAAAATGTAAAACAAGGTGCACAAGCTCATTCTTGTCATCTCGAATTGCCACAAGAGTGGGAAGAATCAATCACTGTTCAAATCCACAACAAAGACTACAAAACTGATTGTATTATTATCGAGGCATCTCTATTAAATCAACATCCTGTAATATTCTCTGAAAAGTTTTATTAGCAAGATTGTCCACTTGCTTGTCAAACTTATTAGAAATACATTATTCTGCGTGTAATTATATTGAACTCCGTTGCACAATAGTCGTAAGAGTAAAGGATTCCATTCAACTTCGGCATTGCCACCTTCGAGACGAGGATGTGTAATCAGCAAATCTGCTTCCTCTTTCAGTTAATGGTGGACTTTCTGACCTAAGTCGTATATTTAGCCTTTCAGTTATCTCCTCGACGATGGATGAACGCTCTGGTGCTAGTACTGTTGTTTTCTTGTTTTGGATGAATGTAAGCATGGCTGTACTATCTTTATGGAAAACTAGTAATTATGAGCTGGAATTACTTAACACAAATAGCCAAATACCAATTCTCCTGAGCTTCTTGATTCCAATTCAGGTTTTACTCGTAACTCTTCAACCACATTTTATAATGCTAAATACGGCTCCACATTTGATTATTATTGAACAATAGATAACTGCTTCTATAAATTATACTTGGTTCCATACTCAGTATATTATACACAGAATATGTACTTCGCCTCCGGTCGAGCATGTTCCTATACTTCAAACCATTTCCGACCAATCACTACACTAATTATCTTACCAACAAGTGTCATGTGGAGAGTCCCAGTAGTGCACTCATCTGAGCACAGACCAGACCCAGTACTGCTAGGCGCTGACACATTATTCAGCATCACTAACAGAAATAATTTTGATATGTAAATTCTGTTCAATCATGAGACGTAGACTTTCAGATCGCAGTATATGTATTAGTAATAAACATGAGTGACAGTAACAGTGGATTTGTACTCGCAAGGTTATAGTTGAACATTGTCATGTAACATATACAGTTTCAATACAATAATCTAATGTTTCACTAGTGACAATACATTATGTTAACTGTAAGCTTAACTATATAATAATTGTGCTGGAATCCTGGTACTGGAGTGCTATAGAGCTCGCCTCCTGTTCAAGGTTTTCTGGTACGATCCCAGCCTATGTGAATCTGTAAATACCGTATCTTTAGGTTTTTCGTTCTTTTCCACGAAGGTAGATAATGCTTGTAAGGAACACGTCAAATTAGAGACAGAGGAAACACCAAAATGGAATTCTGAAAATGAAGACTTTTTCCAAACATATTTAAAAATAAAATCATCTATTTAATGTCCGACGATTATGTCCTGGCTAGGGAACAGATAATAAACGCAAGTAACGATGTGGAATGAGAGATTGCGTTCACTATCTGCCTCCTGCAGCGAGGATGTAATCCTTGGACATTAATTAGATAATTTAATTTTTAAATAAGTCTGGAGGAATGTGTTCATTTTAAAAATTTCATTCCATTGTTCAGTTTATCCCTAATTTGGTGCATTCCTTCCCTGAACATAATATATCTTATTTTAAACTAGCTAACTATAACACTTAATACAAACTTCTGTTAATATTTTTCATAATTATCATTTACAATACTTATAACTTTGAGTCAAGGTTCTTGTACAGTTAACTGTTTTTAAGATGTAATGATATTGGTGCGAGTAGGTTCATAGCCAGAAGCAAAAGTTATAGAGTAAATTGTAGTTGAGCAGCCATTCCCTATGTTAAATATCTCAAGTATTGCAAACATTGGTATTTAGAGACTTGTCACTAGCTCTTCCTTACTAATTCCCACGTAGAGCATACCCACACTACTTCCATCGAACTCAAATTTGTAGTAATTAATGCTTTGAATTTTTATAAATTTATTCTCAACAGGCCAGAATAATTGAAGTTTATGGTAAATACGGCGAGTATTTATGTACTGTGCAAGCTGAATTTGTAGACGAATGGGAGGGCATGGCTGTGTATTCTGCAAATATTTCACTGTCTCCGCCTTCTCCAGAATGTGCTTTAAAGGTAACTTGAAGTGAAGGATTTTCCCTACTGTCTATCTTGTTCACCTCTCTTTCCCATAGCCTAAATTTTTAACACTAGAAGCACCAAGCGACTTTTAAACCACTGCCAGTTATATAGTTATATATTTTTTCCACTTTCAGTTACTTCTTTTTTTTTTAATTCATCGCTGATTGTCCACATTACCAGTTCGATGTATTTACGAGGAGTTTAAAGAGCCACAGTAGCTCTGTGGTAGAGTAATTACCTCTCATGCTTGGGGTTTCTGGCTCCACCTAAGCTCTCGCAGAGTAGCATTGTCGTGGACAAACGCCATGTGTATGGGTTTTCTCAGGGTTCTCCTGTTTCCTCTCATTTTCTTCATTCCATTACTTTATTCATTATCAACACCGTTTCCTTTAGCCTCGAAGCATAATCATAAGAGGTTGTTAAAACAAAAAGAAGAAAACAACAAACGAGAGGTTATAATAATGATGCGGAAAGTAGAGAGTTTCAGCCTGAAGAACCTAGGAACATCTTTTTAGTATCAAGAAAATGAATGTGATTAGTACTGGTCATGGAGTTTTATTTTAAGAATAGTATGTGAGTGAAGGCGAATGGATAGTTTGAAATTTAACACGATTCGTTATTAATAACCGATAAATTCCATAAGCAGCCCAGAAAACCGCTTGGTGCTTCTAGGTAGAAAGTTCCGATGCTTCAAGTATTAAAATTCGCTTACGACTATCAGCTTCTTTTCTGTGTGTTTAAAAGTAAAAATAGTATTCTATCTCGTCTTTATTAATAATACTAGTAGTAGTAGTAGTAGGTGGGAGTGATAATAATAATAATAATAATAATAATAGTAATACTGTATACACACTTTTGTACTTTTGATTTATTAAATGGAACATTACAAAACATCAAGTCACAACATTTTAGAAACTAAAAAATATGCAAGAACGAGTGGGCTAAACTTTATCAGGCTGTGCTAAATAGAAGCCTCGTCCAATGGAAGAATGTCGCGCAATTATTCATCAACAGGGCCATTAGATTGAATATGATGGTATGAAAAACGTACTGATTCTTTCTAACTTTTGATGCTTCTCACTTTTACCAGAAAAGAATACCTTTACATTGGTATTAATGAAATACACAGAATTATTTTATATATATATATATATATATAGTGTCCCCTTTTAGGGGTACATAATAATTTTTCATCCAAATAAAAAAAATAAGATACTTTTAAATTTAAGATTGTTTTAAATATCTCCTTTAAAATTAATAAGAAAGTCTATTTTCCATGCCAGATTGGAAGAGCACCTTGCATCATGACCCAGGGTGCGAAATCCTTGGGGTGATGAGGGGAAATTATGCCTCACTAAAACCTTACTGGGGAAGTGATAAAACGTTGGCATTGTCAGAAGCTTGCAAATTAATTACAGCAATTCACACATACGACTAATTAATATATATTTCACATAAAGCTAATTAATGAGTGAACTATTTTTACACTTCATCTCCCTTGCCCCACTGCAACTGTTATGATTTTGCACCCTGGATAGAACGATATACTCGGACCTGTGCTGTTGGCAATTAGCATGAGTGCACCTAATAATTCAAGAGAAGAGGCCGGAACTCGTCAACAGAAAAGATGTTAATACTACCGGTACGTTGACAACGCCAGACCGCATATATTTCTAACTACTCTTCAGGAAAAGAAAGAATTTTGCTGGGAATTTTAATGCATCCACCATATAGCTTAACCTGGCAACATCACTAGCGTGCGCAGGACATTGGGAATGTGGGTGCCAGATCTAAAGTACCACCATATGGAATGTCGTCCTCCCCCCCCCCCTTAAGAAAAAGATAGCGTCATTGCACCCGACGCTGCGTTGGCGACGCATGATACACATGCAGACGGGAAATAATTTACACGTAATCTCTTCTCAGTTTGTAATAATTCTACATTTAAAAAAAAAAAAAACTTTGTCTAATGGGGGTGGCAAGGCACCCACGTTGCGCACGCCTATGGGCAACATCAAACTGTCATTTGTTTCGGTCTCTGCAGAACTCTCTGAGTATTGTTAAGTTAGTTCGAAAAGAAATATGTAAAAATCGCGTGTCACTTTTTTTTTTTTTTTTTTTAACAGAAACTACAGACGGGAGTATGGTGTTTCCAGGAAAGTAGCAGTATGTCATCGAACAAAATGGCGCATATGTAGTTCCATGTTATTTTCAAATCACTGTAAATGTATTCTCAGTTTTGATCTCCAAAGGCTCAGTACGTTTCAGACAACCAGATAGATTGGAAATATTCCTCATTGATTCAATAAGAAAATATTGCGTGTCGTTGCTTCCATTTTTGTACTGGATGCTTAAGTTAGCATTTAAAATAGTGGCTAAGGTTATGGATATGCCTTTTATTTCTTACACTTTATAAAAATTGTTAGTAAATAATAATTCTATCAAAAACTAAAACTTAAGATATTTGTGCTAACAGATAATGGTACGAATTTCTTGAATATCCCTAACATAACTTCTAGATATATTGATATGCTTGTCAAATGAATAATGTATGATAAATAATTATGTGGAATGATTTTGATGACATATTCTTCTAGAAGCTATAACTTTAAAATAAATATAAAATGTTTGAAAAAGAAAGTTAATGAAATTAGACTGATAAAATGTTTTTTTTTTTTTTTTTTTTATCTATAGTAATGATAAGTGTAAAATCAATGAAGCTGAGATATTTATTGCAGATATTCACATTCATCTAATACTCATTCATATGTGCTAATACTTACAATTTTTTCTAACATTCTCTGTTTAACTCATGTTTATTTCTCTTTCGCAGTTCGCGCGGTTGAAGTCTAAAGACGAGATGTGGTTATATGGAATTTGTGTACGTGTAGACATAACACAAGTGCACACTCAAACTAATATTAACTTCAGCCATGTAAACAGAATTCTAAAAGACTCCGGACAACCAATATCGGAGAAAGCGGAAAAGTGCAAAAAGTTTGTTCAAATGTATGAATCATTTGTGAATGGAGGCAAAACTTCATCTAAAATTCCTGATCCTCAGCTTGTCTTGAAAATGTTAGAAGCAGATTGCATAAGTCAGTGTCAGCCTTTAGAGAACAGTGCAAAGAATGTTTCTAAATGCTTTTCTGAATTCCTTGCCAATTACAGCAAATCGTTCCATGGCGCTAGTGTGAAAACCAAGGAAGTCCAAAATGTTAGTTGTAAAAGTGCAAGCGTTGGAACTGTATGCACTAATACTGACGCTAGTATTTCAGATTCTGTTGTGATAGACAATTTAAAACAATATATAGATGAACGTTGTAGACAGATTGAGTTTAATATACTTTCAAAAGTTGAGCAGAGGTTGGAACAAATCGAAAGAAAACAAGAAGAAAAATTAGACACCATAATAAATTTGCTCTGTAAAAGAGCTGATTTGTCGAATGGTGATTTGCTTGTTTCTAATAAATGAAAATCTTCAAAAATACATAATTTCGTTTATTTACATTTCAGCGTATATGTCCTCAGTTACAGAAACTTTATAACGATTTTAGATCAAAAGTTGTTGATAAAACAGCGAAGAATCGCAGAAATCTGTTATGTAAGGGTGGTCAGTCACTTTATATTTTAAAATACTACAGTAACGTCTTCATTTGTTAGCTGATTTTGATGGAACTGACATAATTGTACATACCATATATGGAGACTTGTAATAATCCATTAAAAATTAACGATTAAATTAATCCGTTAAAAATGTTAATTTTTAATTTACTCAATTAAATTTTGCAGGAGTTAATTTTTAATTTATAATAATCCATAAAAAATCGTAACAATTTAAAAATGAATCGTTACTTTTCCTCGAAAACCATGTGGCTTATTTCAAAAACACCACGGGTAGTTCCACTGCAGATGTCGATTAATGCAGGCCCATTAAGTTGCCCTAGCTTTCCTTGAAGTCTTGGTCATGGATTTTGTAACTGTGAAATCAGTATTTTGAAGACTAGCCTTCGGCTAGCTAGAGATTTAGTTGCCAGACACCCCATACTTTAGCCCTTGCTTCCGTTTCTTCGCAAGCCGAATACGTTTGTGGCATTGTTTGTTAAAATTTGAATCCCTTTCTCTCGTAAAATAGGTATTTCAATCAAAGTGAAATTATAAATATCCACGTAGGCCGTAGTGCCAATTGTGTTCAAAAACTCATTTCAAATGGTTCACCCATTTTCCCCTGACGATGAGACTGATCACCTCGAAGTGATTTTTATATATTCAGAAAAAAATATAAATCCTCCCTACCTATTATTGGGGAGACAGTCTCCCCAGTTCCAAGATTCGAGGGGATATGTCCCCCTCAATTCCCCGGGATTTACGCCAGTGGTTGTGGGTAAGATAATGTTCGATCGGCGATTGCTCTGAACGTTCACTGTAATGAAATCATCTGCAAATGAATTCTTGTATCGGTAACAAAATGGAAAATCTCTGCTGACACAAATCCACACAGCCTCACTGATTCTCACAGCTTCTGCACTATGATGTCTTGCGGTTTATTAACTGTCCTCCAGTTTGTGCAAGGGAGCTGAAATTCAACAACTGGCTCAACAGTTGTGTGGACACAAATTTTTTTGTTAGTGGCAATGAAATTTGCCCAGTCTTGACATATAGTAATCGTTTGGTAAGTTCTTCTGCTGTCCTTCTCAATAATGACATGAAAACCATCAACTTCACTATGTGTATGTCCCTTCAGTAAATATTTGTGATCGATAACTTCTGACTGCGGACGTTGTGCAATGTTCCATATGTGCAACAAGATAAGTGAAAAGTTCTTGTTTTCAGCAGTACATTAGTCTGACCATAAGATTATACTTTTCGCGTTGTGAAGAAGTTCCTGAATAACAGAAAGCAATGCTGAAGCAATGTCAACTCCACCTCGACCACCAATACTTTCATCCCAAACAACACAATGGCATTTTACGTCTGTTGCATCAAAAACTGTGTAGTTGAATATCCAGAGCTTCCGTTTATAAAAACTTATGGAGTTGTTAAGTTTTGGCGTTGATAGACACTTTTGTAAATCCAAAAGCAGAGTACGATTAAACTTGTTTTCACTGGATCTATCTTTGTCCGTAGATTTCAACTTGTAACGAAGATCTGCTTTATCAACGTGCTTCCTGTGAAGGATGTTATAAAATAGAGGATCTACCCATACGTATCTTCATCTTATGAACTCAGTGAAGCCAAAAATCAACCGAGCATCGTCTGAGCCGGCACGTCTGATTGGCTACTCTCGTTTCCGACATGATTGCTGGCTCGGAACATTGAGATCTTAGTGGCTCGGAGTGGGCAGAGTAGGTGTGGCGAAGCTGTGACGTGTGGCTTCAATATTTTGTTGTATGGGCAGATCCTCTATTTTATAACATCCTTGCTTCTTGTACTGTTCCTCCACAACAGGTTTGTCATCTTCTATACAGCTTTTCAGTTTGACACTAAATTCATCACAAGAATCCTTGGAGGGGAATTTGAAAGCGATATTGAAATCTTAATTGAATACTCGACGATAAATTGGTTCCTTTACTGGGACCAGATTTAGTTCATTTGCACATTTCAGTGTACAATTGATGGTCAAGCTTCTGATTTTTGTTTTTGATGTGGTGGCTCTGAAAAGATGGGAAGATTTTAATGTGTTCTTTTACAATAAGGATGCTTTGTTTACTAACTTTGTTTGTAGGTACCGTTATATGATCTTCTCTACCATCTTGGGGAATTGCTTCGCCTGATGAGGCTCGCCTTTCCAGCATTACATTTTCTATGAACTTGTTTGAAATACATAGTATATTAATAAAGAACTGCTTACGTACTTGCGCCTTCCTTCCTTCAATCAAAAACTGTAAGTACGGCTCATGTCTGTTTGTTTTTCGCCAGTTCTTGGACGCTTGCTTTCCTTCGGGGTTTCAACAACACACGAACTAATAAACTGCCTTTTTTGGTCCCAATTACTGCATGACCAAAATTCTTTATGAAGTAGTAGATAAACACTTTTTTTACACGTGCCCTTTATTTCCTTGGCTAGCACCACAACTGGATTCTTACCGCTGAAATCCTCAAACATCTCGCCCTTTAATCGTGCTTCTTTCGCCCTGTTCCTACGCCACTGTTCTGGATTCGCAACTTATCTCCGTTATCTCTGTTTCGGTATACACTTGTATTTCTGCAGCAAGTTTTGGCACAACAGCTGAAGATTCACCTTCTTAACTAGTCTGAACTTCACGTGGTTGTTACCTGTCGAGTTCCTTCTGGCGTTGTTGACCTTTTCTATTAACATCTTGGAACAACCTTCTTCTAACCGTATAACGTACACTTTCATCTTCATCTGTGCTTGGTTCGGTCGAAGGATTGCATGACTTTTCCGAATCAACTAACGATTCTTCATCTGATGACTGAATATTTTTTGGCAAATTAATATCTTCACTATTATCATCTTGATCCACACTTTCGTTGTTATCAGATTTCGCTTTAACCATTTCAGGTATTTTATATCCACGAGTAAAACGGCTGGACACCTTCCACTGAGAACTGACGTGACTAGAATGTGCAAAAAGTTATGTCAGATATACTTGTGTATGAAAGCGCCATCTAGAAATTACAGTTGTTTAAAAGCTGAAAGGAATAAGTCAGATCTTGTTGACTTACTTCTTTTTGCCTCTAATGCTTCTTGTAGACTATCCAAGAAAGTTTGAACAAGACCATTCAATACCTCAAATTTACACGTTCAAAGGAGTATTGTTCAAGACACTTGAACGAGAGTCTCGAATGGTCGTGAAACAACTTTTACACGATTATAGAGGTATTGAATCAGGTTTTATATACTTGTTGATAGGTGGCAGTCCAAAACAAATGACTGAAACTATGAAAACAAATGAAAGCGAAACTGCGTACTGTTGTAGTTCAGACCTACGCATAAATAGCTATAATATTAGCATATCTTTCCTAACTTTCTGCAAGCATTTGGAATTTAATAGATTACCGGTATATTAAATCATTTAGAAAACCGGTCAATTGATTTTGTAACAACCCCCTTCGAATTTTCACTAAGTATTTTGCTCCTTTTACATTACATGCGGTTTAGGTTAGCTTAAGTTAAAAGAGTAAAGTGCTGGTTAGATATAACATCCCTGTACTAAGCTTTTTAAAAATTTGATTCTGCAAATGGCGTACTGATGGCAGAATCACACTCAAAAAGAAAAATCGAACTTTTTCCCAAAATTGTATCACGAGGCAATGACTACCTTTAGATGTTATTTATGGTATGGCATCGAAGACTGTTTAGAGAAAAGGCTGAAAACGCACAAAACCAAACGGAGCAATGATAACATATTTTTTCAGCCACTGGACTTATCGCCCATATCTGCATGACACTTTCTTCACAAACCTATCCCATATTTGGTAGTGGTTAAGAATAACCCGTCAAACAAATAGTAATTTTACTGTTAAAATGTGTGAGTGCGTATGAAAGAGGACTGTTTGGGATAATAATTTCCACTGTCGGAAGATGCCTATATAATATAGGAAACAAGTATTTTATGTTTAGAAGTTTAATGTTACCAGTATCAAATCATTACAAGGGCTATAGTTAAGTTCAAATGAGTGAATACGATGTGAAGAGTTTGTTGCACTATTCTTATTCTTGTTTCTTGCATTATAACCTCCATCGGTGACGCGCCTGCTCCCTACGGTCGTACTCTAGCGTGGGCCCCTTTCTATGTCCCTGCCCTGGTTCTGTTAAATAGCATTTTCGATCTTAGTGGGTTTTTTTTTTCACTTTCGTATATGTGGCATATGTCTGGATGCACGGGAAAGTCCTCGTAAAATTAACCTGCACGCATGAAAGCAAATCCTATCTTAAGAAATAACTTCTGAAATGCTACGTGTGAATTCCGTAATAAAATAATTGTAATCTTATAATAGGATAACATGTAATCATTTCCACGGTACTTCAGTTTGCGAGCATATAATCAATCTGTACGCAATTGTTTTTTAATTATCCCAGATTAATAACAGTACAAAACGCCTGATTGAAGCAAGAAAGTCAGGTATATGTTTTTTTTTTTTTTTATTTGATGGACTCTTCTTTCTTAATCTGCACCCGATATTCTTGTATATTAAATTCTCAAATTAATACTTATGTCATTACTACAAAATTTAACAATTGTTATGGGCATGCAAGCACTGTAACTACATAAATCGGGTATATTATCAACAAAAATACTAACAATATCTTCCAGCGCAGATATTAGACGTCGTTTATTATTATAAGCACACTTTGAACATCAGATAATTATAGAAAAGAGTAATGAAAAGATATTTATTCAACAACTGTCGTTCTTTCACGACGCCATCATAGTTCTTTCGTATTTTCCTGCACTCAACTCGAGAGCTGATTGGCTATTGAACGTTCTTGAATTGGATTGTTTAGAACAGAACCGAAACGAAATTTCTTGAATGAAACTATTGAATTCAAGACAAAAATGACGTCAGTGCTGACGTCTTCTTTTATCAAATAGTCTTGAATGGTCTTGAACAAGACTCTTGTTCAAGCTTTCTTGGATCGTCTACAAGCAGTATAAGTGCCTTCGGACTTATATCCAATTTTATTATTGCTACTTACTAAAGTATTCATAATACAACTACAAGCTTTCTAAAAATAAGGGATATCAGAACATGTTTCAAATCTGGCAATAACTCATTTTCACAGAAAAATGACTTTCTACCCTCTGCCTTTAAGGTCCGGATATATTATAGAAGGTTCGAAGATCACAGAATTCAATTGCAGTAAAGACACCAATGACAACCTACAGGGCCGGCCTTAGGTGGTGTGGGGCCCGATTAGGAACATTTTGCGAGGCCCCAGGTTTAAACTATCTTGCACCAAGCTCTGTAGAACATATTATATATATTGCGCTCTCCCCGCTGGTCTAGTGGTTATACCCATTTCCCTTTATAACGTCTTTCCATCTGCAAAATGCTCTGGTAAAAACGCTAAAGCTTTTCATTGCTTGTAGCAGCTGATTTTTCAGCGAAATAACTTAAATGGAAATGCAGACACTCAATGAATTTTGAAATACATATTTCACCCTTGAGCCCCAAAAATTTTCAAGAAAATTCTGTACTAGTATTTCATAGAAAATATAATGTTTTCTCTAACAAGTAAACCTATCAATGTCGAAATCAACCGTGACCAAACTTGGCAGAGAAGTGTGAAATATCAAGAAACGAGCGCAAGCAAAATTTAAAGTGTTTCCGTCCATAAAAATGACCGCAGTAGCCAAAAACCTGATTGATCAGAATAAGCCATAACAATGTGTTTCAAGCTTGAAAATTTCATTTTATTTGTAAAATGGATAAAAGGATGAAAAACAGATACACATTAACCAACACCGGGAGGAAGTAGACATTTATTCGAGGGTATGCTTATCATGGCCGACATCTTGAAGAGGGCCATCTTCTATCTCGCTTGATTTTTTAAATAGGAAGGAGGTGGTGTAATATATCAAATTGGGCTATAATTTTACGAGAAATACAATGGTGAGGTCTATGTTTCCATAAGTTTATATTTGTAAGACATAATGAAATGCACATTGATATAAATTCGTCGGTTCAAAGTTTTCTTAACAGCTGTATCTTTTTGAAAAGAATTCAAGGGGTTTGGTTCACCTGAATGGGCTACATTTTATCATATATTTCAATCTTCAATAAGAAAGCAAAAAGTCTTCCCTGTGCTCATCCAACCGAGAAATGTCTTTGGAAGTAATCAGATAAGAAATTTTGCAGGTGTCCACTCTACCGTGGACCCAGCACTTCTCGTTATCTTTCGATCGGCGTTTTTCTTCCAAGATCACTATAAACATTCTCCAAGGAAGTGATTCTTTGTCACGCATTAAAAATAACAGGAAATCACTAACTAGTTCATTTAGAAAATACTGATTCCATTTCACTGCTGAGGTTATTGTGTTGAAGAAAATTTCTGTAATCGAAAGTGATGAACAAACAGCTGAACAGAAAAAATTACAGATCGTAGAAGTCTAAATTATACATTTGTCACCGGATATCGTACGAGTTGTTACACAAGATGCTTAAGATAGAGGGGAGCACATTACTCGAACTGGAAGTTCATGGGGGCATATAGAACTCCAGGTGGAAAATCTTCGGGTAAGAGGCCTACAACATTATGGGAAATTATGTAACACAGAATCTTGGGGAAATAAGAGATTCATAAGATATAAATATAGACAAAGCAACGTTAGTTATAATGTCTGCAATAAAATATCTCAACAAATATCAAGAAATAGCTTCCTACCCCTTCCCTAACTGAATTATTTAAATGAAAGTTAAAATTTAAAATTTCTATGTACACACACCAGCAAATGCGAGTATATTCCCCTACCAGTTATTTTTATCTTTATTTTCAGGACGACAGTTTGTTTTTTCTTTCCTTTTTAAACGTAAAAACAACATAAATCTCTGTATTGTACAGCACTGAACCTTAGACTTCAACGTCAACGGGTAAAAAGAACATGTCAAGTGTGTGTATCAACTTTGGCTAGTATTGTTCTGTTCTTATAGTGACAAATATCGTCAGTCAGTTAAAATCGTTTATATTGTACAAACTAGCAGTTGTTTACCCTCTGACATAAAACGCCGGCAAGATGATATCCAATATTTTTGTAATTAAAACGAATTAATAAACTAAAATTCCTTAATTTTCTGGGGAATTCTTTACAACCTCTTTGCAATGCAATAGAAATCATAGAAAAAATCCAGCAACATTAGGAGTTTGAGTGTTAAGTTTGAATAGAGGAAAAATCAGAAGAGTTGGTTGTTCATGTTTGGCCTATTCCCGGGTATTTATCCTCTCCTTTTATGCATACATTTGACCCCCTCCAATCTCTTCCATAGCCGAAAGCACGGATTCGTACACGCTTAGATCTGGTGAAGGTCTATCTGTGGCTCTTGATGACCTCTTGCTACGCGGAAATCTGTCCAAATACACACACACACATTAATTTATACATGCAAGTATAGGTTTATACAATACAACAGCAATTTACTCATAAAAGTAAACAATTACTGACTTGATGCCCTTAAGTTTCGTTAGTTTGTTATTGGTATTTGAATTTGTTATTCATAGTTGTCGACCGACATGTCTGAAATATTGCTTAGAATATTTAAAATATAAATGTGGAAAACGTTCCTCAGAGTCAACACCAACAAAACACATGCCATGTTTAATAAAAACTCAGTAAGTTCTAGAAACTGGACATGGGTGTCTAAGATATAGTTAAGTGATTTGTATCTATATAATTTGTCAATCCTCTTGCCCCTGTCTGATCTAAACTCTAAGCAATGTGAATGATCGGGAAGCCTGAAAAGAAATATGCGGTATGTAGCTTCAAAATAGATTTTTCTCTAGTCTTTGGAAAATTGTTTAGTTGTAACATTATGTGTATATGGAAATACACAAGTTGGGGTTGAATTTATCCTGTTATTCTTGACCGACTCCCATTTCATAGGCTTATTTCCTAAACCTCAAACAAAAATTGAAATTAGGTTTTTATTAAAATCGTTAAGTGTACGGAATACGTTGTAGAAAAAACTAACAGACAGCCACCTAAGTTCATGTTTAATTGGCTGGTAGATATTCAATCATGCTTGTTCAATAAGTTTATAAGTTCTAAAGAAAAATATTGAAGGAGTAATATTGCGGAATAAATCATGTTATATACTGCCCGACAGTACGTGACTTTAGTGCATATAGTCGGTACCAGGTTGCATTCACAATGAAACAGATTTTCGGCGTTAAAAAAGCGAATTTATTTTGATGTGATCTAAAGACATGCGAAAATTATACTATGCCTGAAAAATCACCACCAAAAATCTATCTCCTTTATATATAATATACAGGGAATGATATATATTCAACATATATAACGACCTGAGTATTAATTTTTGTAATTTATCGAGGACAACTATCCTGAACCCGACCCACAAAACTTACAGTTGAAGCACACTTATTTCCGCAGTTATGAGCATAAGAAATTTTAAGCATTAATTAAAAAAAAAATTTTTTTTTTAAATGTAATATTAAAAGTAAAAGTAAACAGAAAATTAAACCTTATTCACCTGTATAAGCATATTATTTAAAAATACCCTAAACGTATGTACAGTGTTTAGGTTTGTGTAGATGGCTCGATCGCAATAAAGTATAAAATATAGTATAAACTCTCTGTATAAAATATAGTCATTCTTCAAAATAATTTTATAATGATCTCCAGCAGAGCACCCATCTTTTAAGTGCCAGAGAGTTCCAAAGAGCTACAAGAATTACAGCCAATTACATATGTGTTACAGACGACTCTTGGTATTGTTGTTCGCGTTGAATCTTAATAAATCTTCGTGAGAAATTCCCTGAGACACTAAGTAAAATATTCCTTGCTAAGCGTGCGTAGGTACACTGAGAAAAAAATTGGCGTACGTAAAATTGGTGTTACATTTGTAAATCCTGTAGTTTTTGGACTTGACGTACAGCAAACGTATAACTGAAAACGCATGTTTTATAATACTTTCTGTATAAAGATTCCATCTATACGTACCTTCCATATGAAACAATATTGGCGGTCAGGGTCTCATATACAAATGGACGTATTTAACATATAGCTGATGAAGGTAACATACATATATGTATGTTAAATACCAGGCATCCTGCAACGACATGATCTAACATCTAAGGGCAATGCGTAAGTAGCATACGGATAACGTATGCTCCGAACTGATTTCTGTAGTAAGCAAGAGGATTCCGTATATTTGTACAATATACTGCTGTCCGGAGAACGGAGTTTTCTCAGTATAAAACGGGCATACCTGTCACGTCTACATCTAAGATGAAATGGAGATCATAATGTAAATTAGTAGTTAAGTCAGTAGGCGAAACGGGAATAGGCCACTCGGGAAGTCACCATTAGAATTTGGGATGGCATCGAGATGAGACGAGACAAGGCTTTGTACAGTCTCGGTCTCGTCTCATTGATAAATAGTGGTCTCGGTCTTGATCTCGTCTCGAGTCAAAAATCGTCGTCTCAGTCTCGTCTGGGTCAACATATGCTTGTCTCGATCTCGCTCTCGTCTCGAAAGTCTTGAAATAAATCGTGAGAAATTAAAATTGTCAAATATTATTTTCGTACAGTTTCTCGTTTCCGCTTCTTATGTTGTGCCTTTATTCTTGACTTAGAATTATGATATAGTGTACCTCTTCGTAGCTAATTTGATAACGCTAATGCTTTCCATGCGTGTGTTCCAGGTTTAATCATCACTGGGTGTATCATACTTGGGATAAAACTGTAATAGTAACCCATAAGGGCCTCGAGAAAATCAGTCAGACTTACAAAATTTCTACTCTGAGAACTGACTAAAGGATAATACCTAAGAAATTGAAGAATTTGACTATAATTTGAATAAATAGTCATGCATACTGCAGACCTATCTGTTTGTACGCCAGGAAAAATCTCGCCACTCGGTGGCGACGAAATCAGCGTTGGGAGTCCACACAGGGCCGTCGCGTGAGCGGGGCGACCGGGGCGATTGCCCCGGGCGCCGAGACCAAGGGGGCACCGGGACGACAATTTAAAAAAATTCAAGTAATTCAGATTTTTCTTTCATCTTAGTAAATGATTTTTTTAAAAAATAATATTAATTCAGATACTTTATGATCAAGCTACGGTTAAGTAAAATTACCGGTAATATAAAACATCGTCTAGGATTATTCAGCTGGAACTCTCTTCAGCCCTCTGTGAGAAGAGTTTTTATCTTGGAAAGCTGACCGAGATCTGCTGCTATTTACTTTTTATCCGCAAGACAGTTTGGTGCAAATAGAAGAAACTTCAGTAGAATTCAATAACTTTTCTTTATGCGTATATTCCAACCAAAAAATGTTCAAGTAATAGACATATTTACGCTCAACAATGGCCTACGAAAGACTTTGGTCATACTAGCAATTGAAAATGATGAAACCAGAAAGTTAAATTTCAAGGAGATATTGCCCACATTTTCTCACAGAAAAGTCTGGAGAATGCAATTTAGTATTTGAATACAGTATGTATATGTCATTATTGTCGCGCCCACGAACGGTCTCAAGGGGCACTAGACCTTCATGGTCGACTGGTAGGATTTTCAGTGTTAGGAAATTGTAAAAAATACCGCTTCTATCATATGCATTTAAAGAACAACGAATAGTTTGCTCACGCTCCCAAGTAAGCTCTGGTAGAATTCAAAGTGTTGGTTTTATGTACACGAGCGCTTAACTAATTTATGGGCGTAATGACAGGGTGTGAAGACACCGACAGAGAACGATAACCAAGAACAACAAGTATTTATATACCGCCAGAGGATAATTATCTCACAACAAGAATAACTCACATCAGGGCCACCATTTATATGGGCCAGGGTTCGAATCTCACTATAGCCACCAATTTTATGTCAGCGGTGACATATCCCTTCCGCTTGCCACCAATTTTATGTCTTAATGGCAGGGTTGTTATTAGCACAATAATAATTATTAAGAGCAAGAGGTAGCCTTGAAAAAGGCTGTTTATATTGGGACTTTAAATTAGTCCGTATCAAGAAGAGCTATGCAGCTCGAATGGTAGATAATTAAATAGCATACAATTTCAATAACAACCGAGTCAGGGCGCAAAGGCGCGGATGTCCATCTCAAGCAAATAGGCTATCGAATGACCACTCATCAAGGGGACAGCTTTAGGGTCCCGTAACAATACAAATAACAAAAGCAAGGTGATGTTCGTCAGAATGAGGACGAGGGGTGGTCAGTACGCAAGAGAACGAATAATTACTAGTATTATGATATTAGCGAGTAGGCGTCAGCGAGTTGGAATACCACTGCTATCAGCCAGTTCAGAATACGTAACAAGTTAGCATATCAAAACATATTATATCGTTACAATTAAACAGATATTACTGCTCGAATTAAAAGAGATCTTGGAAATCAAATGTAGTTAACAATTCACACAAACGATATTAAAACAACTAGAACGTTTCAAAGTAATTTTGAAACTACTTGGGAGGTGATCCTCTTTACAGTTAAGCGACTTGATGAAAACAAAATGCAAATGACAGGTACATGAAAATATTAAATAAACAGTGGTAACCCACTTGAGGTCCGTGGTCCTACCTCCAAGCACTCCAAGTCGAGATGGGAAGACTGGGGTTACCTCGACGTTGCTGTAGCCGTTTCGTACGCACCCGGTAGCACAATCACTTAAAAGCACTTAAAAACACTATTGCGATAAAATTACTCACTTGTACTTCGAGCGGCTGAAATACAAGAGCAGGATAGACGAACGATGGTCAGGACTTCGTGTAAGACGATGTCGTCACTGAGCTTCGTACAGGACTAGAAGTCTTCGGAAAATTGGGACTTCGCACAGGCTGGTCTTCTCCTGGATGGATGATGGAATAGAGGTGAGACGAATAGTGAAATGCAGTTCCCAGATTCGAACTACGTCCAACAGGATTTCATTCCACAGGTCATCTGCCTTCTCCAGTAGACTACAACATTGGCACGTCGGTACGAGGCGTTAATATAGATCTCGAGAAAAAAATATAAAACGTTCACCAAAAGGAAGTATTGAGAATGTTTTAAATGACGTAAGCGACGCAAGTTCGAGTTAGGAAGAATTTTATTAGCTGGCTCGAATAAGTCCGTGGACTTAATACAACACATTTGACTTCCTACATGAGGTCTTCTATAGATACGTAAATCAGCGTTAGCAGAGGTTAACTAATATTGCATTAGGAAGCGTTCAGGATCACAAGAGTTAGAGTTAATGAGAGATCTTGAAGAGATCCGTGTAGAGCCAGTGCTCAGATTAGGTAGGCAGAATCTGAGTGATGGTAACTAAGTTTGTAGATTAACTGAATACTCACAATGAGAACAGTGGTACTGTCCAGCTGAAGTGAGCACTTAGGAATGAATTGGCGATAACACACACTGCTCGTCTCCAATGATGAATCTTTATAAAATGACCGTGGTGAAAGGAATACCGTCCTTACGACGTATGATGGTATTTAACAGTCACTGCCGACACAATAGCACAAGTCGGTGAATAATGTAACAAAGTTTCTCCCGACTGAAGAACGGGCTAGAATAAGAGTGTCAACGTTCCGGCGTAAGTGCAAAGTTAGACTGTGGACGATAAGTCCATGTCGTGGAGTTTGATGGAACTTTACCCGAAGGGGGCAACAAGCACGAAGCTTGTGCCTCTTCGAAAAGGTTATCGGAATTCCCCCCGAAGGGGGGCAGCGAGCGTAAGCTCGCGCCTCTTCGAAAAAACTAGATGTTATTCCCCCAAAAAGAGAGATGTACTCACTTTTTGTTTGCCCTTATCATTTTCACACGGCACTAGGGTGGGGACGTGTGAATACAGGGGTAAGCCAGGGTTTTACCTGATTGGATTTCTAATTATTTATGAAACAAATTTAAGTTTCTGCGGCTGCGCAAGCAGACGGAGGGCGTATCCTAAAAGCTTCCTTTACATGGGAAAATTTCTTTATACAAAACCCTGATAACCTGAGGAGGTTGACATTTGACCTCATGTGTACAAAGAGTCACGTCTGGTTATAGATAGTACAATTTACTAAGACAAGTTTCATTATACCATGACTCTACAGACACATTATATTTCCAATGAAGTTTAAAGAGTTTAAAAGTTCAAACTTTATAAGTGTGCTGTAAAAATAATAACTTAGAACTATGACAATTTGTATTACTAAAACGTTCAAAAACAGAGTGAGTAATCAAATTTATAATCGAACACTTGTGGTTGTATTGCGAGGAATGAGACTTTGTGTCAGAGTTATTGAATATATTGCTGGCTAGCAAAATAACCTTTTTAACGTTTAAGTTAACTAAATGAAATTCAGATTATTTCTGTCGTCCCTATTTATTTAAGGTTGTGATAACCAAAAGTAGGAATCTGTTACTTTCCTTTAGGAGGAAATATTATCTTCTTCAGACGAGAAAGGTTATGGTTCAACTGCTTCTTGAGGCAGACAGTCAGCTGGCTGGGAGAGGATGAAGCAGACAGAATATTTCATCCAAAAAAAAATAAAGACAGCTGGAAGGAACCGAATGAGCGCGAAGAGAATGACTAACATTTCTCTGTTCTATTGCTTTTCCTTGTTTTAACATTTAAGAAAAAAATAAACTTGTCTACGCAATTAGTAAAATAATTGTTAATTGTTTGAGTAATTGTGGAGTGTGGCAAAAATTTTGGCGCCAGTTGAGATGGCGCTTGCGGCACACTACATTATGTAGTTAATTTTGCTCACTTCTATTTTAATTTATTAGTATTGTTATGTTATCACTATATGTCTTTACACTACATGTTTTTGAACAATGTATCGTTAAGTTTGAGTTTACTGAAAAAATTGTGTTAATGACAAGGAAAGAAAAGTTCATTTTGTTGGATTTTAGTGAAAGTCAGAAATTACGAAGTTTTTGTGATCACTTACACATTGGACTTTAATATTTGTATATTGTATGATATTATTAAATCTAAGAGTATATAATAAACTCTGATTGTTTTTCCTAACAGTGCGGGGGGAGGACGCCTGGGAATTCTCGCCCCGGGCGCTTACAACCCACGCGAAGGCCCTGGGTCCACAGAGCTATTGTAACTCAACTAAGTTGGACAAAACACTAATTTGTTTTCTTTCTGGAATATCTTTGTTTTACTCTTCATACTACTCTTTGCAATAGTTTATGTGAAGTATAAAAAAGTTTTAAAAATTATATATATATATATATATATATATATATATATATATATATATATATATATATATATATATATATATATATTCTCTGATTAACCATACAGTTTCAATGATGCAAAGACGTAAGCAGAAATTTATTTTAGGGAAGGGAGTCCAAAATCTTTCGGGGTAGTCCAAATTCAATATGAGGGCAAATTGTAATAAAATTTCTAAAATCGCCCCTAAAATTAGGTAAAATTTACAAAAAAAGTCGGGATTCCAAGGAAGAGGGAGTTTGGATCCCCAGGACTCACCTCCTGCGCGTCCCTGATGTCATGTATCTTTCCATATAGCTAGTTGCAATTTTAATAAATTACAGAAGCAAAGGAAAGCAACAATCATTATAAAAATTTAATACAAATACGTCATTTTAAGCAATATAAAATCACTATCCATGTGTTCAGTATCTCTGAAATGGATTGAAATATCAATTGTTGTAAATTACATTATAATCATTTAAGTTTTTTAGAAGCATCTACATGATGAAACGTGATATGTCAGCATGTTTTCGAAGTAAAGCCTTTAGAAAAAGTTAAATTTTCCATTTCTTGAAACTTTGCGCGGTCATTCATTCGAAATACCATGAGTCCATGCCATTTTAGTTATTAGAGATCTCCAAAATGTTGATGTTAGTGATACTCTATTGTCCTTTGTTACACTGAATAATGTATGTGGTATTGTGGTTTTATTTAATATCTAAATTAGAAATATGTAATACCTTACGTAGTATAATTTGAGAAAATACAACTTTATGTTGCGTTGGCAGCACTACTTGTTTATCTAGTGATATTTCAAAGTATCTAGAAGAATATCCCCCTCAATATTTCACACAATATGGTACAAAATTTCAGCATTTTTAATACATATATACAGGCGCTGATCCAAGGAGAGAGCTATAGCTCCTCTTGCCGCTCAGGTATACATTGGATAAAATGGGCTTCAATCATACTTTCTTTACACTGGCTAATGCGAAAAACTATGGTTTAGCACCTTCCTTGATCATATTCTGGATCCGCAGCTGTATATATATATATATATATATATATATATATATATATATATATATATATATATATATATATATATATAGATAGATAGATAGATAGATAGATAGATAGAGAGAGAGAGAGAGAGAGAGAGAGAGAGAGAAGGCTATATACATTAGTAGTGTTTTTTTTGTTTTTTTTGGGCGAGGCTTGAGGAAGGAGTAAGAAACATCTGTGTTGTACGTGCAATGCGAAAATGATCACAAATTTATTTGGGGAGGAGTTTGAGCTCCACAGCCACTCCTTAAATGCGTCATGTACATCAGTCAACCGTTCCCATATTATCCAACACAGCAACGAAACAAATTTTGAGTAAAGGCAGTTTGAATATTTGAGACGAGATCGAGATTGATCTAAGTCTCGTCCCGGTCTCGTCTCAATTTATAGAGGTATATCTCGGTTTCGGTCTCGTCTCGGTTTTGGTCTGTTCTCGGTATATAAAAGTCTGTTTCAGTCTCGGTACCATCCCTAAATACCTAGTAGAAGACACGTGGCTTTAGGTTTCAACTTCAATGGCCACACTAAATGCCGTCAATAAATAACTAGATATAATATGTAGTACATAATACATCCAAGTATATAATATGTACTTGTACAATATGCAACGAGAGAAATATTAACTCTATTTGTGGTTATTTTTGATTTCGTGTGTTCTGTTACATCCAAGGTTTCTCGCCGTTTTTTTTTTGTTTTGTTTTGTTTTGTTTTGTTTTTGTTTTTGTTTTGTTTTAATTCAAAGCTTTAAATATACTAAATTTTAGTCTTCAACTCGTAAGAGGAACGTTGAAATATATCCGCTTGTATTTTTAAGCCTATTTTAGGTACTTGAGCAACTTCCAAACCTTGTTATTTTCTCCATTAAAAATTTATCATCTTCTTTTCTAAAATGTCATAAACGGTAAACTATCTTATATTCTATGTCTATTCTATATTTTCATTTGAATAATGTATTTATATTCTTATTCTTTAAGACAGTATTTTTATAGTACTGCATCTAAATTTGATCTATCTAGGCTTCCCTAGAATAATGAAAATTGAAATTATATACATATATTCAAACGGAAGTTATGTAAGTGTTTCCCTAAGCCATCTCTTGGAGACGAGAAACAGTAGTGGGAAAAGTATGCTTTGTAATATGATTTTTGATTCAGTTGATTTGATGATTTTTGATTCTTTGAGCTTCAGTTGCTCGCTACCTGTGAAATGGAATCAGTATTTTAAAAATGAACTATTTAGTGATTTCCTGTTATTTTTAGTGCGTCATAAAGAACCACTTCCTTGGAGAGTGTTTATAGTGATCGTGGAAGAAAAACGCGGATGGCAAGATAACGAGAGGTGTTGAGTCCACGGCTGAGTGGACACCTGCAAAATTTCTTATCTAATTTCTTCCAAAGACATTTCTCGGTTAGATGAGCACAAGGAAGACTTTTTATTGACTCTCTTATTGAAGATTGAAATATATGATAAAATGTAGCCCATCCAGGTGAACCAAACCCGAAGTGGGATATAATGAAATACAAAATTAAAAGGACTGTTCAAGGTTCAATCTTGGGACCCTTGATGTGGGATATACAACTACAGCCTTGTCTGAAGAAAATGGGAAAGAATGAGTCAATAGATAAAATCACCCTTTGCTGATGATATTGTAATAATAACCTCGGCAAATTCCAGAAGAGAAATAGAAACAAAAACTAACCAAGTAGTGGAAAGTCTATATAATTGGTGTTTTGAAAATAAATTAAAGTTATCAGCGAAAAAAAAACTAAGTCTATGCTTTTTGGAACTAAATTAACTAGGGAACTACAAATAAAAATATTAAGTCAAAAAATAAAAAGAGTAACAGAATTTAAATACGTAAGCGTAACTATTGATGAAAATTTAAACTTTGAGAAACATATACAATATATACTTGAAAAGACTAATAAAATTGCAAATTAATGACAATTGGCAAAAATACATACAACTTACCAAATAAAATATTAAAACTATACCATGATACAATACTATGTGCGACTATGGCATACGCTTCAAGTCTATGGGTACATCGATTTTTCGAGAACAAACAAATTAGAGATTTAATAAATAGACCTCAAATAAATTTACTTATAAGACTAAGTGGAGCCTTTAACACAGTGTCAAATGAAGCATTATGTATACTACTGCATATAAAACCACTACATCTGGTAATACTACAAAAAGCAGCATTCTACTGGCTAAAAAAGAAAGAAAACGAAAAGCTAATATATTTCTAGGCAAGGCAGTAACAACAAACAAGGCAGTAACAAAGGAGATCGAAGAAACTATAGAAGAAATATGGAACTTAGAATGGACAAACTCAAATAAATCAAGAAGGTTATGGGATATTATTCCAGCAATTAATAAAAAGGAATAAGTTAAAACATTTAGATCTAAGCCCAGGAGTCATTCACTTTCTAAGTGGGCACGGCCCTTATGAAACTTACTTGTATAGAATAAAGGCCAAAGAGAATACAATCTGTGAATGCTTCAAAATTGGAACATAAGAGCAGCACATCTTTTGGTGCCCTCTGACAAAAGATGTAATACCAGAGAGGGAAAATATCAGACGCAAAAATCTAATGCAAATAATCTAAAACGAAAATGATTTTAACATCTTAAAGCGAATTGCAAACAGCTATTCTGAAATAATAGTAAGAACTTATTACAATGAAAACGAATAAGCATTGCATAAATGTAAATTGAATTAGAGTGGGTGTGTCTTTGAGTGATTTTGAATGAGTGAAATCTTCCGGACCGAAGAAAATCTTCAGGATGGCACTGGTTTTCCGTGCCCGCCGGGGAGAGGAGCGAGTGGATCATCGCATCCCCGGTATACACCGGATGGAACTCCGGATGCGTATGGACTTGGGTGTGTGCGTCGCATGTGCGCTTTTGTGTTCGTAGTTTCCTGGTTTTCGGGTTTTTGGGTGTACCTTATTGCGTCATGGATGATAAGTGAAGAGGAGTGTCTCAGAGATAGTGAACTTAGTGACCGCTTCAGTCGACCTCGACCGAAATGATGGTCCCAGCCTGGGTGTGCGGGCGGAAGGACACAACGGACCAGGACCTACACTAAGTGCTCTGAGTGGGTCCTGGACCTCAAGTCAGTACATACAGGACTGTGATATGGCATGGACATGAAACTGAGAACATTCACAGAATACTTCATGAATAACCATTAAAATTTAGGTAATATAAGAGTGGAAGTTATTAGTGAAGTGAAATGTTAGTGTAAATTTTTGGTACGTTAGTGTAAATGTGTTCCGTGACCAAAGGAGAGAACCAATCATACAGTGAAAAACCGTAGTGATCTGTTTTGTTCTGAAAAGTGAAGAGGAGTGCAGTTTGATAAAGAATCATACAGCAAACAGGGGAGGAACCATTGTCATACGATGAGAACCAAAGAAAGAAGATGAAGCAACGCATTATTAAATAGAACTTAACTAAATAATGTAACTATTTAAATAATTAATAAAGTAAATATAAAATTAGTTAAAACACATCATTAAACACTCATGTGGAATAAGAAGAGGAAAAAAGGATAAATTGTAGCCTAACTAATAAATGTATATGATAATAAATAATATAGTAAACATTAAATAAGAATGGGAAACCATAATTACAATTAAACAAATAAAAATAAGAAACTAGGTAATTAAAAATATAATAAGACTACAATCTTAAAAAAGATCTTAATAATTAAGAAAATAAATCAATCACTAGGAATTAAATGGTTAAGAACTATATGGAAATAATATATAAAAATAAAGAAATAAAAACAAAATAGAAGAGTAGATTAGTTAGATTAATATAGATAGATAAGTAGATAAGAATTAATAACAATAGAATGTATTATTAAGTATTTTATATCGTATTTCATACTAAGAGTTGTTGGATTAGGAATTGAAATACCAGGTAATATAGTTCAGGATAAGTGCAGATAGAGTTAAGCTGAGCAGTACTTCGCAAGAAAATTGTTGTTAATTTTTGCTTCATAGCTTATTCTTGTTTGTTTCTTTGTTTTTTGGTTGTTTTGTTTTTCTGCTGTGGTTCCTTTGTTCTTTCCTTTTTCCCTTTTCCTTTTCGCTTTTTTTCTTTTAAACATGGATATCCAATAAAGATAAGAAAACAAATAAATGTCAATGATGATAACCTGTTCCGGTCAAAAGTTTCAGATACCGGATCTGAAAGACAGGCCTGAGCCGAAAAAAAAATCTCACAGTATATTTTTCTCAACAACTTTGTCAAACAATACATGTTTAAAATATAAATTATCTCTACATACTGGATACTTACGTAATTATCTTAATTATCCACTTGTTTTAATGCTTCACACGTTTGACACCTACTACAAATGGCGGCCTGGCGGGGAGATTTCTAAGATTAGACTTTTGTGCCACCTGTTCGTAAAAGCTAGTACTAACACACTTGCTGCAAAGTTGCAGCAAGCCTTCGAGGCAAGCAATATCTAGCAAGTGCAAATCAAATTACGACATTTGCGGGTAACTTTTTTAAAAGGCCTGGAACAGGTGTACAATGCACGGAACCTCTAGCAAGTTAAAATCAAATATAGTGAAAGACTTGCTGCAAACCAACATGCTATTAGGGTTTAATCTAACCTGAAAATGTAAGAAAGTGTCAAAATTTGGTAGAACCGTCTGCTCGAGTAATGTGCAAGTTAGTACAAAAAATACATACCAACCCGTAGTAGATCACCACAAGCTAGTTTTGCATTATAATTGCATAATTATGAACCATACCTTTTAACGCAGTTTCTATAATCACAGATTACTTACATGTGTAACGAATGTATTTTGAGAAATTGCACCACAAAACAGAAGGTTGATATTTTCCACACTTGTCCTTCCTTATGCACACACCACCATCGCTAATGTGCCTGCTTTCGCGGACAAAATAACGAGCGATCCCTCAAATTGTGCCCTGCTTCGAATCGGAATAGATACGAACTTAGGTTGTGTTGGCCACTTAGCACAGATTCGGGCGTGGTTTTTGCAGTTATTGTATTTATAACATATAAGTTGGCAATCATATTGTAAATGTGTACGCAGCTTGTGGACAGGTGAGAAACTAAGAATGCAGAAGACAGATCATAAGTGGAAAGAATAAATGGTAGCGCTCTGGGAATTGTAGGCAAATGCCAACAGGGAAAAGGTTGCAAAAGACGTTAGAATAACATTTTCACGATGAAATATGTATAACTGATGAATCAATTTTCCCCATCAGTGCATTCAAGAAGTTTTATTTATTTATTTATTTTCTAGTGGTGGCGAATTTCATTATCTATCTATTAAAATGCTACAGTACCAATTAAGAGCTACCGAGCTCTAACTTATAACCTCAGCTTTCAAACCTTTGATTTACGGTTATTTGTGATTTCACGTTTATAACAAACACAAATATTTTTAAAAGAGTGTACTTTAAATAAATTACTTAAAGATATCTTTTTCACAAAGTTTATCCTTTTAAATTATTGTTCAAAACCTTTGCCTTTTAATAAGCCTTCTCCGAAATAAATGCAAATGAATTATGCTGCCATCTTTGAGTTCTTTTAGACTACGTTTATATGTTTGTGGCCAATCCTTTTGACAGTGAGATCTCGGGAACTACAGGCACTAGAAAGATGATGTTTTCACTGATCGATTGCAAATTTTGCGTAGATTGTCCAGCTCTAACTGAAATTTAAAAAAAAAACATGACTGTTATTTCTTTATTACATTTTTACGGGTACACTGGAAATGTTGAAGTTTAAAAAAAACTAAAGCATCATATCCTACCTATTATACATTCCAACACCATATAATTGTATATTGGGGCTGAATATCTCTCGGGTGTTTGTTTCATGGCCAAATTATAATGAAAAACGAAGGATAACCATTTCTCCATCTAAGTTGAATCTTTATTGTTTGAAGTGTTTTGCCCAATGAACACCATATATCACTGGCATTATAGTTGATTGTATATGTAATGTATTAGCTTATTTTAAAATGTATAAAACGATAATCATGCCTGTTGTTCTGTATGGTTGCGAAATATAGTCTCTTGTTCGGAACGAAGAACATAGATTGAAAGTATTTGAGAACAAGATCCTGTGACGAATATTCGGATCCAAGAGAAACAGGAATAAGGAATAGCGGAATCTTCATAACGAGGAACTACATAAATTATACGGTTTATCCAACATTGTTACGGGTCATCAAATCTAGGAGGCTCAGGTGGGCAGGTCATGTAGCCAGGATGGAAGAAAGAACGAACGCTTTCAAAATCTTAACTGGAAGACCAGCCGGAAAACGACCATTAGGAAGACCTAGGTGCAGATGGGAGGATAATATTAAGATGGATCTCGCAGAAATAGGAATAGAAAGTAGAAACTGAATCCCATTCGCTAAGGATAGACCTCAGTGGAGAGCTTTTGTGAACGCGGCATTGAACCTCTGGGTTCCATAGGTCATAGAGTTACTTAGTTTATGTATTTGCTTATTACATACTACATGCAAGAAGAAAGAAAACACAGATCATACATGATTAAAACTGCAACCGGAAGTAGGCTCAAATCTTGCAAATGGTACGAGATATTGTAACAGTAATCGAGAAAAATCTCCCATTTACGATATCTCTTGCCGATTTTTACCAAGATTTCTTTCACTTGTGTCTGCAAAGGGACATGTACAGATGTGAGGAATAACAAGGAGATTTATACTCATATATAAATGATGCGCTGTGTAAAGAGCGCAGGTTCAGCTAGTATTTATTTATTTATTTCATTTTTCCGCCGTAAGAACTTAGCGTTCATGGCTTCGTCAAGAGATACAGCTACTATTACAATTAATAATAATAATAATTACAAGAGAAACTCTACAATTAATGGTTACAATCAACACCACTGCCCAAGCTGCAACGATCTCGTAGATAAAAGAGGTTTACACGGTCTGTCATGCAAAAGCAGTGCCAGCAGACATTCACGCCATTCGAATGTGAATGACATCATTTTGAGAGCCTTAACATCCGCAGGGATGCCAGCAGTGAGAGAACCAATTGGGTGCAGCCGTTCAGACGGAAAAAGGCCGGATGGTATGACTTTAGTGCCCTGGAAGCAAGGAAAGTCGTTGATTTGGGATTTCACTTGCTCAGACACTTATGCACCCTCCAATCTGCAATTTTCATCGACCAAAGCAGGACTTATCGCTGCACGAAGAGCAAAAGAAAAAAGAAAGAAATACGCTAATCTCCTAGATAAGTATTGGTTTATTGCAATAGAAATTGAATCTAGTGGATCCTGGGATCAAGAGGGCGCAAAATTTATTAACGAAATTGGCAAGCGTATATCCATTAAATCAGGAGACACTCGAGCTAAATCTTTTCTAATTCAACGCATTAGCATTGCCATTCAACGAGGGAACGTAGCCGCTATTATGGGCACGTTACCCGCTGGTAAAGAATTAGAAGAGATTTTTCTTTTATAATTTCTGACGGCGCTTAGTACACTAAGAGCATTGAAATTTTGGAAATAAAGTTAGAGTGATAAAAAAGAATTATTAAAAATAATATATAATAATACAATATATATAATAATAATACAAAATATATACGTAACAATAAAACTTAAACTAAAAGTGTATTTTTAGAAAAATATAAATTGTACCTTGTTTTATAATTTCAAAATTCAAATAAATCTTAATATTTACATTACAAAGAAGGATCACACTGAAGATATTCATCTAAACCATAGAAAAATGTTTAAGTAACAGTAACTTGAGGTGTCTTTTAAACTGCAAGTTTGGCATTCGTTTGACACGATCTGGTAATTTATTATAAAGTTTTATTCCTATGTGGTGTAACGAATTTTGAGTTCTTGTTAGACGGAAATTTTGTATATGAATATGATTGGTTGTTCTTGTGTTGTATTGGTGTAGGTCCGAATTGAGTTGAAAGTTTCTTTTATACATATGTATGAATGATGTTGTTTCGAGAATGTATATATACGGCAATGGTAATATTTTAAGCTTCTGAAACAGTAGTCTACTTGGTGTATGTAATGGAACTGATAACATTATTCGTAACATTTTCTTCTGCATTGTAAATACTTTCTTCGCATAACAGGTATTACCCCAGAAAATGATTCCATACGATAGAATTGACTGGATCAATCCGAAATAAATTGTTTTCAATGTTTCTGTAGTTAGAATCTTACTAACTTTACGTATAATTGTATTGTATTGTATTTATTTTCATCCTTTTTCATACAAATTGTTCACAACGTGAACGTACGAGTTGGACACGTCATAAGAACACTGAATGTGTACATATGTATAGATTTAAATCTACATGCAATATTAAAATAGTATGAATTTATATAAAACAAAAAAGGTACAATTTTTCATTATTCTAATTTACATACATCGATATAAAACAACAGTTAATAAAACCTTACATTATAGATATACAAAATATATATACTTTAAACATTATTTACTACAGGCGAGATATTCTTCTACAGAATAGAAACAGTGCTCGAGTAGTAGGACTTGACTGCTTTATTGAAACCAGATGTTTTGTTTTTTAAAGTGGAAGGAAGCTTGTTATAAATATTCACTGCCATAAAAAAATGTACTATTCTTATGTACTTTTAAACGTGAGGACTCTACATGGTCAGACGCTTGTCTTGTATTATACATATGAATATCTGAGTTCAACCGGAACGTGCTTGTATCTATCTGTATATCTTTTCTTACAAATTTTAGAATTTCATATATATATAAACATGGAAGAGGAAAGATTTCAAGAAATTTAAATAGAGGTTTACAAGAAGTTCGAGGTTTACTTCCGGTCATAAACCTTAAAGCTCTCTTTTGTAAAACGAATATGGAATTTAGCAGTGCAGTAGATCCCCAGAATATAATACCATATTTCAATTTAGAATGGAAAAGTCCAAAATAAGTAGTGAGCAGAACATGTTGGCTGACACTATTTCGTAAAAGCTTCAACATGTAACAGGTTTGAGCCAATTTACTAGATAATTTTTGAATGTGAATTTTCCAATCTAATGTATCTGACACCCAAAGACCAAGAAATTTGATATCCGAGACGTAATTCAACGTTTTGCTGTTAATTGTTACACAAGGGCGTTTTCTTATCTCGTTTTCTGCTACGTGAAAGCACATGCACGAAGACTAAGATATATTTTCGCGCTTAGTTTCCTCAACAAATCATTCACGTGATCATCCCATGTTAACTTTGAGTCTAATTTTAACCCTAAAAATTTACGTGTCAAATACATGCATGAGTTCCTCGTCTATACGTATTTGATGTACATATAGAGAGTTCAGTTTTCCTTCATTGAAACTCATTATAGTTGTTTTCGCTGTTTTTAATTTAAGTTGGTTTGTTTTTATCCATTCTGTAATTTTATCTGTCGTGTTCTTAAATATGAATTCCTCGGAGCAAATGTTATTTGGAATTTCAACTAAAATGTTTGTATCATCCGCAAAAAGTACGCTTTTGTTTGGAACTATATAATCGGGAATATCGTTAATGTATATAAGGAAAAGTACAGGACCTAATATTGATCCTTGTAGAACTCCGTACGTAATGTGTCTTACCTCTGACTTGGTTGGACCTATTTCTACATATTGCATGAGGTTAGTCAAATAGATTGGAACCATAAATTAGCATGACCTCTAATACCATAACTACACAATTTATTCAATAAAATTTTGTGATTAACAAAGTCAAAGGCTTTTGTGAGATCGAGAAAAATTCCATATATTTTATTTCTTCTCTCTCTCGCTTTATATATATCACTTAGGAAAGCAACTACAGCATTGTTAATTGATTTGCACTTCCTAAACTCGAATTGGCTCTTCGTGAAATATTATTCTTTTCCAAAAAGGGCACCAATCTGTTATACATAACTTTTTCTAAAACTTTGGAGAAAACAGATAGAATTGAGATAGGACGATAATTTCCTGGGTCAGTAGTTGATCCTTTTTATGTATAGGTCTTATTTTTGCAAGTTAGAATATTTTGGAAATGTTCCCGTTTTAAGAGAGGAATTGCATATATCAGTCAACGGTATAAGAAATTATTCGGCACACATTATAAGCAAATAATCGTCGGGCCCAGATCTTTTCGTCTTCATTTTTTTTAATAATCGATCTTACTTCTAACTCTGTGGTAGGTATTAAGTATTGTATATAAATATATTGTGATGAAATGTATTAGTAACGAAAATACTGCGAATCCACATTGAGCTTGACAGGATATATGGCTCAGAGGAAATTTCATTTTTCTCAGGGAGAAGTTCCCTCCCGGCCAATTCCTGAAATCACCACTGGTCCACATAGATCCACATTATATTTATTCTTTGTTATAAGTTTAGTGTAATATTTATGGTGCAGTTTTACTATACGGATCCACAGATTGCGAAATATACGGAACAAATTGCAGAAGTCTTTAATTTGCCCATTTTATGTCGAGAACAGCGTGCAGTTTTACTATACGTATCCATAGTATAAGTAGTAGTAGTAGTAGTAGTAGTAGTAACGAGTTAGAAGCCTCGCAGGAGTTAGTTGGGTTTTGTTCTCGACATAAAATGGGCAAATTAAAGACTTGTTCATGTTTTTCTATATATTTTACAATCTGTGTATCGGTATAGTAAAACTGCACCGAGAACAGAACCCAACAAACCCCTGTGGGACTTCCAACACTTTCCGACTACTAAAACTACACGCTACAATCTAATCTAAAATCTACTACTAATATTGCAACACCAAGTATCACTCGCTTATTTTATTTCAGGTAGAATTTATTAGTCCTTCTTTGATGTTGTATTCAATGGAGATGCTCGGAACGCGGTATGTTTTCTTCATTTGTTACTTTGTTAAACGAAAGTTAGAGACAAAAGACGACAACCAATCAGAGTCGACTTTACAAATTGACCGAAGTTCACTTAAACGAGGTGTACTGAACTTCGACTTTCAATGGTTCAACAGGTCCTAGAACCACGTTTAAACTTGAAAGTTTAATGTTGAATGCGTTTAAGTAAACGCTCGTTTAAATTTCGTTGGTGCACATGGTTGTAACTCGATATTTCCTTGTTTAACTCAAAAACAAGTTATATAGACGTTGCTCAATGAGGAAAATATCACGAAATGTTCTTTAAGTTGAGCCTACGTCATCGGCAGAGCGCGGACGGGGGGAAACTGCTCCCCAGAGAAACTCTCCGCCGTTCGAGGGGGCCCATTTTAACACAAAATTGTCTTACTCCATATACGATACGAAAATGAAATTATAAGTGAAGCATCAAACAGGTTCACTACATTACATAAACAGAACAGCACAATAAAGGTAAATAAAACAATAATGAGTTGTGGGCCCATTTCCGTAAAAAAAATGTATACTATTAGGGGCACTGGAAATCATATATATTCGTATACTCGTATTATTGTCATATTTGTCAATATTGTCCCCTTAATTAATTTGTCGTGTATGGAACGGGCCCAGGGGCGTAACTAACGACCCCGCAGACCTTGGTGTGCGGGAGATTCCAAGAATCTCAGATATCCTCTGATCTTATTGGCCGATACATATGGGACATCAAGAGTCATGACCTACATATAGTTAAAATACATATAGCCCTCTGTGGAGGCCCCATGTTCACTCTGTCCTTACGCAAATTCACGGTGTATAACGAACTGCCACGACCAGGTAATATGTTGGATATACCCACACCCACAACTGAACTTCGCCTTTTCTCCATTCGCTTCAATTGACGGTGTGAGGGCCAATTGAACACAGATCTCTACAAAAGGCGACAGAACTTTCTTGCTTACCCTTAAAGCTTGTTCGAATTGTCATGTACTTGTTTTTTTTTCTGTTGCAACACTATTATTACTTTGCGTTATAATCTGAAGGACATTTCACAATAGGTCCTGAAACATGTATATACAATGTATTTCCTACGAGGAAAATCTCGAGAATATTGTTTTCAGTATAACAGATTATTATAGTTTTCGAAATATAGGAGTTTCACCAACAACAAAATGAAAAAACCGGTTTCAAAATTTAAGTTTTAAAAATATCAAATATTTAATATAAATAAAACGTAAACATTGCATAATGTATCGGTTTGTGTTTCGATTAAACGGTAAAATGACTTTTGATACTTCTCACTTTGTAACTTTTAGATACGCTTCGTATGTGTACACAAATTTCAGTAAGTCATAAAAAGGTGAAAAATGACAAATAGTTTAAACTTTCCAAAATATATACTTTAACGTAAGATTGGTTCCAATTCCTAACATAAAGTATTTAGACTTGGGAGGAAGGGGGCGCCAGAAAAACTTCTTTGCCCCGGGCGCAATATTTCGTAGATCCGGCCCTGTTCCCAAGCACTGACTCATGACTAGGCATTGACAAATATGAAATAGGTACACAATGTCCAAAATAATTGTCGCATGTCTATAAATATGTTATTGTAAATAGGAATATAATTTGATAACGAATCCGCCCGGTATTTCGTATAACGTTAGTATGTGTATAAACGGCAAAGACGTATGTGGCAAATATCATGTCAAAAGATCAGTAAATAAGAACAATAAAACGAAAGTAAAACTTTCTTGTCCATTTAGCAACATTTTTTGTTTTTTACTCATTCTAATTTTCGTATTTATAATTCTTTTATTATGAAATTTACCACAAATATACATTTCTGGATTATACACATAGTATCAGTATTAAAAGTACCTTGCAAAATCATTATCAAATTATATTCTTACAAGAAGACAGTTATAGATATGCAGCAATCATTTTGGACATGAGTGTACATACCTTTTCTTATTGACGTCGTCTAGATGAACAATAGGATCCACACTAGCAACAAGGTGTTCCTCCTGATAGGTCTTCGAAGCTACTACTGCCCTGACTTTGGAAAAACCCTGTAGTTTTGTTAGTCGACTCGAGACGAGGTTATGGAACTTCCTGTACTCATGGTGAAATACGTAAAGACGTGAACCTCTGAAATTCACTTCTGTCATCATATTTGTCAATGTATGGATCTTATATGTTGGATTGCGAAAGCTAGCTGAGTTCAGTGCTTGACAACTATTTCAAAGATGGAATTACATAGCAGTTTTAGAGATGAAGAATTCATTAATTAATCACAATTTACTTTTGAAATATCTATCATTTCCTTTCGTTGATCGTTGAATGTCATTTGAAGAATATTGAACTAAAAGTACAATCACGGACAAAGTTTAATGATGATATCGATGAGCGTCCGTGACACCCCCACCAGAAAATCTGGCGTCACTCGTGCGACAGAAAAAAATTGAAATACAAAGAAACATAATTAAAATGAATAACACATAGTGAAATGAATTATAAAACGATTAAATATGAAAAGTGTGAAAGAAAATCCCATTAAATAGTGAAATAAATATAAAAAATCGTTTGCATTGTTCGTTCATTAATTCTGGTATTCGACGAGATGAAAACATAAGGCAATGTTTAGTCGTAACAAAACCAAGTCCACAGAACGCAAGTTATTGGATTTCGAAGCAGACAGGTGCTGAGTTCGCAGTTGTCTGGATGACAATGTTCACATAACTTACATCCTGTATCACAACGTTTCCATCTGCCATTCTGAAGATTGTTGGAATAAGAATAAGGACCACCACACAATAACATATAAAATAAAAAAAAATTCTGCGGTGCTCAGCAGGGCGCAGAGGAGAGGACGAACATTCGAAGGGATGGTGTTCTGAAGCATTCTCATCCTGAGAGCTAAGTTGTTTATAGCGTAAACTGTCCTTCAAATGTTCTGGTAACTTAGAAAGATGGGTACTGAACAGCATAACGTGGTTGTGGTGTGAAAGCATCGTCGGATGGGACATACCCGTTACCATTTGAACAACGATCGATAGTCGCGAGGTCAGTACTTGGGTTACGTGGAAGTGTGCGTGTAACAGTTTCGTACACAGGGGTTGTTGGTGGGTCAAGGGTTCGAATATCAGATAGGGCGGAAATGTCCGAATCAATTGCGTCGGGTGACAGATCCAAAGGTTTATCGTGTGTGTCTTCTTTCCGTAATTCATTTAATGAAATACTCTCCTTGGTAACATTAACGGTTAAGCGATATTTGTGGCAAAAAAATAAAAATAAATGAGGAGTTAGAATATAAGAATGCCGAGGGGGTGCGGTGGCTCATTGGTAGAGCGTTCACCTCCGGTGCTTGGGGTCCCTGGTTCGATCCCAACTCACGCCGTGTGGACTTTGTGTTGGACAAACACCGTGCTCGTGGGTTTTCTCGGGATTGTCCCGTTTCCTCCCACTTTCTTCATTCCACCATTTCAGTCATCTCTCATCATCACCGTCTCCTTTAATCTAACCGGCATAACTGTGGGACGTAAAACTTAAAGATTGCGTTTCATTTTTATAAGAATGCCGAGGAGAGTAAGTGAAATAATAACAAAATACGGACCCAACACCATTCTGAAAAGAAATGGAGAAAGACGTATAAGCGCGTAGAATAGCATAAATAACCACTAGTTTATTATTAAAATTAGGCCTAGCTATAGTCGCTTTTTAAGTGACCTTATGCAAAGAAAAGACCCTTACGTACCAAATTTGAAAAGGATAACCATTTCAATTCTTTGAATCGATTTATTTATCCATATCTGTTGGAAATTTCCAACTTTATGCGGCAACTGTGCTTGGCAACGATTTCAAAGACGGAATTTCATGTTCTTGCGTGTTTGTATGCCTTTTTTAAAATTTTGATTTTAATTCTCTGGATGATAGTATTTTATCATGAGCGGAATCAGTGTTTCATCGTTAATAAGGTATTGGAATCGTAAACCTTTGGAATTTGCTACATACACGAGTGTTTCTTGACTTACTTAACAGAGCAGTCTTAGGATAGTAGCTCGAGCATTCGTTTCGTAATTTAGGGGTCCGCGGTTCAATTCCCTCTGAGGAAATTAAGAAAATTTTTAGTATTTACAATGTTGATATTTCAGATCTATAATAACATGAAACATAGTCAATTTCTATAATTCTTAGTTGAACCGACTTCCTTTACAAGGGAAATGCTAACAACATGACGTCACAGTCTACAATCTCGATTTGTACTGTCTGAAAACTTAGCGTGTTTCTCAAACAAGTCATGTATATAAAAGGTTCATCCTTAGGGCCTACTATGAATCATAAATGTGTCTGAAACGATATTGTTTCATTGTGGAATTGTTTCTAAGTTCTTCCACTCTTACTAGAAATAACAGAACTTCCAGATTACTAATGGCATGTGCCAACATCTTGTGCTGTTAGAGAGAAGACGTCGGTGGTGAGAATAAAAGAAATATTGGAATAAAGAAAGTAGGAGGAAGCGGAACCCGGAGAAAACCTACACACTTGGCGTTTGTCCAGCACAATGCCCACTAGGCGGGAGCTGGGCGGAACAGTGTGAACTATTAAATTCACAACACTTCGATAATAATAATAATAATAATAATAATAATAATAATAATAATAATAATAATAATAATAATAATGAAAGTTTTAAAGTTGCCCTAAAATTTGGCAAAACTTATTTAAAGGTAGGGATTTCGGGGAAGGAGTTCCGTACTTTCAAGACATACCTCTCCAACTACCCAAATTTTAAACGAAAGCGTTCCACTGAAGTTTCATGTAGAAAGTGTTCTACTGTACGTTTTAACCCTAACAGCACAAGATGTTCTAGGCATGTGCCATTTAGGTGTCCCAGCTACTTTTTAGGTACCCGACACTTGGCACATACGATATTCATGTGTTAAGTATGAGCTTCAACTACCTACAGTTTTAGGTACTTGTTACACCTAATTGATATTTGCAACTATGTATCACAAATATAGCATTTAAATACATGTCTCAGTTTCGCACTCTGACAGTTTTTATGGCGTTACTTTTGACATATATCTGTCATGCTCTAGGTACGTCCCTTAGGTATATACTGTTTCATATACTCTAACAGCACAAGATGTGCTGGGCATTCGTCATTTAGGTGTTCTAAATTCATCTCCCACATTTGATGCATTTGTTGCTTTTTTATCCGATTGTGTACTAGAAGCAACAAACGCATAAACTTTATTAGATGGCAACTGTCGCCGATCACTTGAAAGTGAATATGGAAGAACCATGAAATAAAGTTAAGAGACACTCATCATTTTGTTATAAAATTACATGACGAGTAGATTTTATCTTATCCCAAACGGTTATCGTCAAATATACGCGGTTAAAGGAACAATCTGATCAGCAAAATTCAAAAGAACTCAACAATTTATAACTGTACAAGGGACGTTCATTTTATCCCCTCCGTGGCAAAGTCGGAAGAGCACGCGGCTAGTAATCTAAAGGTTGGTAGTTCGCGCCCACCCTGGGGTACATTTTTTTACTTGTTTAAAGTGTTTTTTGGACCCACCTTAATTCAAACACATTGCGCATATAGGTGATTTAACATATTTTAGGGGAGTAATTTTTTTTGGTTCATTGACGCTTACGGCATGGGGAACATACCTAGAACATACTAGCACGTTTCCCAGGTACATGTCGGGCATGTATCTAGGGGCGGACATAGATTGTGACTATCACCATACATGTGATTTCTCTCTCGGAGGTACTACTATGAGCAAAATAAATGACGCGTCTCTTTATTTTGAAGTTTTTTGAAAATATCTCCGTTTTCTTTATATGTTCGAAATTTCGGAAGGTTTCCCCAGCAGGACAGGTTAATAACAAACCCGTTTTTAATATTTGTGTTAGATATCAGCTTAAAATAAGGAAATTAGAAGCAAAAAACATTAAATCGACAGAAATCTCGAGAATTACCAACTCTGCTAAAGTGGGAAATTTTCAAGAACGCGAGGGAATTCTGCAGTTCAACACGAAGCAGCGACATCTATGTCATTGAGAGAAGCGTGGATTAGATCTACAAACGAAAATTTTAACGAAATATTTCTAGTATGTCTTATTATATGCATTATCAGCGAACTCCAAATATATTAATCTATGCTAAGTATTAACGTATAGATAGTGCAAATAGTGGAAATTACCTATGGAAAAAGACGAATTGTTAGCCCAATCGTAATGAAAAACAGTCTTTACTGTAGAATAGGTTCAGCTTACATAAGAAAGCAAATAGCTCAGTTAGATAAAGCAACGAGTCTGTATACCGAAGGTAGACGGTTCGAAGCCTGTGGAAGTACTGTTGTCATTTTTTATCACTAAGGTTATTTTATTTATTTTTTATTTGGGAAAGAATCAAATTGTAACATATGTGTAAAACTCATGACGATACAAAAAAAAGAGAGAGAGAGAGAGAGAAAATATCGTCGCATTTGCATTAGTGTCTCTAATTTTTGTTTGCAAACAGATTCGTAATTATTTTCCCTGTGCTCACTGATGCATAACGAATGTTTTCCAGTAAATGTTAATTCTAATTTGGAGAATTTTATAGTTTCACAATGTTTCTCACTACACAGTCTTCTATCTACGTGTTTGGATATTTTGATAACAGATTTCCCTATTAAATGTTTAATTTTCTCTATAAATATTTGTCTTAAATTGAAATTGTTTTGAATTTACTACATAAGCAAAGTTGCCCGAAGGAGGAGAGCTCAAGTAATAGATATTCTACGTAAAAGCAACCTATTGTAGAATGATGATGCTTCTTACCTTCAGCACATAATCTTAACGTTAGAGAGTCAGAGAGAAAAATCCTGTTTTTCCTCCCCTATGACCACTCATCTTAAAGCTCTACCTATAGTGATTCGTGTCACATAATTTCGGCTCTCCAAAGACATTCATATTTATTATTATTATTATTATTATTATTATTATTATTATTGTTGTTATTATTATTATTATTCCTGAATATGCCACCCTTACATAATGTAGTAACTTTAGACAAAGTGCTTTCTTTAGTAATAATTTGAGCAGCCACGTCACAAAATTTAAAATGTATGAGGGGGCATGACGTTTTATTTCCCCTCCTCCTTTTCAGCACCCTTCAACAGAAGATATATAATTTCTGACAAGCAGAGCAGACAAAATGAATAAGAAATATATTTAGAGCATCCTTTCCTCCTTCGTAAATGGAATATCACATAGCATTTTTTATTCTACTGAAGACTACCCTAGGCTGTTATGGTTAGGTAACAAAAGAAATACCTAATATATTTATAGCGCCCCTTAACTGTAATATTACCTCTTCTTTATTTGTTCGAGGCTTCCCTACACAACCAAGGGTGACAAAAAGAATAGGAAAAGTGTCTAAAGATTACAAAAGATTTTATATTTTGTCAGAAACAAGGCAGTATATACACAACATTGCTTTCGTTAACAAGTGTTTCACCCTTGAGTCGCTTATAAAATTAGGCAGAATAACTTTTGCCGATCATTGTTCTAGAGGGATTTGTCCAGGATGGTTTGGTGTCGAGCAAATAACGATGAGTATGTTTATTTACATCACTGTTAAAGAAATAGCAAACTTTCTGAAAGGAACTTACTTAGTAAACAGATCTTCCTTCTACTTAGCCAGAGCCCACTCTGAAAAATTGCATCTCGCATTCTGAGTGTAAGTTATATGGGACTATTAGAAAAATATATTCCCGTTTCCACGCTGATGGTAGAATTTATTAAACAGTTATTGAATTACGTTCGAAGGGTAGGCGTAAATAGCGCCCCCGCAACAATGCGGCGTGGGGACCGCACAAGCTGCAAGGCCAAAAAATATACAGAAAGTACGCAGGGGCGGAGCAGGCCAAATTTTCACACGGGCAAAGTGACTTTTTGGCGCCTTTCCCCTAGTAGTAGCCTATATTTTACATTTTATCATAGTGTTTTTAATAGTTTAAACCAGGAGCGTCATTTCAGATTTTGCTTTGGGGGGGGGCAAGACCTCTTGATATAAGTAAAATTTCTCGTTTTTCACTGATTTACTACTATTCTAATGATAAAATCTATATACATCTCAAACTCAGGGGGGCAAATGCCCCTCCCTGCCCTCCCTAAATGACGCCCCTCTTTTAAACCCATTTTCAAAAAGAAATCCATTACTTAGAAAAACTTCACAAAGAATATGGCCCGCTATAAACAATACCAACTCCACCCCCCTGGTCTAGTGGCTAGCACGCCTACCTTCTGTGGTACCGGGTCCAATTCCCGGTGGATTACTGTTGAACGATAAAAGTGGTTCAAATTCCACTATAATTAGTATCCACATCTCCCTTGCCCATTAAGGCATAACCGTGGAATGCTAAACTCAAGCAAACAAACAAACAATACTTAATTCCCGGCACTCTTTATTCTACATGCCATCTCTCCATTTTTCGATACAGCCGCCTTAGTACTATGAAACTCTTTTCTTCCATAGTGAAATGGAGAAAGATAATATAATTGCCACTACTTTACAAGAATATAAACCAAAAACGTCAGTAGAAAGCACATTATAAAATTTACTTTTTGAGGCTCGTTTTGGTGCCCCTCTTTCTCTGGCGCCCCAGGCAGTCGCCCGGCCCTTAGTCCGCTCTTGAAAGTATGGACGCATAACTAAGGACTGCGGAGGAGAGGTTAACCTTCATGTTATGCCACTGGTTTGACGTGTTTGAAATGTTCAGTAAGTGATCGGTTAGTGAAATAATTTCGACGGTTACTGATGTTTAAAGTTTAGCTAAGACAAAGCTACCTAATCAAATACATTTGATATCGCGATGTCACAATTTGATTTTTCCTCACATAAAAAAGATAAAAACAATAGTAATAAAAACCCTTACTCGTACTGGGCTCCTAACTAACTAACAACCTAATTCGTACAGACTAGTTGCTCTGACCAACTGAGTTTCGATTTCTTACGCGAAAGAAGTCTGTTATATTAAGAGGCATGCTTTTCATTATCAAAACTGTTCAAAGTAATACGAACATGGCTTAAGAACAGAGACGGGACTGAATTACCACTCGATTGACCTTGAGGGCAAATCACCAAAGCGTAGCTATAAACGTAAGTTCAGCATGCATTTCTCTGGAGTTGTGTTCAGTATTCCTATCTGCCAGACATGCTTGTTCGTAGGAGTAATATGTTACAAACCTAACCTTTCGATAGAGCACAATGACAGAGAATCAGAGGAAAGGAATTCTTGCCATTGTGAACGTGGGATACCACCATGTGCAATAAAACTGACGCGTCTCCTTGAAGTGATATTTCATCAAAAATAACTCGTTTTCCTTTATATAGTCTATCCGAAGTTTTTGAGGCTTTCAAAATGAGGAAACGTTACTGACAAACAAGGACGCATTTAGGGGTGGGTCCAGGGGGTCCGCACCCCCTCTGAAACCCCAACTTTTTTGTAAATTTAGCCTAATTTTGGGGATTATCTTTTAAAATTTTATTATAATTTATCCTAATATTGAAGTCAGACCCCTCCCGAAATAAATTACTGCATACGTGTCTCTGACAATTTTCAATATATTCGTTAAATAATAAAGTAAAATAACTAAATTAGGAGCAAAAATCTTCAACACGGGCTAACTTTTGTCCACTGCCAATATTGCTAATTAGGCTATTAATTAGGCCAATAGGATATTAATAGCAGAAACTGCTAGTCAATGCTAAACCTTGGAACGTCATCCCGAACAACAAGTCTATTATTGAGAACTACATATGAAACATGTTATTAAAACTTATCCAGCTTTTTTCTGGCATGAAATTAAAATGCACTCTCCTAAAATGTGTATCTAAACATTGCTCTACGTATCTACGAAGCAATGAAATTTTTTTTATCGAAATATGTGAGCAGCAAACTATAACAGCCAGCCATTTTATTTAAATCGTAATAAACCCTGTAACCGTACGTTAACGTGAGGACAAAGCTTGGTCCATTGGTAAAGTGTTTGAAGAATAAAAACTCAATGTTCGTAGGTTCGAATCTATCCAGTCACCACAACATTTTATTCTTATGTGTAACGATGAAATGAGAAAAAATGTATAACCGTTAAGACAAAACTTCAACCAAGTCTGAAGAGAACAATACTAAAATAGTAACACAATGACGTCAACCAAAAATTATTTCATGTAGCGTTTGGACGAAATTACAGCTGTTAACAATTGCAAAAGTAAAAACAGGCTGATAGCTGTAATGTAGTCTAGACTTCTGAATGCATTTACTTCCCGAAAACTTCCGTCTCGTCATTGGTATGCCGTTAATCATTGTAAAACCTTTCAATTGGAAGTGAAATGACACAAACTAAAACAGTTTTAAATCAATAAATGTCTATGTGTAAAAGTAGGTGTCTCTTATCTGTAGTTCTGAGTTCCTTTTACTTTGAAGTGACAAATGAGAGAAGAAAGTATGGTGTTCGAAAAAAAATCAAATTTGAGATTTCAACGAATTTACACGTATTATAGCCCCTAACACCGAAAAAGTTATTTTTCGATACAGGTCTATCTGTTCGTCCGTCCGTTCGCTACACTTTTCTGTGCACTCGCCTAGAGGCCATACCGTTCAACTTATCTGCACCAAATTTTAGTTTAAGATTTTCATAGTATTTCCTATTTTTTTTCTTTTATTTCCCTCCTACTCCCAAAACAAGGGTAGTTTCCTGTACGATGAAAATAGAAAAAAGATATTTTCTCATAACTGACTCTAACGATCTTGTTTTCTTTCTTTTTTTATAAATCAATATTTAATTAGCAACCCTATTTTGTGGTATAAGGCATTTATCTGAGAAAAATCTACAAGGGGTAGTTTATACTAAGGGGGTGAGTTTTTCTCAGTGATTTTCTCAAAATGGACTCAAGTGTTTTCGTTCATATTTCATAAATAAAGATTTCATTAATAACTTATCAATATGGCATAACTCGTTTGTCCTAAAAAAAATGCGAGGGGTAGTTTATTCTTGGTGGAGTGTTGTCTGGGCGATTTTCTCAAAAACGACTCAAAAGAGTTTATTCATATTTCAAAAATAAATATTTCGTTAATAACCGAACAATATGGCAAAACTCGTTTGTCCTGAAAAAATATGCGAGAAGTAGTTTACTCTTGGGGGTGTTTTTCCTCCACGGTTTTCTCAAAAATGAGTCAAGCAATTTTGTTCGTACTCAGAAATAAATATTTCATTAAAAACCTAGTAATATGGAATAACTCGCTTACCCTGAAAGAATCCTCAAGAGATAGTTTATTCGGGGAGTTATTTTTCCCTCACGATTTTCTCAAAAATTACTCGGACAATTTTATTGATAATTCATAAATAAGTATTTCATTAATAACCCTATATTTTAGTATGTCATTTCTATGAAAAACAATTACAACGGATAGTTTATTTTTGGGGTCAAGGTTATTTCCCCGACAATTTTCTCGAACGACAGGCGATTTTGTTCAAATTTCGCAAATAAATATTTCATTAATAACCAAAAGTATATCTTAACTCATTGTTCGAAACAATTCACAAGAGGTAGGTTACTCCTGACGTGTTTTTTTTGAACGACTTTCCCAAAGTGACTCATTTGATTTTTTTCATATTTCATAAACAATGATTGCATTAATTGGTCTATTATATGTCTAATGAAAATGTGCTCAAAGTGTGAGTTAGTTCTGTAGTGTGGATTTTCTTCAATCGAAGTTTTTTATTCGATAATCTGACATTCGATGTATTTGAATAGTACGATAATTTTATTCGTATTATCCAAATACACACTTCAGTAACAACTGCGGCCTAACAGTTAAGAAATTGAATTGAAAAAGTTAAGTGCGGTGGCCCTGTAATTGAATATTTTTTGAGAAACTCCCTGGCTTTTTGTGGTAAACTCAGGCTTTTCTTTTTCGAGCGACAAAAGAGAGAAGAAAATATAATGATTGTGAAAATAATATCAAATTCAGATTTCAACGGATTTACATGTTTCATGGCGTCTACATACCGAAAATGTGAGTTTCCGACACCCGTCCTTCCGGTCCGTCCTTTCGGCCACACTTTTATATGCACTCGCCTAGAGGCCATACCGATCAAATTATCTACACCAAATTTTAAACTTAGGGTTTACTTAGTATTCTTACAGGAGCTTTTCCATTTTTTTCCTACCACCTAAAATAAGTGTGGTTTATCAACAGCCGAAAATCGAAAAACGCTATTTTCTCAAAAATGGTTTTAACAATTTTGTTTATTTTTCGTTAATCAATATTTAATTAACAACCCTATATTGCAGTATCAGATATTTCTCTTAGAAAAATTTACGAGGGGTAGTTTATTCTTGGAGGTGACTTTTTCTCGACGATTTTCTCAGAAAAGACACTGGCGTATTTTGTACACACTTCATAAATAAATATTTGACCTTACAACATGGTATAAGTCAATTGACCTGAAAAATATATGAGTAGTAGTTTATTCTTGGACTTGAATTTATTCCCAGTGAGTTTCTCAAACACGACCAGTTGGCAACCCTGTATCTCGACAACGAAGCTGAATTCGAAAACTGCAAGAGGACCATTTGTCTCCTTTTGATGTCACGAATCACCTCCCGAAGTTTGTGGACATCTTTCAGGTTCACCCTTAATGAAGCTTCTTTTCGAAAAGTTAATAGTTAACTTTAGGCATTGTTTATCTTTTTTTAAATCACAAATGCCGTTATTAATTTTAAGGCAGAGAACTACTTCTGAGAGAATAGATCTTGAAAAATAATTTTAAAACTTAGACTTTTGTTTTCGAGACATTCCAGACAAGACGAGACATTTTAAAAGCTATCTCGTGTCCAAAACATTTGTCTCGTATTATCTTGGATGTCACAAAGCGCGTCTCGTCTCTTTCTCGAGACATGTCTTATCTCGTGCGCATTCGTTAACACTTGGAAAGGATTATCTTTCTACTCAAAGCATTGTTGTTATAATGGTTGCATATTTATGATAATTGCTGTCCACATAAATTACAGTCCTTTCAGTTGAATTAATTTTTATTATTATTATTATTATTATTGAAATAGCAATGTCTAGTTTAACGTTGGACGATTATGCACCTACGCTAAGGGAGAATGATGATGAATGAAATGGTGAAATCAAGAAAGTGGGAGGAAAATGGAAAATCTCAAGAAAACACATACCCATGCACACGGTATTTGTCCACCTCAAATTTCACTTGGCACGAAGTGGAATCGAGCCACGGACCCCCTGCACCAAAGGTCCCTGCAATGCTTTATTATTATTATTGTTATTATTATTATTATTAATAATAATAATAATAATAATAATAATAATAATAATAATAATAATAATAATTGAAGCGAGCTTAACGAGTTTCAACCGTACGACTCAACCAACGTTTGGGTGCCTGTTCGTTCGTCTGCTCCTCTCATAAAAGACATTTCATTTTAATGAAACTAGTAAGTGCCTTCTTTTAGCTCTGCGAAGTAACTATTGCTTGGAATATGAATCTGCAAAACATAAGAGGTAAAATTAACCAAATGGTGCAAGTTTCCACTCATATATACAAAACAATTTTTCAATATGAACTACGTGAATCTTGTCCCATAAAGAAGCCGAAACCCCTACACCGAAGAGCCCTCCGAGATTTGATCATTGTCCACACGGACTGAAATTGTCATTTGAAGCCAAGACTTTAATATGAAGCCAATAATTTCTTTAAAATAGACGGAAAATTCGGAAGTTATAAGCATTTTCATATTTTTGCCTTTTCCCGTAAGGGAGCCGTAGCCCCCTATACTGAAGAGCCCCCCCCCCCGGAGATTTGATCATTGTCCACACGGACTGAAATTGTCATTTGGAACCAACACTTTAATACGAAGCAAAATATTTCTTTAAAATAGTCGAAAAATTCGAAAGTTATAAACATGTAAATATTTTTGCCTTTTCTCATAAGGGGGCCGTATTAGCCTACACTGAAGATCCCCACGAGATTTGATCATTGACCACTTGTGCTGAAATTCTCATTTGAAACCAAAACTTTAATATGAAGCCAAAAATTAAACTTTTACATCAATTTAAACTGACTGGGTTCCGGTTCACCCCACTATTGTTTAGTTTAGTTAAGTGGTAATTTGTGACAGCTTCACATCATCAAAAGAATGTTTCACTTCCCCTCCCCTCCCCTCCCCCAGGAGTTCGTGCTGGATCCATTACTGGAATCAATAGACACTCTTCCTATTCTTTTTGTCACCCTTAATTGTGTAGGGGCTCCCTCGTACAAATAAAGAAGCGGTAATATTACAATCAAGGAGCGCTATATATTAGGTATTTTTTTAGTTACATACCCCTAACCGCACAGGGCCATCTTTCGTAGAATAAAAAATATTACGTGATATTCCAATCATGAAAGGGGAGAGGATGCTGTAAATATATTTCTTATTCATTTTGTCTGTCCTGCTTATCAAAAATTACTTTCTGTTGGAAGGGTACTGAAATGAGAGGGGCAAACTAAAAAGTCGTACCCCCTCCTACATGGTTGCTCAAATAAGTACTAAAGAAAGCATTTTACACTAAGATATTTAAGATTTAAACTAGGAAACTAATATATCCTTACATTATGTAAGGATGGCATATTCAGGATTATTATTATTATTATTATTATTATTATTATTATTATTATTATTATTATTATTATTATTATTATTATTATTATTATTATTATTTGAATGTTTTTGGAGCACCGGAATTTTGTGAGACGAACAATGATATGTAGAGGTTTAAGATGGGTGGTCATAGGGGAGGAAAAACCAGGATTTTTCTCTGTCTGACTCTCTAACGTAAAGATTATGTGCTGAAGGTAAGAAGCATCATCATTCTACAATAGGTTGCTTTTACGTAGAATATCAATTACTTGAGTTCTCCTCCTTCGGTCCACTTACCTTATGTAGTAAATTCAAAACAATTTCAATTCAATACAAATACATTGTAAAACTTTTCCGTAATTAAACATCTAGGGAAAATTAAACATTTAATAGGGACATCTGTTATCAAAATATCCAAACACGTAGATAGAAGACTATCTAGTGAGAGATATTGTGAAACTTTATAAAATTCTCCAAATTAGAATTAACATTTACTGGGAAACATTCGTTATGCGCCAGCGAGCATATGGTGAGCAGTGAGCACAGAAGAAATAATTACGAAACTGTTTGCAAACAAAATTAGGGACGCTAATGAAAGTGCGACAACGGCATTTTTTCTTTTTTTTTTTTTTTTTTTGGTATCGTCATGAATTTTACACATACGTTACAATTTGATTCTTTCCCACATAAAAAAATAAATAAAATAACCGTAGTGTAGTGATAAAAATCACAACGGCACTTCCATGGGATCGAACCCGCTACCTTCAGCAAACAGACTCATTGTTTTAACTAACTGAGCTATTTGTTTTTTTAACGTGAAATGAGCCTGTTCCGGTAAAGACGATATTTCATTACGATCGTGCTACCAATTCGTCCTTTTCCATAGATAATTTCCACTATTTGCTCTATCTTTATGTTAATACTTAGCATATATTCATATATTTGGAGTTTGCAGATAATGCATATAATAAGACATACTAGAAATATTCGTTAAACGTTTAGTTTGTAGATTTAATCCACATTTCTCTCAATGACATAGATGTCGCTGCTTCGTGTTGAAATGCAGAATTCCCTCGTGTTCTTGAAAATTTCCCACTTTAGCAGAGTTGGTAATTCTCGAGATTTCGGTCGATTTAATGTTTTTTGCTTCTAATTTATTTATTTTAAGCTAATATCTAACACAAATATTAAAAACGGGTTTGTTATTAACCTGTCCTGCTGGGGAAACCTTCCGAAATTTCGAACATATAAAGAAAACGGAGATATTTTCAAAAAACTTCAAAATAAAGAGACGCGTCATTTATTTTGCTCATGGTAGTATGATCTGTCAGGAAAGTAAATGTACACCTATTTTTCGAGTCTGGCATTCCTGCGCTCCATCCGTGGAGAGTATGAGAATTAAATCAATCAAATGTTTACTGAGGGGCAAAAAGAAAAGCTTAATCTGAATAAGACATTGCAGAGGGGCACAAGCTGTGAATACGAATAGTGCATTGTGTAAATAAAGGACGACACCGAAAGAGAAAGCCAGAAACAGCTGTTAAACTTACAAAAAAAGAGTAAAAATTGTCGAAGTGGGAACATAAAACACAAATACAACAAATACGCCGACAACTAAACGATCACCATGCCATGATCTTGGTGTAGTGGTTAAGGTGCTGGCTTACAAATGCAAAGGACGCAAGTTCGAATCTTAAGCGAGGACATTTTTAAAATTTTTGTTAATAATACATACAACTCATGAGAGATGGTAAAAGAGGTCGTATTTAGTTTTTCGTAGCAATTATTATTGGTAATGTTTAGTACTGATAATACTTTTTGTCTTTGCGTATTGCTTTTGTTCTTGTCTTCATATCGAAAGAGAAGAATATCCGAACAAATGCCACCAAAATTCCTCATATTTTGAATGTAAACGCCATTTGCAATTAGTAAAGAATAAAAATTGAACGTTCCGAAGTAGCTGCAAAAAGTAAAAAGAAAAACATGGAAGTGGACCATACTCATGGTTATTAAAAATACAATTTCTACATGCCTTACACCTCCCGACCACGTTTCTACGTTAGCAAGTAAGAGGTTTGTGTTTAGGTTAGGTTGGTCAATACGTTTTGCAAAGGGGCCCGGTTTAGCTCTGACGCACCACAGGTGCGAGAAGGGAGAAAAACACTTTTTCTCTCTCCCTCTGTGTGTCTACTTATCTATCTATTTGTATATATATAACGCTATTTGTGAATGCCATAACCACCCTAATTTTCAGCGAATTGAGACGAAACTTGGCACAAACATTAATTGTTGAAATATCTTGATGAGTTCGTTAACCAGAATAATCAGATGAAAATGTTCAAAATGGTGGCCCTTCAAACTCTTAAAAAGTTCCAAGGGAACCAAATTTCGCCCATAAATAGGTATTCAGAAAGTTTGAATAAATTTTCCTCTTTTACTGAAATATTTGTGTGCAGAAACTTATTGAAATATTGGACCCGATTAATCGCCTAAAGAAGGTTCACGCCCTTTCGCTACGGTCAGTTTTTTATTTTTTTTTTTTTTTTTTTTTTTTTGCAGGAGGGGGCTATTTTCCTATCGGAACAAGATGATTGTTAGTGATGATATGAAATTACACATTGAAAGTGAAGTAACTTGTGTAACGTGTTATTTGAAAGAATAATATAATAAATGTGCATTCCTCTAACACAGAGAACTCATGTATTTCGAGTTCGGGAGCCTGAATGGCGAGGAGTGTTATTTGATTTGCTTTTTAGTAACACATTGCATTGCAAATAAAGGTAGGCACCATTAGTGGTAAGTAAAATAATAATAATAATAATAATAATAATAATAATAATAATAATAATAATAATAATAATAATAATAATAATAATAATAATAATAATAATAATAGGTGTTGTTTGTGGCAAGGTAATATCTTAATCAATTCTTCTTCAAACGTAATGATTGTAACGCCATATCTCCCTTACAAACAAAATATTAGCAATTTATATCGAGAGAACGAGAAACTGTAGAGCGATGGGAGCAACGTTGGACAGTATGCACTCATAGTACTCAGAAAAGTAAGGGATTTCAATGCAAAAGGAACGAAGAGTCATTGTCATGGGTAGTCATGGGGCCACGGCAGAGCCCTCTTTAGGCAAAATGTCAATAACTTATATCGAGAGGTGATACTGGGATGGGACCAACTTTGGACACCGTGGACCCATAAAGCGCATCGAAAAAAATAGAGGGGGGGCCAGCCAGCCTTACTTATTTCCACATAATAATATAAAATTATATTGTCGAAATACACACATGAGTTAGCTACTAATATTTCATATTATTATTATTATTATTATCGACAGCGTCTTTTCATTACGTGTGCGTGTTTGACATGAAGCCAAAGAGAAGATCCATCATTCATAGAAAGAATAATAGTCAGTTACTTTAACTGTGAACGACAGCGAAAAATACGAAAAGAGTGGACTACCTGTAGCGTAAAGAAGCAATGTTTTCTTTCAAATGGATAAAAAATCAAGCCGAGATTAATTTGAACTCGCATGGACGGCGCGAAAACCCACTGCTTTGTCCACTTTTTTTTTTAACTGACTCACTGAACGTGTTTCAATAACTTACTTATTGCTAATTTTACTTGTTTCACTCGTTTAACTTGCTTTTTCTAATAACTTATAACGACAGAGACACGAACACAGAAACATCGAGAACAGTTAAAAATGATAGATGCTCTCCCGCCGGGAATCGAACCCGGAACTCCATACACCAAAGGCGCACGTGCTAGCGACTAGACCAGCGGGAAGGGCACCACTTTCTCCCTGTGTCGTTAGGGATTACGACCACTGTCTTGCCAGCTATCACTTCTGTGGGTTGTATACTATGATCACATGTTTCTTCTCTGCTGCAAGAGTAAAACCTACATTATATGTAATACATGAGATATTTAGACCTACATGCTCTTCATATAATGTAATAAAAGGGTCATGCTGGGAACAAGAAAAAGAATATTCCTTGGACAAAACGGAAACTATTGGCATCAGAAATATTTATCTACGAGGCATGCGCAGTAGTATATTTCAGAATAGTTACTGTTTTGTTCAGTAAACGAAGAAAGGGGTATATAAAAGCAAATATGTCGCGTCAACGAGATCGACCAGATATGACAGGGGCGGAAGCAGATGTATAGTAATACAACAACTTCGCTCAGTTGATACGAGCCGAGCCGGTTGATATCACTACCCGAGTTGGTCTTCTGCTTGGGCTCAAGAATTCGACCGTGCAGGTCTCAGCCTTAATTTTAAGAACTACAGTATAATTTTAAGTACTACAAGAAAAATACCTTTGACTCGACTCTGATTGAACTCGAGTCGAGTCGAATTTTGGCTCGACTCCTGCTCATCCCTATTCGTATTTGTATTTTGTTTCCACTTCAACAATTTCTACTCTTTTTTTTTCTTCGTTTACCTATTGTTTCTGGATTTCTCTGTCGGTGTCGTCCTTTATTAACACCATGCACTATTCTTATTCCCAGCCTGTGACCCGCTTCAATGTCTTATTCAGTTTAGGCTTTTCTCCTTACATTGACTTGACATGTGATTGATTTAATTCTCACTTTCCGCGCACGACCGATGAAAATGTTTTATTATTATTATAAATTAACGAATAAATTAACTACGGCATGAACTTTGGTAGAAATATCATTACATGAACATGTTTGGAACGAACCAATAATCTTATTGCAATGATATTTCCACCAAAGTGCATGCCGTAGTTAATTTATTCGTTGATCTGGAGACAATTTAGTGCCCATTAATAAACTAAATAACATACAATGGAGTAAAATTACAGAAATGATATCGTATTATACAGTAATTTCGCCGTGCAAGTTCAATAGTATAATAATAATAATAATAATAATAATAATAATAATAATAATAATAATAATAATAATAATAATAATAATAATAATAATAATAATAATAAAACATTTTCATCGGTCGTGCGCGGAAAGTGAGAATTAAATCAATCCCATGTGAAGTCAATGTAAGAAGAAAAGCCTAAACTGAAAAAGACATTGAAGCGGGTCACAAGATGGGAATAAGAATAGTGCACGGTGTAAATAAAGGACGACACCGAAAGAGAAATCCAGAAACAGCAGGTAAAAGGAGAAAAAAAAAGAGTAGACATTGTTGAAGTGAAAACATAAAATACAAACACGAATAGGGATGAGCACAAGTCGAGCCAAAATTCAATTCAACTCGAGTACAATTTGAGTCGAGTCAAAGGTAATTTTCTTGAATTGAGTTCCGAGCCAAGTCGCTGTTTTCGAGGTCTAGTTTCGAGTTGAGTTGAGTTTGGTAATGGCTCTCTCGCTCGTTCAGCTCGTTTTAACTCGTTTTGAAATATTGGCCTGATCAGACTGGAAAGCAAAAGCCATGAGAAATGTAAGCAGTAATGTGGAATACTTTTAGTGTTGCTCACGACAGAGGTGCGTCTCATCTCGTAATTTTAGTGCATCTCGTGGGGCAATTTTAGTGTATCTCGTCTCGTTTAGATAACGAGAAGACAAGAGTTTATTATTATTATTATTATTATTATTATTATTATTATTATTATTATTATTGCGAGACAGCCTCAAATGTCGTAATCACCAATATAAGTATATACTGTAGTTCTTAAAATCAAGGCTGAGATCTGCACGGTCGAATTCTTGAGCCCAAGCAGAAGACCAACTCGGGTAGTGATATCAACCGGCTCGGCTCGTATCAACTGAGCGAACAGCTCGAGTCGGCTCGGTTTGGATGATCCGATGACCCGAGCCGGCTTAGTTGGAACAAGCCATCGACTCAGCTCAATTGAGCCGATGGCTCGAGCTTTCTCGGTTGGGATGGGTCACCTACTCGGCACATGTGAACCGGTTCGAGCCAGCTAAGTTGAAACTAGTTCATCAGCACGTTTCGACTCAGCTCAACTAAGCCGATGGCTCAAATCGGCTCGGTGTGGTGAGCTGTTGGCTTGGCTCACTTCTCGATTCGGTTCGATATTGAATGAGCTGTAAGCCGAGCCGCTCGAGCCGTTGAGAAGCCCAAACCCGGTCCCAGCTGTTTTGAATATGTTTGGATGAAGCCTATAACTTTTAACAATTTTTTGCTCGAGCCCGAATACTTGCCCCTTCGGAACTCAAACCCAGAACGTGACCGATGTCCTTGCCTCCTGAAGACTTCCAGACGACCGAGATCGACAGTTAATTAGCTTTTACTATTCAGATACAAACCGTATATCTTTTAAAGATTATACATGGAGTTGATATAATAATAATAATAATAATAATAATAATAATAATAATAATAATAATAATAATAATAATAATAATAATAATAATAGTTTTAAACTTGCCCTGAAATTTGGCAAAACTTACTTAAAAGTAGAGATTTCGGGGAAAGGGTTCCGTACCTTCAAGACACACCTCTGCAACTACCAACATTTTAAACTAGAACCTTTTATTGAAGTTTCATGTAGAAAGTATGTTTTGAGGAAAATAACTGTAATAAATATAACTCAATATCACGCGACAGTAAGGCATATAATAAACTAATTTTTAGAATATGCAGAAGTAAATATAAAAGCTTTGCTACAAAAAAACCTACACAGAGCATAATTCAATGAGCTCTGAAATACAATGTAACGAAATAGCCTATGAGATTCAGTCTACAGAGCAATTGTTACTTAAAGAATGGACATACACTATTTCGAGAATCGAGACAAGACGGGAAATGTTTACGATACTTTTCGTCTCGTCTCGATTCTCATCTCCAAAGAGAGACGAAAATTTTTATTTAGCCCTGACCCGTCTCGAATGTAAAATGTTAATTCTCATGTTATTTTATTTGTTTTAGAAACGAGATGAGAAACTCCTCTTCTCGTGAGCAACATTAAACCAAACCGAAATATTATTTCCAAATGTCACGTTTCTCCTTGTAATGGTATGACCTGAGCGATAATTTAGCTTCTAGCTTTTAATCTTCTACGAGATAATAATAATTATTATTATTACTATTATTATTCCTGAAGATTTGATAGTTCAAGTATTGAAACATCCGAGTATTCAAATATCTGAATATAATAAAACGTATGTTATCGCTGATCAATCGCCATTAAAAATTCTAAAGTAAGAAAATAAATTGCAACGTGCATTCACAGAAGCACCTTGACCACTGAACCGCGATCGCTACGCGGTAAACGATCCGTCTTTAGTCTGGTTACGTTAGGTTTCTTTGTCTCCGCTTGCAAACTTGTATGTTATATTTTTCGATTCAAAATGTCTTTCGTATTTCTTTTATGAAGTCGGCAAAGTTTATATTAATAACTTGAGTTTTTCTTAAACCACTGGTTCACAAGTTCGTTCTTTCTCCACACGAAACTACAAATATGACAGATTGAATTCTCATACTCCCCATTTCTTTCAAAGCAGTCGCCATTACCTGGTCAAAGACTTATTTCCGCCACGATTCATATTAACCAAAATAAATTCATTTTTCGGAAGCGGAACTTTCACTTTCCGGATTTCGCAAAATTATGGAATTCAGTTATACTCCGGAACTCAGAAGAATTTCGGAACTCGGAAAGAATCCGGAATTTAGAAAATTCCGGAATTGAGAAAAACTCCGACTTTCGAAAAAATCTGGATTTTCCGAATTCCGGAATGTTAACGAAATCAGAAATTTCTAAATTCCTGATTTTTCCGAATTCAGAAATTATTACAAAATTGGAATTTTCCGAATTCCGGAATTTGTCCGGCTTTACTTTCGGGAGTCCGAAAACTAATAATTCCGGAACGGGCTATCCCTAGTTTATACACAACCTTTCAGAACACTAAGCTAGTAGCTGTCTACAAACAAACAAGTAATGCAAAGCATGTTGTATACTGCAATACGTCATGTATTAAAATCCGACACCATGACCCTTTTATTACATTATATGAAGAGCATGTAGGTCTAAATACCTCATGTATTACATATAATGTAGGTTTTACTCTTCCAGCAAAGAAGAAACATGTGATCATAGTATACAACCCACAGAAGTGATAGCTGGCAATACAGTGGTCGTAATCCCTAACGACACAGAAAGTGAGCGTTGCCATCACCGCTGGTCTAGAGGCTAGCACGTGAGCCTTGGGTGTATGGAGTCTCGGGTTCGATTCTCGGCGGCAGAGCATCTATCATTTTGAACTGTTCTCGATGTTTCTGTGTTCGTGTCCCTGTCGTTATAAGTTATTAGAAAAAGCAAGTTAAACGAGTGAAGCAAGTAAAATTAGCAATAAGTAAGTTACTGAAACGCGTTCGGTGAGTCAGTTAAAAAAATAGTGGACAAAGCACTGGCTTTTCGCGCCGTCCATGCGAGTTAGAATCAATCTCGGCTTGATATTTTATCCATTTGAGAGAAAGTATTGTTTCTTTTCGCTACAGGATCGATTTTCTCTTTGGTTTCATGTCAAACATGCTCACGTAATGAAAAGACGCTGTAGATAATAATAATAATAATAATAATAATAATAATAATAATAATAATAATAATAATAATAATAATAATAATAATAATAATAATAATATGAAATATTAGTAGCTAACTCGTGTGTGTATTTCGACAATATAATTTTATATTATTATGTGGAAATAAGTAAGGCTGGCTGGCGCCCGCCTCCCTAATTTTTTCGATGCGCCTTATGGGTCCACGGTGTCCAACGTTGGTGCCATCCCAGTATCACCTCCTGTTTTCTCGATATAAGCTATCGACATTTTGCCTAAAGAGGGCTCTGCCGTGGCCCCATGAGTACCCATGACAATGACTCTTCGTTCATTTTGCATTGAAATCGCTTACTTTTCTGAGTACTATGAGTGCATACTGTCCAACGTTGGTCCCATCGCTCTACAGTTTCCCGTTCTCTCGATATAAATTGCTAATATTTTGTTTGTAAGGGAGATATGGCGTTACAATCATTACGTTTGAAGAAGAACTGAGGAAGATATTGCCTTGCCACAAACAACACCTATTATTATTATTATTATTATTATTATTATTATTATTATTATTATTATTATTATTATTATTATTATTATTATTATTATTATTATTATTGTTTTACTTACCACTAATGTTGCCTACCTTTATTTGCAATGCAATGTGTTACTAAAAAGCAAATCAAATAACACTCCTCGCCATTCAGGCTCCCGAACTCGAAATACATGAGTTCTCTGTGTTAGAGGAATGCACATTTATTATATTATTCTTTCAAATAACACGTTACACAAGTTACTTCACTTTCAATGTGTAATTTCATATCATCACTAACAATCATCTTGTTCCAATAGGAAGATAACCCCCTCCTGCAAAAAAAAAAAAAAAAAAAAAACTGACCGTAGCGAAAGGGCGTGAACCTTCTTTAGGCGATTAATCGGGTCCAATATTTCAATAAGTTTCTGCACACAAATATTTCAGTAAAAGAGGAAAATTTATTCAAACTTTCTGAATACCTATTTATGGGCGAAATTTGGTTCCCTTGGAACTTTTTAAGAGTTTGAAGGGCCACCATTTTGAACATTTTCATCTGATTATTCTGGTTAACGAACTCATCAAGATATTTCAACAATTAATGTTTGTGCCAAGTTTCGTCTCAATCCGCTGAAAATTAGGGTGGTTATGGCATTCACAAATAGCGTTATATATATACAAATAGATAGACAAATAGACACACAGAGGGAGAGAGAAAAAGTGTTTTTCTCCCTTCTCGCACCTGTGGTGCGTCAGAGCTAAACCGGGCCCCTTTGCAAAACGTATTGACGAGCCAAACCTAAACACAAGCCTCTTACTTGCTAACGTAGAAACGTGGTCGGGAGGTGTAAGGCATGTAGAAATTGTATTTTTAGTAACCATGAGTATGGTCGACTTCCATGTTTTTCCTTTTACTTTTTGCAGCTACTTCGGAACGTTCAATTTTTATTCTTTACTAATTGCAAATGGCGTTTACATTCAAAATATGAGGAATTTTGGTGGCATTTGTTCGGATATTCTTCTCTTTCGAAATGAAGACAAGAACAAAAGCAATAAAGGAGACAAAAAGTATTATCAATACTAAACATTACCAATAATAATTGTTACGAAAAACTAAATACGACCTCTTTTACCATCTCTCATGAGTTGTATGTATTATTAACAAAAATTTTTAAAAATGTCCTCGCTTAAGATTCGAACTTGCGTCCTTTGCATTTGTAAGCCAGCACCTTAACCACTACACCAAGATCATGGCATGGTGATCGTTTAGTTGTCGGCGTATTTGTTGTATTTGTGTTTTATGTTCCCACTTCGACAATTTTTACTCTTTTTTTGTAAGTTTAACAGCTGTTTCTGGCTTTCTCTTTCGGTGTCGTCCTTTATTTACACAATGCACTATTCGTATTCACAGCTTGTGCCCCTCTGCAATGTCTTATTCAGATTAAGCTTTTCTTTTTGCCCCTCAGTAAACATTTGATTGATTTAATTCTCATACTCTCCACGGATGGAGCGCAGGAATGCCAGACTCGAAAAATAGGTGTACATTTACTTTCCTGACAGATCATACATAAGGCACATACTGGACTTATTCCCATGTATGATCTGTCAGGAAAGTAAATGTACACCTATTTTTCGAGTCTGGCATTCCTGCGCTCCATCCGTGGAGAGTATGAGAATTAAATCAATCAAAAGTTTACTGAGGGGCAAAAAGAAAAGCTTAATCTGAATAAGACATTGCAGAGGGGCACAAGCTGTGAATACGAATACTGCATTCTGTAAATAAAGGACGACACCGAAAGAGAAAACCAGAAACAGCTGTTAAACTTACAAGAAAAGAGTAAAAATTGTCGAAGTGGGAACATAAAACACAAATACAACAAATACGCCGACAACTAAACGATCACCATGCCCTGATCTTGGTGTAGTGGTTAAGGTGCTGGCTTACAAATGCAAAGGGCGCAAGTTCGAATCTTAAGCGAGGACATTTTTAAACATTTTTGTTAATAATACATACAACTCATGAGAGATGGTAAAAGAGGTCGTATTTAGTTTTTCGTAGCAATTATTATTGGTAATGTTTAATACTGATAATACTTTTTGTCTTTGCGTATTGCTTTTATTATTTTCTTCATTTCCAAAGAGAAGAATATCCGAACAAATGCCACAAAAATTCCTCATATTTTGAATGTAAACGCCATTTGCAATTAGTAAAGAATAAAAATTGAACGTTCCGATGTAGCTGCAAAAAGTAAAAGGAAAAACATGGAAGTGGACCATACTCATGGTTATTAAAAATACAATTTCTACATGCCTTACACCTCCCGACCACGTTTCTACGTTAGCAAGTAAGAGGCTTGTGTTTAGGTTAGGCTCGTCAATACGTTTTGCAAAGGGGCCCGGTTTAGCTCTGACGCACCACAGGTGCGAGAAGGGAGAAAACACTTTTTCTCTCTCCCTCTGTGTGTCTACTTATCTATCTATTTGTATATATATAACGCTATTTGTGAATGCCATAACCACCCTAATTTTCAGCGGATTGAGACGAAACTTGGCACAAACATTAATTGTTGAAATATCTTGATGAGTTCGTTAACCAGAATAATCAGATGAAAATGTTCAAAATGGTGGCCCTTCAAACTCTTAAAAAGTTCTAAGGGAACCAAATTTCGCCCATAAATAGGTATTCAGAAAGTTTGAATAAATTTTTCTCTTTTACTGAAATATTTGTGTGCAGAAACTTATTGAAATATTGGACCCGATTAATCGCCTAAAGAAGGTTCACGCCCTTTCGCTACGGTCAGTTTTTTTTTCTTTTTTTTTTGCGGGAGGGGGTTATCTTCCTATTGGAACAAGATGATTGTTAGTGATGATATGAAATTACACATTGAAAGTGAAGTAAATTGTGTAACGTGTTATTTGAAAGAATAATATAATAAATGTGCATTCCTCTAACACAGAGAACTCATGTATTTCGAGTTCGGGAGCCTGAATGGCGAGGAGTGTTATTTGATTTGCTTTTTAGTAACACATTGCATTGCAAATAAAGGTAAGCAACATTAGTGGTAAGTAAAATAATAATAATAATAATAATAATAATAATAATAATAATAATAATAATAATAGGTGTTGTTTGTGGCAAGGTAATATCTTAATCAATTCTTCTTCAAACGTAATGATTGTAACGCCATATCTCCCTTACAAACAAAATATTAGCAATTTATATCGAGAGAACGAGAAACTGTAGAGCGATGGGAGCAACGTTGGACAGTATGCACTCATAGTACTCAGAAAAGTAAGCGATTTCAATGCAAAAGGAACGAAGAGTCATTGTCATGGGTACTCATGGGGCCACGGCAGAGCCCTCTTTAGGCAAAGTGTCAATAACTTATATCGAGAGGTGATACTGGGATGGGACCAACTTTGGACACCGTGGACCCATAAAGCGCATCGAAAAAAAATAGGGGGGGGCGCCAGCCAGCCTTACTTATTTCCACATAATAATATAAAATTATGTTGTCGAAATACACACACGAGTTAGCTACTAATATTTCATATTATTATTATTATTATTATCGACAGCGTCTTTTCATTACGTGTGTGTGTTTGACATGAAGCCAAAGAGAAGATCCATCATTCGTAGAAAGAATAATAGTCAGTTACTTTAACTGTGAACGACAGCGAAAAATACGAAAAGAGTGGACTACCTGTAGCGTAAAGAAGCAATATTTTCTCTCAAATGGATAAAAAATCAAGCCGAGAATAATTCGAACTCGCATGGACGGCGCGAAAAGCCAGTGCTTTGTCCACTTTTTGTTTTAACTGACTCACTGAACGTGTTTCAGTAACTTACTTATTGCTAATTTTACTTGCTTCACTTGTTTAACTTGCTTTTTCCAATAACTTATAACGACAGAGACACGAACACAGAAACATCGAGAACACTTAAAAATCATAAATGCTCTCCCGTCGGGAATCGAACCCGGAACTCCATACACCAAAGGCGCATGTGCTAGCGACTAGACCAGCGGGAAGGGCACCACTTTCTCCCTGTGTCGTTAGGGATTACGACCACTGTCTTGCCAGCTATCACTTCTGTGGGTTGTATACTATGATCACTTGTTTCTTCTCTGCTGGAAGAGTAAAACCTACATTATATGTAATACATGAGGTATTTAGACCTACATGCTCTTCATATAATGTAATAAAAGGGTCATGCTGGGAATAAGAAAAAGAACATTCCTTGGACAAAACGGAAACTATTGGCATCAGAAATATTTATCTACGAGGCATGCGGAGTAGTATATTTCAGAATAGTTACTGTTTTGTTCAGTAAACAAAGAAAGGGGTATAAAAAAGCAAATATGTCGCATCAACGAGATCGACCAGATTTGACAGGGGCGGAAGCAGATGTATAGTAATACAACAACTTCGCTCAGTTGATACGAGCCGAGCAGGTTGATATCACTACCCGAGTTGGTCTTCTGCTTGGGCTCAAGAATTCGACCGTGCAGGTCTCAGCCTTAATTTTAAGAACTACAGTATAATTTTAAGTACTACAAGAAAAATGCCTTTGACTCGACTCGGATTGAACTCGAGTCGAGTCGAATTTTGGCTCGACTCCTGCTCATCCCTATTCGTATTTGTATTTTGTTTCCACTTCAACAATTTCTACTCTTTTTTTTCTTCGTTTACCTATTGTTTCTGGATTTCTCTGTCGGTGTCGTCCTTTATTAACACCATGCACTATTCTTATTCCCAGCTTGTGACCCGCTTCAATGTCTTATTCAGTTTAGGCTTTTCTCCTTACATTGACTTGACATGTGATTGATTTAATTCTCACTTTCCGCGCACGACCGATGAAAATGTTTTATTATTATTATTATTATTATTATTATTATTATTATTATTATTATTATTATTATTATTATTATTATTATTATTATTATTATACTATTGAACTTGCACGGCGAAATTACTGTATAATACGATATCATTTCAGTAATTTTATTCCATTGTATGTTATTTAGTTTATTAATGGGCACTAAATTGTCTCCAGATCAACGAATAAATTAACTACGGCATGCACTTTGGTGGAAATATCATTACATGAACATGTTTGGAACGAACCAATAATCTTATTGCAATGATATTTCCACCAAAGTGCATGCCGTAGTTAATTTATTCGTTGATCTAAAGACAATTTAGTGTCCATTAATAAACTAAATAACATACAATGGAGTAAAATTACTGAAATGATATCGTATTATACAGTAATTTCGCCGTGCAAGTTCAATAGTATAATAATAATAATAATAATAATAATAATAATAATAATAATAATAATAATAAAACATTTTCATAGGTCGTGCGCGGAAAGTGAGAATTAAATCAATCACATGTGAAGTCAATGTAAGAAGAAGAGCCTAAACTGAATAAGACATTGAAGCGGGTCACAAGCTGGGAATAAGAATAGTGCACGGTGTAAATAAAGGACGACACCGAAAGAGAAATCCAGAAACAGCAGGTAAAAGGAGAAAAAAGAGTAGACATTGTTGAAGTGGAAACATAAAATACAAACACGAATAGGGATGAGCACAAGTCGAGCCAAAATTCAATTCAACTCGAGTTCAATTTGAGTCGAGTCAAAGGTAATTTTCTTGAATTGAGTTCCGAGCCAGGTCTAGTTTCGAGTTGAGTTGAGTTTGATAATGGCTCTCTCGCTCGTTCAGCTCGTTTTAACTCGTTTTGAAATATTGGCTTGATCAGACTGGAAAGCAAAAGCCATGAGAAATGTAAGCAGTAATGTGGAATACTTTTAGTGTTGCTCACGACAGAGGTGCGTCTCATCTCGTAATTTTAGTGCATCTCGTGGGGCAATTTTAGTGTATCTCGTCTCGTCTAGATAACGAGAAGACAAGAGTTTATTATTATTATTATTATTATTATTATTATTATTATTATTATTATTATTATTATTATTATTATTATTACGAGACAGCCTCAAATGTCGTAATCACCAATATAAGTATATACTGTAGTTCTTAAAATCAAGGCTGAGATCTGCACGGTCGAATTCTTGAGCCCAAGCAGAAGACCAACTCGGGTAGTGATATCAACCTGCTCGGCTCGTATCAACTGAGCGAACAGCTCGAGTCGGCTCGGTTGGGATGAGCCGATGACCCGAGCCGGCTTAGTTGGAACAAGCCATCGACTCAGCTCAATTGAGCCGATGGCTCGAGCTTTCTCGGTTGAGATTGGTCACCTACTCAGCTCATGTGAACCGGTTCGAGCCAGCTAAGTTGAAACTAGTTCATCAGCACGTTTCGACTCAGCTCAACTAAGCCGATGGCTCAAATCGGCTCGGTGTGGTGAGCTGTTGGCTCGGCTCACTTCTCGATTCGGTTCGATATTGAATGAGCTGTAAGCCGAGCCGCTCGAGCCGTTGAGAAGCCCAAACCCGGTCCCAGCTGTTTTGAATATGTTTGGATGAAGCCTATAACTTTTAACAATTTTTTGCTCGAGCCCGAATACATGCCCCTTCGGAAGTCAAACCCAGAACGTGACCGATGTCCTTGCCTCCTGAAGACTTCCAGACGACCGAGATCGACAGTCAATTAGCTTTTACTATTCAGATACAAACCGTATATCTTTTAAAGATTATACATGGAGTTGATATAATAATAATAATAATAATAATAATAATAATAATAATAATAATAATAATAATAATAATGATAATAATAATAATAATAATAATAATAATAATAATAATAATAATAATAATAATAATAATAGTTTTAAACTTGCCCTGAAATTTGGCAAAACTTACTTAAAAGTAGAGATTTCGGGGAAAGGGCTCCGTACCTTCAAGACACACCTCTGCAACTACCAACATTTTAAACTAGAACCTTTTATTGAAGTTTCATGTAGAAAGTATGTTTTGAGGAAAATAACTGTAATAAATATAACTGAATATCACGCGACACTAAGGCATATAATAAACTAATTTTTAGAATATACAGAGGTAAATATAAAAGCTTTGCTACAAAAATACCTACACAGAGCATAATTCAATGAGCTCTGAAATACAATGTAACGAAATAGCCTATGAGATTCAGTCTACAGAGCAATTGTTACTTAAAGAATGGACATACACTATTTCGAGAATCGAGACAAGACGGGAAATGTTTACGATACTTTTCGTCTCGTCTCGATTCTCATCTCCAAAGAGAGACGAAAATTTTGATTTAGCCCTGACCCGTCTCGAATGTAAAATGTTAATTCTCATGTTATTTTATTTGTTTTAGAAATGAGATGAGAAACTCCTCTTCTCGTGAGCAACATTAAACCAAACCGAAATATTCTTTCCAAATGTCACGTTTCTCCTTGTAATGGTATGACCTGAGCGATAATTTAGCTTCTAGCTTTTAATCTTCTACGAGATAATAATAATTATTATTATTACTATTATTATTCCTGAAGATTTGATAGTTCAAGTATTGAAACATCCGAGTATTCAAATATCTGAATATAATAAAACGTATGTTATCGCTGATCAATCGCCATCAAAAATTCTAAAGTAAGAAAAAAAATTGCAACGTGCATTCGCAGAAGCACCTTGACCACTGAACCGCGATCGCTACGCTGTAAACGATCCGTCTTTAGTCTAGTTACGGTAGGTTTCTTTGTCTCCGCTTGCAAACTTGTATGTTATATTTTTCGATTCAAAATGTCTTTCGTATTTCTTTTATGAAGTCGGCAAAGTTTATATTAATAACTTGAGTTTTTCTTAAACCACTGGTTCACAAGTTCGTTCTTTCTCCACACGAAACTACAAATATGACTGATTTAATTCTCATACTCCCCATTTCTTTCAAAGCAGTCGCCATTACCTGGTCAAAGACTTATTTCCGCCACGATTCATATTAACCAAAATAAATTCATTTTTCGGAAGCGGAACTTTCACTTTCCGGATTTCGCAAAATTATGGAATTCAGTTATACTCCGGAATTCAGAAGAATTTCGGAACTCGGAAAGAATCCGGAATTGAGAAAAACTCCGACTTTCGAAAAAATCCGGATTTTCCGAATTCCGGAATATTAACGAAATCAGAAATTTCTAAATTCCGGATTTTTCCGAATTCCGAAATTATTACAAAATTGGAATTTTCCGAATTCCGGAATTTGTCCGGCTTTACTTTCGGGAGTCCGAAAACTAATAATTCCGGAACGGGCTATCCCTAGTTTATACACAACCTTTCAGAACACTAAGCTAGTAGCTGTCTACAAACAAACAAGTAATGCAAAGCATGTTGTATACTGCAATACGTCATGTATTAAAATCCGACACCATGACCCTTTTATTACATTATATGAAGAGCATGTAGGTCTAAATACCTCATGTATTACATATAATGTAGGTTTTACTCTTCCAGCAAAGAAGAAACATGTGATCATAGTATACAACCCACAGAAGTGATAGCTGGCAATACAGTGGTCGTAATCCCTAACGACATAGGAAGTGAGCGTTGCCATCGCCGCTGATCTAGAGGCTAGCACGAGAGCCTTCGGTGTATGGAGTCTCGGGTTCGATTCTCGGCGGGAGAGCATCTATCATTTTTAACTGTTCTCGATGTTTCTGTGTTCGTGTCTCTGTCGTTATAAGTTATTAGAAAAAGCAAGTTAAACGAGTGAAGCAAGTAAAATTAGCAATAAGTAAGTTACTGAAACGCGTTCGGTGAGTCAGTTAAAAAAATAGTGGACAAAGCACTGGCTTTTCGCGCCGTTCATGCGAGTTCGAATCAATCTCGGCTTGATATTTTATCCATTTGAGAGAAAGTATTGTTTCTTTTCGCTACAGGATGGATTTTCTCTTTGGTTTCATGTCAAACATGCTCACGTAATGAAAAGATGCTGTAGATAATAATAATAATAATAATAATAATAATAATAATAATAATAATAATATGAAATATTAGTAGCTAACTCGTGTGTGTATTTCGACAATATAATTTTATATTATTATGTGGAAATAAGTAAGGCTGGCTGGCGCCCGCCTCCCTAATTTTTTCGATGCGCCTTATGGGTCCACGGTGTCCAACGTTGGTCCCATCCCAGTATCACCTCCTGTTTTCTCGATATAAGCTATCGACATTTTGCCTAAAGAGGGCTCTGCCGTGGCCCCATGAGTACCCATGACAATGACTCTTCGTTCCTTTTGCATTGAAATCGCTTACTTTTCTGAGTACTATGAGTGCATACTGTCCAACGTTGGTCCCATCGCTCTACAGTTTCCCGTTCTCTCGATATAAATTGCTAATATTTTGTTTGTAAGGGAAATATGGCGTTACAATCATTACGTTTGAAGAAGAACTGAGGAAGATATTGCCTTGCCACAAACAACATCTATTATTATTATTATTATTATTATTATTATTATTATTATTATTATTATTATTATTATTATTGTTGTTGTTGTTGTTGTTTTACTTACCACTAATGTTGCCTACCTTTATTTGCAATGCAATGTGTTACTAAAAAGCAAATCAAATAACACTCCTCGCCATTCAGGCTCCCGAACTCGAAATACATGAGTTCTCTGTGTTAGAGGAATGCACATTTATTATATTATTCTTTCAAATAACATGTTACACAAGTTACTTCACTTTCAATGTGTAATTTCATATCATCAGTAACAATCATCTTGTTCCAATAGGAAGATAACCCCCTCCTGAAAAAAAAAACTGACCGTAGCAAAAGGGCGTGAACCTTCTTTAGGCGATTAATCGGGTCCAATATTTCAATAAGTTTCTGCACACAAATATTTCAGTAAAAGAGGAAAATTTATTCAAACTTTCTGAATACCTATTTATGGGCGAAATTTGGTTCCCTTGGAACTTTTTAAGAGTTTGAAGGGCCACCATTTTGAACATTTTCATCTGATTATTCTGGTTAACGAACTCATCAAGATATTTCAACAATTAATGTTTGTGCCAAGTTTCGTCTCAATCCGCTGAAAATTAGGGTGGTTATGGCATTCACAAATAGCGTTATATATATACAAATAGATAGATAAATAGACACACAGAGGGAGAGAGAAAAAGTGTTTTTCTCCCTTCTCGCACCTGTGGTGCGTCAGAGCTAAACCGGGCCCCTTTGCAAAACGTATTTACGAGCCTAACCTAAACACAAGCCTCTTACTTGCTAACGTAGAAACGTGGTCGGGAGGTGTAAGGCATGTAGAAATTGTATTTTTAGTAACCATGAGTATGGTCGACTTCCATGTTTTTCCTTTTACTTTTTGCAGCTACATCGGAACGTTCAATTTTTACTCTTTACTAATTGCAAATGGCGTTTACATTCAAAATATGAGGAATTTTTGTGGCATTTGTTCGGATATTCTTCTCTTTCGAAATGAAGACAAGAACAAAAGCAATACGCAAAGACAAAAAGTATTATCAGTACTAAACATTACCAATAATAATTGCTACGAAAAACTAAATACGACCTCTTTTACCATCTCTCATGAGTTGTATGTATTATTAACAAAAACTTTTAAAAATGTCCTTGCCGAGGATTCGAACTTGCGTCCTTTGCATATGTAAGCCAGCACATTAACCACTACACCAAGATCATGGCATGGTGACCGTTTAGTTGTCGGCGTATTTGTTGTATTTGAGTTTTATGCAGGGCCGTGCTGGGATACTAATGAGGGCGGTGGACAAGTCTACTAAAGGGGCGCCCATACAAACGGGAAAGTATATATATATATATATATATATATATATATATATATATATATATATATATATATATATATATATATATGTATCTATCTATCTATCTATCTATCTATATATATATATATATATATATATATATATATATATATATATATATATGTGTGTGTGTGTGTGTGTGTGTACTTTGAAAGAAAGTATGGATGCCTTTCTATATCAAAATCACCACAAAATTTGTTTTCGTATTAACGCAAATTGCTCATTTGTGGAAACCTTGAATCGAAATCCCCTGTACTAGAGAAAAATTTTTAGTTCCTGTAGTAACATTTCTGTCTAATAAAAAGAAGCTAAATATACCAACAACTAAATATAGCTCTATGGTCTATGGACACAGGAGTTTCAGTGCCGCATTTACAAAAGCTCTCTATTGATTTCCGTCTTTCTCCTACTGGACCCAGTTTCTACTTTATATTTCAATCTCTGCGAGAACCATTACTTCCCTTCTGCGCCTCGGTCTTCCTAATTTTCGTTTTCCTATTTGGATTTCCAGTTCGAACTTCGAACGCGTTTATTTCTTCCATTCTGGCTACATAACCTGTCTGTTTGAGCCTCCTGGACTTGATGACCCTAACAATGTTTTTGTAAACGGTATAAAATTATGCAGTTCATCGTTATGGAGTTTCCGCCATTCCCCATTCCCGTTCCTCTTGGAGTTCGAATATTGGTTTAAGAATCTTGTTTTCAAATACTATTAGTCTGCGATTTTCCCTCAGAGTCAGTGACAATGTTTTGCAACCATACAGCACAACAGGCATGATTATCGTTTTATATTTTAAGCTACAAATTCCTCAACAGAATTCGCGACAACAAAAGATTTTTAACTGAATAATAACACGAAACCCCTGTTTCAGTTGACATCAAACTTATTTGTGATTGTGGTTTTGGTTTGTTAATAATGATTCTAGATATTTGAAAGTATCCATTTTGTTGAAAGAAAATATTATCTGGTATTTTAACGCATCCATAAAATGTAGTATTACGATCCCGACAAACTTCCATTTATTTAGTTTTCTCTGCATTTACTTCTAAGCCCATATCTCTGCAAGCGTTAAGTAAGATTTCTGCATTCCTTTCTATTGTTTTATCATCCCTATTAAATTTACATCATAAGCATACCCATATCCTGGTAAGTACAATTCAGCTCTAGGACCTGATTCCTGTCTTTGATTTTCCTTATAGTGTTCTCCAGAACAAAATGTAATAATAATGGCGACAACGCATCTCTTTCTTTCAGGCCATTCTCAACAAGAATTTCTCTACTTACCTTACTTTGGGATTCATTTAAACATATCTTAATTAAATTACCTTTTTCGGTATTGCAAATTCTGTAAGCATGTTGTACAATATTTCCCTCCTACCCTAGTCTAAAGTCAATAATTGATGTGCCAGAATATTGTATTCCCATTTCTCTTCAAGTATTTGTTAAATAGTAAATATCTGGTCGATAGTTGATCGATTTTACCTCCATTCGCTCTGATAATCTCCAATAATTTCATCTGCGTATCGAGTCAATCTTGCTAATAGAATGTTTAAGAAAATTTATTGGATGTTGACAGAAGAGAAATGCCTCAAGAATTATTAAAACAGTGTTGTTGCTTTTCTTCTGAACTGGAACAATGATTGATTCTTTTCACTCTTGTGGTAATTCCTCCTTGTTCCAGATAAGGAGAATGAGTTTGTGTATCTTGCTCTACAATCCCTCCCCCTCAGCTAAAATTAAGTCAACCAGAATTTCGTCTACATCCGGAGATGTGTGCTTCTTTAATTTTTTAATTGTGATTTCTATTTCTGTCTGGTTAGGTTCTGGAATATGTGGTTATGCTGTATTCATTTCACTTTCTCCACGCACATTAGTTTTTGGCTATGTGTTAAGCAAATCGTCAAAGAAATCTTTCCATCTATTTAAGATGCTAGCCCCACACCAAATCCCCAAGCTGGAGGATCACCCCTTGTCTGTCCGCGACTGCTTATTCAGTATATTCGCAGCTAATCTCTATATCTCAGAGGCCTTCTCCTCGATCGATGTGAGGACTCGCCGTGCCGTGGTGACAGGAAGACCACATTTTACGGAAATTAATATAGCTATATTTTAGAATTACAATTGGTACTGATTATCCGAACACTGATTTAAAACACACACAGGAACAATCAATATGCTCGGATATATGGACGCATATTAAGACTGTGAAAGTTTCGATGCCGTAAAAATCGTAAATTACAGACTAGTGTCAGTGTAGTATTTCATGAATGCATCGTACGTTTGACTATCCGAACTATTCTTGATGTATCACGTTGTTTCGTTTTATAGCTACATAACTTTATAATATTTTTGTGATTATACTCTTTACCTGTTCTCTGCCAATAGCAACTGTATGAATTGTAAAGGGCGCCTTGTATTCTTCACAGCTTCTTTATTAACAATCATTGTTTGAATTTATTATATAAAGCTGGTACACAGGATAACTAAAACCACTTATCTATAATGTGATGTTTCGTAGGGCGCCTTATATAAAAGGCGCACTGTACCTTTCACGGGTTCTTAACCAATAGTAACCATATATATTTATTGTACAGAACTGTGGTATACAGAAGAGTAAATAAAATCGTTCGTCTTTGATTTGGACTCGCAAGGGCGCCTAATGTAAAGGGCGCACTGCACCTTTCACGGGTTCTTTATCAATAAAAGTGTAAGAATTTATTACTAAAAACTTGAAAATTAATTTATACTGTGATATTTCGGAGGGCGCACCGGGACACATCCCGGTGTCCCGGTGGGCCAGCACGGGCCTGGTTTTATTTTCCCACTTCGACAATTTTTACTCTTTTTTTGTAAGTTTAACAGCTGTTTCTGGCTTTCTCTTTCGGTGTCATCCTTTATTTACACAATGCACTATTCGTATTCACAGCTTGTGCCCCTCTGCAATGTCTTATTCAGATTAAGCTTTTCTTTTTTCCCCTCAGTAAACATTTGATTGATTTAATTCTCATACTCTCCACGGATGGAGCGCAGGAATGCCAGACTCGAAAAATAGGTGTACATTTACTTTCCTGACAGATCATACCTGAGGGAACATGATAGGCATATTCCTGCTATGTAATTGTGCTGATAGGGAAGGAAAATAACTAATAAAATAACTGAATATCATTGAGCAGTAAGACATAATGAACTAACTTGTAGAATATGCAGATGAACTTATAAAATTTTTGCCACAAAAATATATACACAGACCATAATTCAGTGAGCTCTGAAATACGAAGTAACAAAATAACGTATAAGATTCAGTTTACAGAGCAATTGTTTCTTAAAGAGTGGACATATTCTATTTCGAGAATCGAGATAAGACGAGAAATATTTACGATACTTTTCGCCTCGTCTCGATTCTCATCTCTAAAGCCTTGAGTTAGCCTTGTCCCGTCTCAAATGTACAATATTAATTCTCATCCCGATTTTATTTGTTTTGTTTTAGAATCGAGATGAGAAATTCCTTTTCTCGTGGGCAGAGGAGAAATAAGTTTCTAATTTTTAATTTTCTACGAGATAATAATAATAATAATAATAATAATAATAATAATAATAATAATAATAATAATTATTATTATTATTATTATTATTATTATTATTATTATTATTATTATTATTATTATTATTATTATTATTATTATTATTATTATTATTATTATTATTCCTGAAGATTTGATAGTTCAAGTATTGAAACATCCGAGTATTCAAATTTCTGAATATAATAAAACGTGTGTCACCGCTGATCAATCGCCATCAAAAATTCTAAAGTAAAAAAATGCCCAACGTGGATTCGATACCAGAACCTCCAGATTACTCGTCGAGCGCCTTGACCACTGAACCACGATCACTACGCGGTAGATGTTTCGTCTTTAGTCTGGTTACATTAGGTTTCTTCGCCTCCGCTTGCAAAATTGTATGTTATATTTCTTCGTTTCTAAACGTCTTTTGTATTTCTTTTATGCCGATATAAATGAATAATCTTCGGCAAAGTTTGTATTAATAACTTGAGTTGTTCTTAAATCTTTGGTTGACAAGTTTGTTTCTTCTCCACACGAAACTACAGATATGACAGATTTAATTCTCATACTTTGCATTTGTTTCAAAGCAGTCGCCATTACCTGATCAATGATTGAAGTCCGCCACGATACATCTGACCACGTAAATGATGTTATTGACCTCATACACAAGATTCATCACGCTCAAATTTTTATTTTCGGAGATGGCTGAGGAACCACTTGCACCATTTGGACCACTTCAGATGGATTGACCCAGTAGTGATAAAGAATTGGTCAGAAATCACGTGTTCTCTTCTTACACCACTTCATGAAAAAGGTAATTGCTACTGTTTAATACATAGGTTTAGCATTTTAAAATAAACAATAATGATATATTTCTTTTAGAAAACGCCGTTTTGTAACCATATGTATCTCATTTTAATATTTGACTCGAATCGCAGCTGGTTTAAGAGAATTGCTTTTTGATTGAATTTTATCTGTGAATAGCAATACACGGTTTTTCACAGAGGCAGGTGAAGCAGGTTTTGTTAAACAAGTCCATTCATACATCTGATACGTTACACACCTTGTGCTTTCATGCTAAAGTCAGTCTTTTGAAGCCAATCGACAAATACCAATAAAGAAATGTTTATTAATACACAATAACACACTGAGCAAGGCTATATGATAATATGTAAAAAAAAAAAAAAAAAAAAAAAACAGTAACACGTAACAGTTATTGTCTGGAAACTTACGTGATACTTTTTTTTTTTTTTTTTTTTTTTTACATATTATCACATAGCCTTGCTCAGTGTGTTATTGTATATTAGTACAAAATGGAAACAAGGCCTAATAGAATAGTTATAAGAAATGTTTAATAGAAAAACGTATTACCGCTATTATGACTATAAAGACAGATACTTAGATAACATTTGGGGACTTGGGGATATGTAGTGGGCTTTCCTCAGAAATAGGAAGTCTGAAATCTTACCAAATTCAATCTATTTTTTAAAAATATATCCTGTACAATGTTTCATAGTCGCATTTGGTAAAGTTAAACAGGTTAAAACAGTACTGTCCACCAGATAGATAGAAAAGGTAGGAAAATAGTAATTGAGTCTCAAGGGAAATAGACTAAAATATAGGTATGAAGAGGTACGAAGAAGTAAGATAACGAAGTAATATAGTAAGAAATAAAAATAATTAGATTGAATAAATGGGGAGTAATACTGAAATTATTAAAAAGTAAGTTTTAAAACTCTAAGATTACGGGGAGCAAGGAGAGGTGATGTAGTAATATATAGCATAATTATATAGGAAAATAAGGAGACATTAAAAATAAATTTTATTCTAAAGTTAAAAGAGAGGGAAAATAAAGATATTAAGAAGAAGGAGAAGTACTTAAGTGTCGAGTAAAAGGAAAGGTATTAAATAACTAATAAAAAGAGGTAAAGGAGATATAAGGGGCTATAAAATAAACCATTTGGCAACACTGGTAAACAATTAAAGATATGAAGTAGGTATTGAGTAGGGTGAAATGTTTACTAAGTATAAACGATTAAACCAACGGATAAACAATATGATTTTGTAAGAATAAAACATGAAGAAATCGGAGCTGCTTTGAAAAAAAAAAAAAAAAAAAAAAAAACAGCACCTCAATTCTTCTTTACACAATGGATCAATGAATCAATAGATCGATAACAATAGCTCAAGCTTATGCGAGAGAGAAGTGGGTTCCGCAGAGATCGTTGATGTTTATTTATAAATTCATTAACAAGCTGCCAGATAAATAGGATAGGCCAGATAGAGGAAGGGAAAGGAAAATGAAGGCAAAAAATGAATGTTAGATGAGATTTGAACTCAGCAATGGATGTATACTCATATATATGTTCCAATGTGGATAGGTTTCTGCCTCTTCTCCTCCAAGGCACAACGAGAAACTTACATTAAATTGTATTAATTAATAATGGGACAATTGGACACGAAGTGAGAAGTTCACTATAGCATTGAGTAGAGTCAGTAATCCTGGATGGCGAAGTATGAGTGTTATGGATAGATAATTTCAATCATTTCCTCCAAACAATCAAGTTAGAATAAAACAACTTATAGCTAGCATTAGCAAAAACACACTTCGAATAAATATATAACAACAAACTTGAATTGATAGCAAGCAGCATCCGCAAGAAGGAGGAAACGGAAGTCTGATAAAATTTACATGCAGCTCGTAGATTCTTCTTGTTGAAGCAAATTCTAAACATCTTTACTATTGACCTCTTAACGTGGAAAAAAATGTATTATAACAGAATAATATATTAGACTGCCACTCAGGGGTGTAGCCAAGGGAGACCCATCGGGGCCAGGCCTCCCCCCAAATGATTTTCTGCCCCCCCAAATGACCAGCTGTTTAAACATTATAGTAAAATTATCTCGCTTCATTCATTTAAAAGTAACAAAGTTTACTGACAATTAATAATTTACGGTACGGAAAAATATTGTTTTTTCCATACCGATCGAAAAATAGTATGGTATATCTTCCTTATACCGATTGAAAAATTAGATACTTTTTTGTGACAGCAGATTACACAATTTACTGTGATTTATATTTGACAGTTTGAAGACAAACGTTTTAACAAGGTACTATAAATACAGCCATAAAACAAAGGTACTAAACTGAATTGTAAGTACAGTATATTTTTATATGCTTTAACAAGTATTTTAAAAGGCATAGAGGATGGAAAATTTGGTGAGAAACAATGTTTTTTTTTTTTTAATTCAGTTTGGATTTCATTCGCTCTCTCTTTTATTTCTTCTCAGTGTAATAAAATAATTATGTTTTTTTTTTAAGTCACGAATAATAAATAAATATTTTTGTCAGGAAACCATAAAGAAATTAAGCGAAATTTCAAAGAAAATCAATCTTGTGTAGATAGGTTCTATATATAAGGTCTTAAATTTAAATATAAAGGGAACCAAGAAAAGTTTTGTTGCTTTTTCACCCACCACCTTCGAGCATCAATATGTCACCTAACCTGGAAGATCAAAAATAGTCCCCATCAGCATCGACGACCTTCTGCCAACGTTCTGAAAAGCCATGGAATCCATCGCGGTAGAACTTGGTGGGCTGTGAAACGAAGAAGGTGTCAGGTGCATTTTGCACTTTTACTAGGTATTTGAACTGGCGTTCTTTAAGGTGATTGTCCAAAGAATGGAACAGGTGATAACCGGACGGTGCAATACCCGGGGAATATAGTGGTTGGAATATTATTTCCCATCCAAGGCGTAGAGTTCGGCCTAAGCTCTAAACTGCGATAAACAAAGCCATGTGAAACCAAATCTCGCTGATTTGCTGTTGACCTACCGACACTTGAACTCCTCCGCAAAATAGTTCATATGATATTATGATTACTTTTACTATGAAGCTCCATATAAAACTGCTATATTATTATAAATGACAAAAATATAATGCGAATTGCCTAATAATACTGCAATCGAGTGTGGTTAATGAAACAATAGAAATAAACACTTAGCATGCGGAGTAATTATGGCGCCAATTCAACTGTGAAGGCGTGTTCTGCTTTTAAAGTCTGAAAGATGGCTGGCATGAATCCCGGTTCCGCGAGTGTTGTGGCGAAACACCAACAAGGTAAACCTTTATTCACTAAGTAGCAATTGTTTACCAGCGAAATTCAAATATATATATTTTTTAATCTTTCAAGTTTTTTCTTTCTTTTCTGCTGCTGCTGTAAGTATCTGGACAACACGAGACACTATTCTCAAAATGCACGTGTATAATTTGCTCCTCTCCGTGAGGAGTGGGAGTCATACATTACTAGCCAATCGTAATTGTGACAAGCGGACGGATACAAATATTTTGTTTACCGGAGTTTAGAGCTTACGCTGAACAGAGAATAGTCACGTGGGACTTACCGTTGTCCCGTAAACGAGGACCTGTTTGCGATTCAGAAGTGATGGCTCCAGAGTTTTGAGTTTTTCTTGAACACAGCTTAACTGCTAACACTACACAGTTGCATTAATACTCTGACCAGCTGATAGCAGTTCCCGATGCACGATGCACCAAACACACAGAAGGACCTTCTTCTGGTGCAGTGCTGGTTTCGGCTGTTTTGAAATCGGTTCATGGAATGCTAACCAATGATGATGGCGCCGTGGAGCTTCGTATAGGACCCACTTTTTATCACATGTCAACACCCTGTCCAGCAATGGCTCCGAAACAGTAAATAAACATAGGCGACTGCCGCGTTGCCTTCTGGTTCGGAGTCAAAACATGTGGGACCCATCGACCCAACTTGTAGTGCTTCCCAAGTTGATGGATGTGCTGCCGAATGGTTTCTCCACTCACACTGAATTGTAGTCCCAGTTCCTCTTTATACATATGTTGATCTTCCAGCACGTGGTGTTTTCGGGTGTTTCGTCATCGTCCTTAAACTTGTTAAACCATCGCTGCACGATCCGCGTCGCCACGACACTCTCACCAAAGGTCTGGCATATCTTCTGTCCCGCTGTAGCGGCGTTTGACCTCCATTTGAACTCGTTCAGCATACATGCCCTTATAATGCTCTGTGGATGTCCCATGTTCCCTCTGTCCTTACGCAAGTTCACGGTGTATCTGAATTGCCATAACCAGGTAGTATGTTGGATATACCCACACCAACAACTGACCTTCGCCTTATCTCCAGTCATATTCACCTCACAATGTGAGGTCCAATTGAACACAGAGCTCCACGAAAAGGGATGGATCTTTCTTGGTTACCTTTATAGTAATGCACAAAAGTATAGCGTTTGGTCCCTTGCAGTAGTTCTTGATTAAGCATAATAAAAACTACCTTGAATATAATTTATGGAGAAAATAATAATAATAATAATAATAATAATAATAATAATAATAATAATAATAATAATAAGAAGAAGAAGAAGAAGAAGAAGAAGAAGAAGAAGGAAAAAGAAGGAGAAGAAGAAGAAAAATCTAAAATAGTGTTTTTAGTTTTCCAGAAGGAAACCAAACTTTTATTTTTTTCAGGCCTCAAAACACTAGCAGCAACACTTTTTTTTTTTTTTTTTGCTTTGTACATTGTAGCTGACCCCCCTCAAAAACGACGGGCCCCTCCTACATAAACCTGCTGGCTACACCCCTACTGCCACTGAATATTTTTCCCGCGAGCAAAACAGTGGCGGTGCAAGACATTTGTTAAATATCGTGTTTAATAATATCAAAGAATTTGCTAAGCCACGAATTCCATTGAATGATCTATCACAGGAAACGGGAGTGCATAAAAGTATAGAGATAATAATGGCAGAAGGTAAAATACTGTAGAGAGAATAGGATCGACAATTAATGAAATAAGGTACTAAGTCGTGCCGAAACTCACATTTTTTTACGGCATGAATAACAATGTTTCGACATGTCCTAGTAAAATAAACGGGATACTTTCATATAATCAAACAGCATAAAAATGTGTGGAGAAGAAAAAAGTTTGATAGATGAAAAATTAGGACTTCTACGGAAGTGATATATGATCATCATACACGATAATACCAGGGACAAGAAGGAATAATGAAAATAAAAACAAAGGGAAATGTGGAATATAAAGAAAAAAAGTAATTGACCGATTTTTAGCATGAGACGTAGTTATTTCAATTTCAAACTTGAGAAATGAGTAAGAATTTATAAGACGATCTAGTTATGTACACTTGTGTCCAAAATTGTTGTCGCATGTCTTTAGAAATTACATAAATAGAAATAACTCTTATTCTTGTGATAGAAAATGTCACATTTCTTCTTTGAAATAAGCAGAAAAACAAAACACACATTTCCAAAAAATATTTCAATAAAAAATTAAGAAATAAGCAAGTTATAATTAAAAAAAGAAATCTCCAAAACTTTCATCGAAAAATTCTAAGTTCCATTTTCGTAAACGTGGCAAACGCGCAGCGAAATTTACAATGAGGGAGGGAATTTTATGCTTTGTTAGAAATACAACGTAAATCTGTCATAAGGTTAGTTACTATACATGTGGCACAGCTCTAACAATCATTGCTATTAAGCATTTTACATTTAAACAAACGACTAAATAGAAATAAGCTACAAAATGTGCGAAGCGATCAGGCATTTTGTGTTAGTGGTTTCGGTACATACGTCTACCAAGGTGCCATCCGTACCGTGCCTTTGTAGAGTAGTCGGTTAAAGCTTCTTCTTTACATACTTTATTTTTCCACGATCATCACTTCGAATCCCATACCCTATAGTAAGTTTTTTTTTTTTTTTTTTTTTTTTTAGAGAAGCTTGATTCTGTGACTTCCTTAAGGAACAATGTTTTTTTTTCTAATAATGCTTTTTAGTATTATTCTCTTCATTCTAGTTTATTTGAATATTTCCAAATAACTTTAAAACATTAAAACTGTCAAGAATTTTATAAAAAGCGGAAGCTTCATTTATAATCATTTTCATAACCGAAATGAGAAACTTACAAATAGTGGAATTTTAATTAACATATGGTTAAGCTTTCATAAAACAGTAACTAAAACAAAACATTTACTCCGCATAGTTTCTGCAAGTAATATGCAGGTAATACGCAGAAAAATGAACGTAAACTATTAGATGTCGATTAAAAATTAATAAGGATAGTTTTAAAGCCAAGTAGAAAATTCTCTCTTTTTCATGAAAATAATAAACATTTTACAAAAATAATGGTATTTTTGCTATATCGGAAATTTGTTTAGTAAATAAATAAATAAAATACAATTACATAATTCAATCACTCTTACTCGATAGCTTAAAGAGAAACTGTTCGGCCGGGATCCTTCGATTTTCTTCGTAGCACACGAAGGGACACGAAGTTGATCCGAACCAAGGGAAAGGGTGTAGAAAGAAATAGTGTCACGCCACAGAACGGCATGATATGTGACAATGGCCACGGCAGTGACACGGACGGATCATGGCAGGGGAATGACATGGGCATGATACACTATGCGTGAATTGATATTTAACTGAAAACTGGCACATTCAGTACACGACGGAGTCAAGTTCACTTTTGAAATTTTAGACATGTTTTATCTTTAAGATCTCTACTTGAATCTCCTTTCAGAGCGCATAAGGTTCAAAGATTCATGTTCAGAAATTGTTAAAAATGCAAAGTATATCTGTCATAATGTTAGTTACTATACATATGGAATAGCTCTAATAATGATATTAAGCATTTTACACGTAAACAAAGGAATAAATAGAAATAAGCTAGAAAATATGTTAAACGATCATGCATTTTGTGTTAGTGGTTTCCTTATATGCGTCTGCAAGTAGTTCGCTCTTAACTTACCTTTGTAGAGTAGTTACTTAGCACTTGCTCTTTATTCTTTATTTTTCCATAACCATCAGTACAAATCATATACCCGATAGTCTTTTTTTCTTTTTTTTTTTAAGAAACGCTTGTTCTCTCTATTCGTTATAGTGTTTTCCAACAAGTAGTAGGGTGATTTGTTAAAGCATGATTTAGTGCCTTTTTTTTTTTTTTTTTTTTTTTGATGATCATTAGTTCCAGCTCCGTGCCTACAGTATTTTTAAAAGTTTGTTCGCGAGATTTTGTTATACACCTCTCTTCTATTAATAAAAGGTATTTGATATTATTCTTTTATGTTAGTAATTTAAATATGGGCAAACAATTCAAATTTTTGCCATTAGACGTGTTAAAATTATCAAGAGTTTTATCAAAAGTAGCAGCTTCATTGTCATAAAGTTTCATTGCGAAAATGAAACTTTAATAAAACTTAATCAACATATCATTAATTTTAATAAAACAATACTTCCGTTTTTATCACGAAGGGGCTAAACCATGGCTATACAAAGGATCGCCAAGAATTTCGCATGTGAGTCATACCCTTTATTGGGACAAGTGTCATCTTACTTTTCAAAAGGAGTTTATAAACAAAATTTAATCTGCCTATTTTAAGAGTTTCGGAAGATACTATATTTTTATCACAAATTTGGAGCCGATTTCTTCCTTAGGATACCGATTCTAATGAAAGCAATATGGTAAAAAAAAAAAAAAAAAACTGATTCGACTATCTTCGAAGTTTAATTCCAAACGATTCAGTCATTATCCGTGATGAGTACAAACTATTTCTCCCGAGGGAGAATTTCAATATACAGGGTTAAAGTAGCATTGCAAAAGTACTGGTTTCTTCGGAAGTTTGGACGGGAGTGGTAAGAATTTCATTGGTCCCAGGAGAAAATGTGCCCCTCTGCTACCCCCTGAAATCATCAGTACGTGGTGATGAGGCAATCAACATCAACTTAATTTTTACAAATTGCCCTTTCTCCTTTTTAGAAGCCAAGCTATCCTAAACGCTGGAATAAGTCTTCACTTACTTCATTGACGAATTTATATAAGTAGATTCAAGTCCCTAATGACGGACTTGCAGGATACACTATTTTATCATGTATTTTGAATCTCCTTCTGCTTTAGGATATATATTTTGGCGACAGTGAGGTGGTGAAATCACGACTCTAGCCAAATGATTTGGCGTGGTAGACCTGGGTTCGATTCACGGAAGGAGCTCATGTGGTTCGGATTCCACGTTAATCAATAGGTCGCGTCTCATATAGCCTCGCTGTAGAAAGGGACTTTAAACTCAAAATCAACTCAACTCTAGCCAAGTGACTCTGATTTTCAAAAATTCGTTTTACATAGTTCAGCGTTTACCTGTGATGAGGAGACAGAAAACTTCGATTCATATGTTGAGAAAGTATTATATAAATTACCTTTATACCTTTTCCTGTAGATGCTGGAGATTCGAAAACTCGATTACACCGAACCATTTATTTTAGTGATGAGTTTATATATCAAACTTCATCTATATAACATGAGGGACTTTTGAGAACCTTTATTTATAGGTTAAATTTTAAAATTCCATTTCCCCCTTAGGATGCAAATTTTAACAAAACATTGACAAGACGACAGTGCTAATTGTGTTCAGAAAACCATTTAACTAAAATAAAAAATGAAGCAACCACCCCTTTTCGTATAATTTGTTTATATGTGTTATTGAGATGTATTTAATAAACTAGCAAGCGTGGAGAAATCAATTAGTGTACACTCACTAAATGTTCGCGTTTGGTGATGATCAGCAGTTCAAATCCTGCATACTAGTTTTTTTTTTTATTTATTATTATGTTCACATTTTGTTAGTGATATTTTTTAAACAACTCTCTTTTAATCCAGCGTGGGAGCCCCGGGTTCGATTCCCTTTGGGAGCTCATGTGGTTCGGATTTCACGTTAATCAGTAGGTCCACGTCTTATATAGTCTCGCTGCTCAACGGGACGTTAAACTCAACTCAACAGTCTCTTTTAATCTAAAAAATATTTCTCAATATTACTAATTTAATGCTATTCAATTTGAATGTGTGCATAAAGTATAATTCAAACTTTTATATTTATCAAATATTACAATTAGCAAGATTTCAATAAAAAGAAGGAACTTAATTGTCCCGACCTGAAAATGAAACTTTAATAAAAGTTTAGTCAACATGCCCGCAATTTTAATAAAACATTACTTTCCTATTTATTATGCATCATTTAGTGCTAACTATATTTGTTGTATAATTTTGCAAAACAAATTAATTTAAATATTCTAGAAAAAGTAACTACGTTTGCTAATTCCTTTTGTACACAATGCTGTGATAAATCGTTACATTACTACATAAACAAGTATGAAAGTATCAAAATTATTTTATCGAAAATTTCTTCTAATTGAATGCAGAATATTTTAAAATCACCATTCAATGTTTTGTTGCATAAAAATGACCATAATAGGATTGCTTTTTTTGTTTACTCTACATATGCACTGCAAGTTATACGTAAATGTAGTTGAAATAATTAATATAATATAAAATATATATATCAATTGGCGATTAAAAAAAGTGTTGGTCAATATGAAGATCTACAAGTATGATTTTATACGAAGTTGTCTAATATATATGTGAAATTAAAATTAAATATTTTTTAAAGACAGCACTCCAAGTTAATTTGTTTGATTGTAAATGTAATATTTTTTTTTTAAAAAAAGCGCTTAATACTCCTTGATGAGGGTGAAAAGGCTACGTAAATAAGTTTTCAGTTTGATGGCTGATCTTGAGTTTGTCGTCTCTTTGAGCACTGAGACTATATGAGACGCAGATCTACAGCTTAATGTGGGTTCCGATACACATGCGCTGTCACCGGGAATCCGAACTGGATCGTTTGCGTCGAAAAGGCGTACGTGAACCTTATAATCACGAAGGAACAGTTTTCACTTCAAGGAGAAATCCCAGTCGGAGGTGACTTGAAAGAGTTTATTTCGGAAGAAAGATTAAATATTTGCATGAACTTCAAAATGGTTAACTTTTTCAGGTCTAAAAAACCTATTTAGTTGCGTCTAAACTTTTGGAAATGTCATTTTGAAGGTAGATAGAGTCTTGAGTGTGTGTGTTTTATAATGTATTTTACAGTGACCTTATCGTTTCTCATAGTCATTCTCTGAAATGAAGTTTTTAAAGTGGCAATTTTAGTCGAAATCTTTTATTTTAAGGTATATGTATGAAATTAAGTTAGAAATCCCCCTTCAGTAGTGTTTGAAGGATTGCTCTTAAACGCTTCATACTTAACACGTTATCTTTCACCCAGTGCTTCTTCCGGACAAGCTCTGACAGTGGACCCCGTAATACTGACAAGGAGAAGGCAGAGTTTGGTAAGTAAACTTCGGAGCCTTTTTTTTTGGGGGGGGGGGGAGGTTGTAGTGCACATTTAAAGAGTTAATATTACAAACTGAAGAGCGCCATGGCCAAAAATAACGAAGAAAAACCGTCTTAAAGTTTTCTACTCGCGAATTGACGGTGTGGCAGAGGAGTAAAATCTATAACTCTTGTGTAAAGTGTCCCGGGTTCGATTCCTGTTCGAATCACACATCTCTTTTTTTTCAACCAATAAAGTAGGCATTTGTAACTATAAGTAAAATATTAATTCATCGTATGTTTATAATGAATAAAACAATAGAAATTTTCAAATCACTTGTAAAATCTTTCAATGTTCCATGTTAACTGGCAAACAAAATTTAATCTATTCCGTAAACATGCTGATATCATGAGCTATATTATGGTTACGACCAGGGTGTATTTGCGATTTTATTTCAGGGGGGGGGGCTTTGCTAACTTTAGTCCTGGAAATGTGAAAATTCTCGAAGATATTTCATTTACTTTAATATAGTAAATAATATTTCGGGGGGCCTTAAGCCCGGAAGCGACCCCAATAAATACGCCACTGGTTACGACAGTCGTTGTGTATTAAATGTTGTTGACGCTTCGTGTCTACATCTGTTGACAATGTACGAATTACAAAGGAGTTGAGAGGGAAATCCCCTTTGCTAATACTGGATGTTGCTATAACCAAAGGAGATTTCCTCCTCATTTCCCTTGTAATTTGCACACTGTCTACAGATGTAAACACGAAGCGTCAAGAACATTTTTTACACAACGACTGCGGTAACAATAATATTTACGGAATAGATTCAATTTTGTTTCTACCGTAGTTAAAATGGAACATTGAAAGATTTTACAAGTGATTTGAAAATTTCTATTGTTTTATTCATTATAAACATATAATGAATTAATATTTTACTTATAGTTACAAATGGCTACTTTATTGGTTGAAGCAAAAAAAAAAAGGTTTATGACTCGAATAGGAATTGAACCCGGAACCCTTTACGCATGAGTCAAAGATTTTTTTTTCACTTTGCCACGCCGACACTTGGTAAATGTGTGTGTCGTACAATTCATGCAGCGAGTAAAAAACTTGAATACGGTTTTTCTCCGTTATTTTTGGCCATTGCGCTCTCCCAGTTTGCAATATTAATTCTTTAAATGTGCACTAACAACTCGCAAAAAGTAGCCCAAGGTTTACTTACCAAAGTCTGCCTTCTTCTTGTGAATTCGCACACTGTTTACAGATACGACACGAAGCGTCAAGAGCATGTTTTACACAACGACTCTGCTAACCATAATATAACTCCGGGCCGCGGTGACTCAATGGTTGAGCGTTCAACTTTGGAGCATGGGGTTTCGGGTTCAAACCCTGCTCCCGCCAAGTGAACTTTGTGCTGGACAAACACCATATGCATGGGTTTCGTCGGAGTTCTCCCGTTTCCTACCACTTTCTTCATTCCACCATTTCATTAATTTCTCATCTTCACCATCTCCCTTAGCCTAGCCGGCATAAACGTGGGACGTAAAACTAAAAAATTGCATGTTTTTTTTTATAATACAACCCGTGGCATCAATATACTACGCGGAATAGGTTACATTCTATTGCTAGTTAACATAGAATATTCAAAGATTTTGCAACTGATTTGAACAATTCTATTGTTTTATGTATTATAAACATATGATGAATTAATATTTTATTTGTAGTTAAAAAATTGATACTTTATTGGTTAAAGCAAAAAACAAAAAAATCACTCGAGCAGGAATCGAACCCAAGACTCTTTGCACGGGAGCCGTGGATCATCCTAGCTCTGCCACGCCGTCACTTGAGAACTTTATACGTCGTGTCATACATGCGCTGAGTTAGAATCTTTAGGACGCCTTTTCTCCACTATTTCTGACTTTTGCGCTCCTCCAGTTTGTTATATTAACATTTTAAATGTGCACTACTGCCTCGCGAAGGATGGCCCCGACGTTCATTTATCAAACTCTGATTTTCCCATGTTAGTTAACTCTGGCCGGGCTTTTCTCATGTTACTTTCATACAATACATGTTCTAAGGAAGGAGAGCAAATATTAAAAATATACTTCAAAAAAACTTTCTGACGAATGACTCATCATAGGGAGATGAAACTCGGCATTTAAACTCCTCCTTACAAATCTGTGACCACGTGATCCATCGTTTTTGGAAATTCCAACTCTAGCAAAGAAAGTAAGCTAACTGCTACACTATTTTAATTTCCCATTTTGTGTCCATAAACTGACCAAAGTGAGTAAGCATTTTAGCTGTTTAAATTAAATCTAGAAGATAGCAGTTGGATTCACTTGGATCTTTTTCATTTCACTTCGCTTGATATGCTATTCTATTGAGGAACAGGTTTGAATATTTCCATAAACATATTCTTTTCGTTCGATAAATGGCTATTTCACTAGTTGGTACCTGACCATTAAAGACTGCTCCAGCCTACATTTTTAAACGAATTGTGAATTATATTTTTGAGTTTTAGAATACACTAGCATCAATTATCTGCTTCGCTGGGGTAAATTAAGAAAACATAGTTCCGCTAGTCAGTCACTTTTTACTATTACTAAAGCGCTCTTTTATATTGGTCATTTTCGATGGTTTTTTTATATCCCCCTTCTCTCCCCATGTTGCGGGGTGTAGCGTTCCCATCCGCTATCAGGACAAGAGCCGATGTTAAAAGGACAACATTCATGGATACCAAAGCTCATGCAATGTTGACCAATCAACACTACCCAAGTCCGACCTCAGAGGGATCTACGAAGAAGAACGCAATTCCGAGTCATACGGCAGGTACAGATGGATAATTCAGCATAATCAACAATAAGTAAATGTAAATACCAATTACCAGTCATAAATATATGTAAATATATATATAAATAAATAATAACAACAACAACAATTCAAGTGTATATAATTTATTATAATAATATACAATATTATTTCGGAAAAAAAAAGTTGAGCAACAAATAATTCTTTATTCCTTCGACGTCTGTTCGTAATATAGATTCAACGATAATATTCAGTCATTGATCATATATAGTTCAACTCTTATCGGAATAATAAGCCTATCCAGGAACAATAACAATTTAATCTCAATATGAATTCCGTAAATAATATTTATAATTCCTTTTTCTTTTTATCAATTTCAATTTACTTGACCAGAGTAGAGAGAATAAATTCCTTAAATCGAATTTCAGAATCTTAAATCAAAGTTCTCAGGAGAAAAAAAAAATCTAGAAAAACGATCAAGAAAAATCCTTTTTGGGGGGGGGGGAAATCTCCAATATCGAGAGATCCGTTAGGTTTATGTTGAAAACAACAATAATAATTAAATTAACAAGTATGTCAAAATCTTTCAGCAAATTTGGAGTGCCGTGCCTCACCGCACCATTCGCCTACAATAGCAAGCAACAGGATAAATCTCAAAAATTGTTCAAAAACTATTTGGCTCAATTTCAATACTAATCGCATTAATATATGCTGATAATAAAGCAGATTATAAACAATTACTATATGCATCGGGTTTTAGCCCGCTTACCAAAAATACAATGCTGAATTATCAATCGAAATTCACGTAATTATTAACGCGGTCCAAAGAAATAATCTATTAATCGACTATTTTGGAATCAAAAATGACGACCCACAAACATAGAACACAAACAAAGGACAATCAACTATAATATATATATTAATGAACACTCACCTCTTATATTCTTCTTTTTTTTTTACCTTTCTTTGGTATTTACTACCTCGCTCTCAGTCTGCTTGTCGTCTGTTCTTTATCAAATTACAAGAATAAACGTGCTTAGGCAGTGATCGAAAAAGTAACTCAAAGACCAATGCTTAGGTCTGAAAACCGAAAACGTCCGAATGTAACTAGTTCTATCACTGATTCAGTCGGCTCTCTCTCGGACCACAAAACATCGAGAGTCATTAAAGAAATCAGTGCTACTACGAGACAAACCCAGGATAAGGTATAGTGTCTCTTACCAAACGACATTCACCACTACTCTCACCTCAATCTTCAACATTCTCATTCCCCCATTCAGCCAAACTAATTTCCATTCAAAGATCGAAAGTCACGCTCTGTTTCCAGATTCGCTAAAACCACTATGACCAAACTTAGGTCTGGTTTCAACAAATTGAAATGCTCTCCCTCGTTTTCCACATTATCATTCCACCAATCCGTCAGACAATTGAACCCAGAGAGTGATCGTTGCTACGATTGCAGGGAATATTATTATATTGCAAGACCATGCGTTCCAACGTGCAATGGGGAGCAGACCTCTGTTCTCACTCGAAATATCCCACTTTATCATTCCACCAACAAAAGAAAAACCACCTCAGATTCTGGATATTACGAGTATTAATGCATGCATAACATGCTATTTTTAAGGCAACAGCCAAGAACAGATTTATTTTACTCACTAGCACATCTAATCTTCCTGCCGAAAGGAACCCACATAGAAACACACCATTTAACACTCTCGATAAAATACGATAGATTTTGGCGAGGAAAGAAATAGCGACTTATTGACCAAGACTTAGGTCAACTATACAGATTTCTACGTCACTGATTGAATTCATCAAATGCCCCTGCACACCTGAACACGAAATAAATCTTGTCTGACGTAAAAGTATGGAAATCTAAACAAATACAAATTCCACTCAATACTTCGAGCACCATTCAGACACTGGATAATCACAGAGCATAATCTAACCTCTTCAATTTTACTCAGACAGCACCAATGCACATGGTCAAACACCAACCTTCCGTTTGCAATTTGTCGTATCACTATTGTTCTTCCTTTCTTTTCAAAAAGAAAGAAAATCACGAAACACAACACAACTTGCACTTTTATTCTTGTATATTGAATCAACTCCTTCCAGATATAACTAATGCAAAAAATAGCAGACACTACAAACTAAGTCAAACGAACAAGACACGCGTCCCATTTTCTAACATCGACAATAAATTATCCGCCTGCTAGGAGACTGCAGGAAAACGTCCTCCTTCCTTCCAAATTCATAGGTCAGTTCGCAGCCGGAAAGGCTGCGAGCTCCCACGAAGGACAGCGGCGCTACGATCGCGATAAGGCACGTCACCTACCGCGCAAGCGACCTTGAATTGACCAAACAGAAAAAGGAATGTATTTCTCTCTCTCTCTCACTCACCACAATCGTAGATTCACATTATTTCTTTTGCCTTTTCTTTAAAAAAAGAAGCAAACGAGGAAAGGTTACAAATTCTTGTTAGTTTTTACAGATCAGAGAAAGTTAATCACCGATATTACATAATTATAAACATTTTCTTTCTTCTTTTTTTTCTTAGTTTTTCCATTATTTCTTCGTCTCCAACTCATAGTAACGGGATCGTTACAGGCTGGCCTTCGTCGAAAAAAGAAAAATTCTCCACCAAGAAATTTTTCGTTACCAGACTGGATAGCTACGGAATATATAAATATCATAAGTAACGTTCATAACAATACAAACAACAACAAATGCAAAATAAATGATAATAGCAAATGCTAAAATAACAATAAATACTCAATTATTTACATTTTTTGTTCATTATGGCCATAATGAATAAATAAGTATATAACAAACAACAATATTAACAAATGCTCGACAAATATCACAGTTAATTCAGTCAAAATGTTCTTATATCATAACTACATATACAAACAAACCAACACTATTTTTCAAGACCAGGACAACTAAGTTCTGACAATATTAATCTTAATCTCTCCTACTCCTATAGACCTTCAATTCTGAGACATGCGAACGGCGATATGAGTCTGGCGTGTCATTCTCATCAGAAACTAAGACGGTATTCGGTGTCAAAAATTTCCTAATCACAAATGGACCATACCACTTGTCGCTTAGAGATTTTGCTACCTTATCTCTTAATGATGATTTAACGTGTGCCTTTAACAGGACACTTTGTCCTATGTCTAAATTAACGGGATTTCTTCTTCTTAACATCAACTTACGCCTTGTTGCCCAACTTTTCTCCATATTCTGAATAGCTTCTTTCCATATCTGAGCAGATGATTTTCCACCAAAATCAGAATCATTGATGCTCCATCGGTTTCCTAACGGTGTATTATATGGACGTCCAAAATATACTTCGATGGGCGACATCTTTAATCCTGAGTGCTCGCTTATATTTAAGGTGAATTGGAGCTCCGGCACAAGAGTTGACCACAGATGTTGCTTCGTCGAGATGTAAGCTCTAAGGGATGCCTTCAGGGTTTTTATAAATCTTTCAGCCGCATTACCACCAGGGTGATAGGGGCTCAGCCGTATGTGCTTGATACCCAAACTAAACAGGAATTTCTTGAAGTGTTCGGAAACAAAAATTGAAGCATTGTCAGTGGACAGGGCCTCCGGAAAACCTAGTCGACTGAATATTTCCATCATCTTGTTAGCAACCACACTGGAACTTATGGTTCTCAAACGCTCCAAAACCACAAATCGGCTGGCGTTATCAACACCTATAAGTATAAATTTAAATCCATTCGAATTTGGTAATGCACCTACTATGTCAAACATCCAGTGAGAATTAACTCTCTTACTGAAATCAGAAATTAAATGTCCCATTTTCTTTTGATTCGATTCCTTAACCTTTTGGCACACATCACACGTACTTACGAAATTTTTGACGTCTTCTTTCAATCCTTCCCAGGTAAATTTCTTCATCAGTTTAGCTAATGTTCTTGACACACCAGCATGACCACCAATCAACGCATCTTCATGATGATATTCAATAAGCACCTTCCTTAAATCTTTCGGGATTACTATCTTATATGGGTTAATCGCCGAATTAGTTCTTTTTAGCAGGATATTCTTATTAAGGTGATACCCTTGAACATCGTCACCGTTCTCAATTCTTCTGATAATATTATCTAATTCTGGATCTTCTCGTTGTAATTTATCGATAGGATCCTTAATTAATGGCAAATTCCAAAGATGCATTATATTCATATTTCTTCTAAATGCAGCTAACCCTACCGGTCCATCCAATATACTGAATTCAAACGGATCGTAGATTCGTGTCAAGAAATCCGCTACTATATTTTCTGCTGACTTTATATGGCGTATCTTAAAATTAAACTGACAAAGCGTTTCGACGAAAGGACCGTACTTTAAGAGCCTTTTACTGTTATTAAGTATCCAGGACAAGGCTTTATTGTCTGTTAACACGTCAAACTCATTAACCAAGTAGTGTCTATAACGAGATATTGTTTTTACAAGACTTATAAATTCTATCTCATAAATACTGCGGTGTTTATCCGCCTCTGAGAGTTTCTTGCTATAGAAGCACACAGGTTGAAGGTCCCCATTCGCATTCCTTTGGGAAATACATCCGGCAATACTTTTCCCACTGCCGTCGACGTGGACTACAAAACGTTTATTAAGGTCTGGAGTCTTTAAAACTATGTTATCTATCAAAATATTTTTTAATTTATCTAGAATTTGTTGATGTTCCTGAGTCCAAACAAATTTAATCTTAGGAGATTTCAAGGCACTAAGGGGAGCCATTAGCTGTTGGAGCTCCGACGCAAACTTAGAATAATAACTAAATACTCCTAGTATTTTCAACAATCCACGCCTATTACGAGGTGGAGGAATATTTCGTATAGCAGATACTCTGCCTGGGTCAATTTCCATCTGGTCTCCTTGAATAATATACCCCAGATAATTGATCTTTTTATAAAACATGAAACATTTGTCAGGAGATACAGTTATGTTATAATCTTTGAACCTCTGTAACACCTTTTCAACCATTAACATGTGTTCTTCAATTGTATCGCTAGCTACCAGGACGTCGTCAAAATAAATTTTGACACCCTTATCTGTTAGATCTCCTAATACCTTTTCCATCGCCCTTGACAAAATGTTGCTCCCAGTTTTTATTCCGACCGGAACTCGGGTGTATTGATAACATCCCTTGGGAGTAACCAAGGTAGTAATCTCACGTGATGATTTATCAAGGTAGATTTGGTTGTAGGCACGCTTTAAATCAAATTTAGAGTACAGTTTCTTATCCGCAAGGCCTGTCAGACACGCTTCTAAATTCGGGGATGGATATACGTCATTCACAATTAAGCTATTAGCCTTAATGTAATTTCCTACTATTCGATATGTATTGTTCTTATTTTTCACTAGAAAACAACTACTGCCATAGTTAGCATGGTCAACCTCTTCTAAAATCCCCTCCTTAACAAGTTCTTCAATTTGATCATAAAAAATTTTCTCCTTATTTTTAGGAACTGGAAAGGGGGTATCCTTGAAAGGTTTATTCTCCTTTAAATGGAGTCGACCAACGAACCCTTTTACACATCCAACCCTATCGGAAATTACATCAGAATATTTAGTTTTCATTGAGTCGATGAAAGCAACAACCTCAGGGTTATCGAACTTCCACGAGTCTTGCACTAAATTCTGATTTTTCACCTGTATGTTAGGTTGATTCTTCACCCGTGTGTTATTCTGAGCCATTACCCGTTGATTAGATGAAAGGTCAGGAGGCTGAAACTTCCGATTCCGCTGAATTAATTTATGGAAATTTTCAGACTGTTCTAGGTCAACGTCAGACGCTTCGGAACCACTACTATGGTTTAACACCGCATCCTTACGTTCATTGTCGTTCGACGAACAATTCACTCCCGAAGGACTAACATCATCTAGTTTTTCCAAGACACTAACATTTTTTGAGGATTCCGTCACATTATCCACCCTTTTCTTCTTTCTTCTACGATTCCTATTTCTTTTGCGAGAACTGTTCTTCTTAACACTCTCAGATTCTGGAATCTCAATTGCCGATGGATCCTCATTCTGAACATGATCTAAATTGTCTTTTGTAGTAACAGTTTTGCTAGATGACTGACTAACACCTTCCTTAAGTTCCGAAACATTCATATTACTAGGTCTTTCATTATTTAAAACTAATTTCGAAGTGTCTCCATCAGCGACAATCCGATGACCATAGCACATTTCATTCGCACCATTAACATAATCCTGAAAAGATTCTCCCGAATCACGACATCTCACGTCGAACTCAGAATTCACTATTTGTACCATGGACGAATTATTCCCAAAGGGCATGTCACTCACACCATCAGATCTTCTATTACAACACGTTCGAGTCGGAAAAGAACCATCTTCCCATGTAGATGTCACCAAAGTTCCGATAGACGGATTCACAAAATCGGACATTGCATTCGCACCACCTAAAGTCTCAACAGATCGACAATTGATAGTATCATTGTTCATTAACGATGTCATCTCTCCCAAGTTCTGATCAAAAGGCAAACGAGGAATGGAATTCCCCCTTTCACCATCTGAACCACTTGCACAAGCAGCTGTTCCAGACGAACAACCAAATCTCGATGACGAAGTCACCAAGTTCACGTAAGATGGATGCTGGTCACAAGAGTTTCCAATCACACCACCAGTCTTGCACGAATTAAACTGCGATGAATCGTTATTCTGCTTCGAAGTCCCAGAAACTAAGTTTCGGTTCGGAGACAAATGACGGTTGGACCTTTCTATAGCACCATGCACACTACTAACTGGTTGAACCCTCGCATAACTATCAACCATGGAAGATAAAGTATTTTCTATATGATGACCCGAATCGGTTTCTGAATCAATCATCGCTCTAAGTTGACCAAGCTGTAAGTTATTAGGAGCACGAATCTCCAAAATTCTAGATTCGGCATCAACTAGATCCAAATCGCACTGAATTCCTTCATCTCGCAAACCATAATCAAAGAAATCTTCGTATATAAAGATCGAAGCCATTTTATCTTGATCCAGAGAATCCCGAGTCTGTATTCTCTGTTGATTTCCATTCTTCCCCTTCAACTGGCCGGCATGAGGACCAGACTTAAACCATTTAGATTGAAAACCAAAATGCCGAACTGTTTTCTTAAAGTTCAATGCAATTCTTTTCTTGCCACCACGGAGAACTAAGGTATTATTAGAATAATCAACAACCGAATTGGTGGAACGTAAAAACGGAGTTCCCAGCAAACACTTACAAGGTAACTCATCTACCACCTTGAAACTAACTCTTTCAAAGTGTCCTGAAAAATTGACGGTCAACACAATTTCCTTGTTCGTGGAAAAATTCAATCCTGAAGGAGCATTTACTAATTTCTCTTGTGTTGTAGTAATATATTTCTCAAAACCACAAGCACGAACCAAATCTGCACGAACAATGTTGAAGCTGGAACCACCGTCGACGCAAATGTCCGTCAACTGACTATTAATTTTTCCGACAACGAAAGACGCCACAGTATTGTCCATCTCTGAAGGAATAAACGATGAAGTTGTTCTAGGATTCCCTCCAGGCTCAGATAAATTACTTGGACCCCTAGAATTCCGAAAATCCCGAGAGCCACCTATCGATCGACTCAATTTATTTTCGTAAAGGGTTGATCTACATTTATTTTCTAACAAAGTATTATTCACCGAGGTTTCATTCGGACCCAATTTATTATTATGATAACTCGATACTAGAACACTAGACTTTTTTCTATTATCACTCATTTCTCTATTATAATCTAACTGGTTTCTAAAACTCAACGCGTGTTTTTCAGCTATTTCCAATAATTCCAAACGTGATGCAGGCAAATAGTTATTCAACATCCTATACTTTTGATTAGGATTTAAACCACTCATAATTATACTCACTAATTCCGATTCCGGACCATCAAATCCTAATACATTCATAGCTACAATAACAGACCTTACATAATCATTAACTTGTTCAGACAACTTCTGTCTTCTATAAACATACTCTGATACAAAAGAATGCCTACTCACTGGAGTAACGAAATTACTTAGTAAATTCCCTCGTAGATTATACCAACTTACATTGTTGTTCAAGGCAAATAAGATTTCTCTTAATAAAGCACCAGTACATTTAGCTACAAGAACGGTTAATACCATCCCGAGTGAATAACTAGTTTCTAATAATGTTTCTTCTATTTTCAACAATAAATTGAAAACTTGATGACTATTACTCCCATCTGTTAATTTTACATCCTTAAATCTCAACTCAAGAGATTCACTGTTTCTTTTGAATGCATATTTTACCATTAAGTTATGTTCGATCCCACCAGAATCTAATCTATTAACTCCAGCATGTACACCAGATTCCGCACTATTTCTAGCTTCATATCTATTTATAGGTTGCAGAAAAGGAGAACTCAAAGGAGCTTTCGGAGTAGAATTCCTTATCTGAGAAACTCTTCGATAATAGTCACGAAGATTAAGGTATCTGTTAGTATTCTGACTTGGAATATTTCCAGCAACGTTATCGTTTAAAGAATCCCGATTTACAAACCCTGTCTGTTCAGATTGCCTTAATGGAGCTTCAAAGGCAACTTGCCTTACATCTCGCTGAGACTCTCCTAAACTAGTTGCATTAACTTGCCTACTAAACCCATAACTAACAGAATGCATACTATCATTATTTCCAATAGTACTCCGATTGACTTCATTTGAAACCCGTCTGGCGTAAAGACTTCCCTGAGTGGGAGGAGTTAATGACATATTGAATTGCCCAAAATCAGAACGTGAATCAGCATCACAACAACCAGTTCTATCCCGTGTTACTAGTTCTGAATACCCGTCGGGTATATTAATACTCACAAACTCAGATCGAGTAGCCATCATAAGCGGCAAATTCACAAAAATTCCTCAAACACGTTTTTTTTTCAGGTAACAAGAGAAATAATACACAAGAAAATATATATAACAGGTTAGCATAAACAAATTAATAACTAAACTAACTACGGATACTACAACAACCAAGGAGAACCAGCATGGAACAACCCTATTTACCAAAACCTAGTCTTGAAAAATATTTGTTTGTTATATTCAATCGACTTGATTACAATCTTAAATTTCGCTTAATATTCAATATTCTCAAATTTATTCAATTTAATCCAAAATATATTACCCTCTGTTATGATTAAACTGTCTCAAGATTATAGTTTTTACTTACAATAAACTTCGAATGTAAATTCATTTACGACTAGAAGCAAAAAAGGTTCGAGAAAAAAAAATGAAACTAAAAAAAATGGGAACTGACGTATTAACCATTTTGTAGCGTTCCCATCCGCTATCAGGACAAGAGCCGATGTTAAAAGGACAACATTCATGGATACCAAAGCTCATGCAATGTTGACCAATCAACACTACCCAAGTCCGACCTCAGAGGGATCTACGAAGAAGAACGCAATTCCGAGTCATACGGCAGGTACAGATGGATAATTCAGCATAATCAACAATAAGTAAATGTAAATACCAATTACCAGTCATAAATATATGTAAATATATATATAAATAAATAATAACAACAACAACAATTCAAGTGTATATAATTTATTATAATAATATACAATATTATTTCGGAAAAAAAAAGTTGAGCAACAAATAATTCTTTATTCCTTCGACGTCTGTTCGTAATATAGATTCAACGATAATATTCAGTCATTGATCATATATAGTTCAACTCTTATCGGAATAATAAGCCTATCCAGGAACAATAACAATTTAATCTCAATATGAATTCCGTAAATAATATTTATAATTCCTTTTTCTTTTTATCAATTTCAATTTACTTGACCAGAGTAGAGAGAATAAATTCCTTAAATCGAATTTCAGAATCTTAAATCAAAGTTCTCAGGAGAAAAAAAAAATCTAGAAAAACGATCAAGAAAAATCCTTTTTGGGGGGGGGGAAATCTCCAATATCGAGAGATCCGTTAGGTTTATGTTGAAAACAACAATAATAATTAAATTAACAAGTATGTCAAAATCTTTCAGCAAATTTGGAGTGCCGTGCCTCACCGCACCATTCGCCTACAATAGCAAGCAACAGGATAAATCTCAAAAATTGTTCAAAAACTATTTGGCTCAATTTCAATACTAATCGCATTAATATATGCTGATAATAAAGCAGATTATAAACAATTACTATATGCATCGGGTTTTAGCCCGCTTACCAAAAATACAATGCTGAATTATCAATCGAAATTCACGTAATTATTAACGCGGTCCAAAGAAATAATCTATTAATCGACTATTTTGGAATCAAAAATGACGACCCACAAACATAGAACACAAACAAAGGACAATCAACTATAATATATATATTAATGAACACTCACCTCTTATATTCTTCTTTTTTTTTTACCTTTCTTTGGTATTTACTACCTCGCTCTCAGTCTGCTTGTCGTCTGTTCTTTATCAAATTACAAGAATAAACGTGCTTAGGCAGTGATCGAAAAAGTAACTCAAAGACCAATGCTTAGGTCTGAAAACCGAAAACGTCCGAATGTAACTAGTTCTATCACTGATTCAGTCGGCTCTCTCTCGGACCACAAAACATCGAGAGTCATTAAAGAAATCAGTGCTACTACGAGACAAACCCAGGATAAGGTATAGTGTCTCTTACCAAACGACATTCACCACTACTCTCACCTCAATCTTCAACATTCTCATTCCCCCATTCAGCCAAACTAATTTCCATTCAAAGATCGAAAGTCACGCTCTGTTTCCAGATTCGCTAAAACCACTATGACCAAACTTAGGTCTGGTTTCAACAAATTGAAATGCTCTCCCTCGTTTTCCACATTATCATTCCACCAATCCGTCAGACAATTGAACCCAGAGAGTGATCGTTGCTACGATTGCAGGGAATATTATTATATTGCAAGACCATGCGTTCCAACGTGCAATGGGGAGCAGACCTCTGTTCTCACTCGAAATATCCCACTTTATCATTCCACCAACAAAAGAAAAACCACCTCAGATTCTGGATATTACGAGTATTAATGCATGCATAACATGCTATTTTTAAGGCAACAGCCAAGAACAGATTTATTTTACTCACTAGCACATCTAATCTTCCTGCCGAAAGGAACCCACATAGAAACACACCATTTAACACTCTCGATAAAATACGATAGATTTTGGCGAGGAAAGAAATAGCGACTTATTGACCAAGACTTAGGTCAACTATACAGATTTCTACGTCACTGATTGAATTCATCAAATGCCCCTGCACACCTGAACACGAAATAAATCTTGTCTGACGTAAAAGTATGGAAATCTAAACAAATACAAATTCCACTCAATACTTCGAGCACCATTCAGACACTGGATAATCACAGAGCATAATCTAACCTCTTCAATTTTACTCAGACAGCACCAATGCACATGGTCAAACACCAACCTTCCGTTTGCAATTTGTCGTATCACTATTGTTCTTCCTTTCTTTTCAAAAAGAAAGAAAATCACGAAACACAACACAACTTGCACTTTTATTCTTGTATATTGAATCAACTCCTTCCAGATATAACTAATGCAAAAAATAGCAGACACTACAAACTAAGTCAAACGAACAAGACACGCGTCCCATTTTCTAACATCGACAATAAATTATCCGCCTGCTAGGAGACTGCAGGAAAACGTCCTCCTTCCTTCCAAATTCATAGGTCAGTTCGCAGCCGGAAAGGCTGCGAGCTCCCACGAAGGACAGCGGCGCTACGATCGCGATAAGGCACGTCACCTACCGCGCAAGCGACCTTGAATTGACCAAACAGAAAAAGGAATGTATTTCTCTCTCTCTCTCACTCACCACAATCGTAGATTCACATTATTTCTTTTGCCTTTTCTTTAAAAAAAGAAGCAAACGAGGAAAGGTTACAAATTCTTGTTAGTTTTTACAGATCAGAGAAAGTTAATCACCGATATTACATAATTATAAACATTTTCTTTCTTCTTTTTTTTCTTAGTTTTTCCATTATTTCTTCGTCTCCAACTCATAGTAACGGGATCGTTACAGGGGCACGGGATCGGAAGTAACACCGTTCATCTCACCAACCTGGAAATCTATAGATTCGCCACTAATATCGGTCATTTTCTATCGTATTTATATATCTCCCCCTCCTCCCTCTCTCAAACTGTGGGGCTGAATTTGGATTTAAACAGCATCGGAAGTGTCACTGTTAATCTCAGCTAGCTCAAAAGTTATAGATGACTAATATCGGTCATTTTCGATCATTTTAAATGTCTCCCCTCCTCCTCCCTGAAGTTACACCGTCAAAGTGATATGACAAAAACCATCTCAGGTTCGAACTTCATCTAGGTTGGAAACTTGATTGAGGTCGGTCCGGTGGTTCAAGTGTCATTAAGTTTTATTTACTTTAGGTATCCCCTCTCCTCCCATAAGTTCTACTGTCAAAGTGAAATGATAAAAAAATCTCTGACCCTAACTTCATCTATGTTTAAAAATTCGACCGAGATTGATCGTTTGGTTCAAGAGTTAAGTTTCACTTACTTTTTAACTCCTTCTTCCCCTCCCCTAATTTTTATCGTCAAAGTAAATAGATACCGGTAAATACCATCCCAGGCGCAAATCGCATCTATGTTGAAAATTTGATCGATATTGGTTGGGTGGTTCAAGAGTAATAAAGTCACAAAGACAGCCAGCTTTATTTTTATTTTTTTTACATATCTACCCCCTCCCCACCTTGCACCGTCAAAATTAGATTATAAAAATTATCGAAGGACCGAACGTCATCTATCTTGAAAATTTGATAGAGATCAGTTGGGTGGTTCAAGAGTTGTTTTATTCATTTTCATACATCTCTCCCCTCCCCTCCCCCTAACTCTTTGTTCTACCGTTAAATTGATATGATAAAACTATCCCAGGTCTGAACCTCATCTATGTTGAAAATTTGATTAAAATCGGTAGGGTGTTTAAGTGTGATGAAGTCACAAAGACAGTCACTTTTATTTTCATTTTTTAACATATATCTACCCCTGCCCATCCCTTACGTTGCATCGTAAACGTGAAATGGCAATAACATTCCAGGCCCGAACCTAATCTATGTTGAAAGTTTGATCGAGATCTCTCGGGTAGTTCAAGAGTTACTAAGTTTTATTCATTTCCATATATTTCCCCTCCTGCTCTCCCCCTTCCCTAAGATCTACCGTCAAAGCAAAATGATAAAAAAAAACTACAGGGTGCAATTCTCAGATATGCTCTCAATAGAGTTTTCAGATATACGCTGATTTCAAGGAGGGTCTAAAGTAGGCAGAATATAAGCCTTAACAATAATGGACATCCACTGCTTCGGAGGGAAGTCGGAAGTGTTAAGAACCGGCAGCTCCATTTTTTTTTTTTTTTTTTTTGTGTGTGTGTGTGTGTGTGTGTTCGCAATAATGTGTGATTCAATGGATTTCCTCACTGTATATTTCACGTTCTCTTCACTTATAAGCGTGAAAGAAAACATTACAACATGCGTTTTCCCGATACGAGAAACCGTGTTGCTGACGATCCTTAACACTTTCGACATCGCGTTAAAGGTTTCTGTGTTCACTGCTATCAGGGCTTATCTTTGCCTACGTTGGACCAATCATAAAGTCAGTCAAATCTCAAAATTCGGTTGATTGTATGTCTGGGAATTTTGCCCTGTATGGAATACTTTGTACACCCACTGAAAATTAATGAAATATGCATTTCTGGATTGCGTATGTGTGACTTCTTTTACCTGATAAGGACCACCATCCACAATTTCTGGAATTCGAAATAGGACATATTGAAGTTTTGCTTTTTCGCGATTTTGGACAGCCCTAGCTCTGAAACTATGCACTTTTCCCCACAGGTCCATATGAACTTTTTCTCTTATTTTGATGTAAGGAATCACCTCTTAGAGTTTGTTGGTATAGTTCATTAACACCCTATATAAAACTCTAATACTACAAGTAATGGCTGTTCCTTTGACGAAAAGAAAAAAAGTAAATATTACAAGTAATGGCTGTTTCTTCGGCGAGAAAAAACAAAACACACTTGACCACTGGCGTCTCTGGCATGTAAAATTTGGGGGAGACATCAAGGAAAGTGATTTAAATGGTACTACCAAGCCCAACCTGTTTATTATCTTCGATTCCATTTGTTAGCTTTCTGATTACCTTCACGGACCCCTGAGGTATATCAAGTCTGTTATAATCCTTTCATAGCCAGAACATTATATTCCAAATAGTGTAATTATTATTTATATGTTATTCTGTCGTTAGTAAATAATTTAGAATAAAATATTGAATATTTTGTACTTCAAAATATTGAGGTGGACGCGTCCCCCTCAACCCCCCGCCAAAGACGCCCATGCACTTGACGAAGACTCGAACATGGATCAACTGATTGGTAGATTAGAACGCCAATACGCCAACGTGTAGATTAGATTGGTGCGCCACATACTCAGGTGCTTTTTTTTTTTTTTTTTTTTGCTATACACTTTAAATATCCAGTTTGTGATTTTTGTTTCTGTTGTCTTACCATATAACAGTTTCTCTGCTTTCCCTGCTTCTCACACTATTCGTGTTATTTGTTGTGTAAATTGCATCTGCAAACGTAATATATTTTGTTAATTTACCAGCATCCACAGCTTTTAAAAGTTTTAATGGTCAATTACATTAACTGAATCGATTTTCCCGTATTTTCCATCGCGTCAAGAAGCAACAGATACTATCCTGCGAAGAACATGCATTTTCTTATGTGACAGGCAATACCTATCCCGCCCTGAGTGCCATTACACCCTTTCCCTTGGTTCGGATCAACTTCGTGTCCCTTCGTGTGCTACGAAGAAAACCGAAGGGTCGCGGCCGACAGTATCTCTCAAGCTATCGAGTAAGAGTGATTGAATTATATAATTGTATTTTATTTATTAATTTACTAAACACATTTCCGATAAAGCAAAAATACCATTATTTTTATAAAATGTTTATTATTTTCAGAAGCAGAGAGAATTTTCTACTTGGCTTTAGAACTATCCCTACTAATTTTTAATCGACATCTAATATTTTACGTTCATTATTTCTGTCTATTACCTGAATATTACTTGCAGAAACTACGTTTTATTTAATTACTGTTTTATGAAAGTTTAGTCATATGTTAATTGAAATTCCACTATTTGTAAGTTTCTCATTTCGGTTATGAAAATGATTATAAATGAAGCTTCCGCTTTTTATAAAATTCTTGACAGTTTTAATGTTTTAAAGTTATTTGGAAATATTCAAATAAACTAGAATGAAGAGAATAATACTAAAAAGCATTATTAGAAAAAAAAACATTGTTCCTTAAGGAAGTCACAGAATCAAGCTTCTCTAAAAAAAAAAAAAAAAAAAAAAACTTACTATAGGGTATGGGATTCGAAGTGATGATCGTGGAAAAATAAAGTATGTAAAGAAGAAGCTTTAACCGACTACTCTACAAAGGCACGGTACGGATGGCACCTTGGTAGACGTATACCGAAACCACTAACACAAAATGCCTGATCGCTTCGCACATTTTGTAGCTTATTTCTATTTAGTCGTTTGTTTAAATGTAAAATGCTTAATAGCAATGATTGTTAGAGCTGTGCCACATGTATAGTAACTAACCTTATGACAGATTTACGTTGTATTTCTAACAAAGCATAAAATTCCCTCCCTCATTGTAAATTTCGCTGCGCGTTTGCCACGTTTACGAAAATGGAACTTAGAATTTTTCGATGAAAGTTTTGGAGATTTCTTTTTTTAATTATAACTTGCTTATTTCTTAATTTTTTATTGAAATATTTTTTGGAAATGTGTGTTTTGTTTTTCTGCTTATTTCAAAGAAGAAATGTGACATTTTCTATCACAAGAAAGAGAGTTATTTCAATTTATGTAATTTCTAAAGACATGCGACAACAATTTTGGACACAAGTGTACTTCTCCGCTTGGAGCGTCGTTGTATAGTCTCCGAAGCGATTTCCTCCAGAGTATATGGATTATACGAGAAATGACAACAGCCAGTTTGTGCGTAGGAGTCTTTACCAAGGGCGCCGATCCCGAGGGGGCCCGGGCCCCCAAAACTCATGTAAGCCCCCTATTGTATTTATGAATATTCAATATTTGGCATAATTTGAGTGCAATTTGTCTTAAAATCTTCATATATAAATCTTCTGCATCTGAATGCACCTTCCTCAAATTTACAGAGAAATCGGCGCCCTTGGTCTTTACAAATCTTTGGAGGGAAATTTAGAAATCTCCTTCCTTCCTTTCAAATTTCTGAAAACTTTTCTTCCTTCTTGTATTAAGTTATAGAAGTTGAGCAGAAAAATAAGCTGAAGACCATGTCAGTTTGCGAAAATATTTCTGAATAGATTTATAATTTTACATAATATCTTTATAGGTGTTAAACTTCTCCATTGCCATACATATCTGATCTGTCCGTATAGATTAATTATAACTCAACACACACACACACACATTATATATATATATATATATATATATATATATATATATATATATATATATATATATCAGAGATGGAGTGGGTCAGTCGCTCTGTGGGTCAGTCGGTCAAATGAGTCACGTTTTCTGAATGTGTCAGTGGGTCGTGGGTCAACAGGATGTGACTGACTGTGACCCACCGCACACCATTGCCCACTGTGACCCACCACCCACCATGACCCACTGCGACCCACCATCCGCCATGACCAACTGTGACCCACTACCCACGTGACACATTGCAACCCACCACTCACCACGACCCAATGCGATCCACCACCCACCGTGACCCACTGCAACCCACCACCCACCATGACTCACTGCGACCCACCGACTGACCTACCCACTCTGCTCACTGCATTGTAGACAGCATCTTCTGAAGACTGGTAAATTTGTTTACGTTTCACTTTTAAGACCTACATTTCCCTTCGTTTTCCATTTGTTTCTGCCTACTTACCTGAGGTAAGTATATCTAAGTAAAAAAAAGAACTTTTCAGGCACTTTTGGATATTGATATTTGTAATTGTAATAATAGCAATAAGACTTATACTACTACTTGGCTTTCGAGCTCTTTGAGTTTTTAGAGGAGCTAACGACTGGGGAAAAATACATTTTTGAATCATTGTAATATATAAATTATTATATAAAGAATTGAATGTAACTATGTGCTCCTGATCATCACGGCCAAATTGCAAAGTCAAATGAAATGATTTTTGGTATATAGTTAGGCCTTAATCGAAACTGGGATGTTATATTGCTTTCAGTAGTAATTGTCCCACCTGATCGAAGTTTGGACTTTGACCCCGACCTTTATGACGGCATAGGTCAAAGGTCAATGACCTTGGCCCGAGGTCAATGACCTAGGGGTACCTAGGACCACCTCCTCTAAATTTTGGCAGGGGTACCATGGACCAACCTCCAAATTTTGGCAGGGGTACATAGGACCACCCCCTTAAATTTTGGAAATTGCCAAATCTAAAAATTTGGTATGGTAGCCTAGGACCATAGTATGTACATCTATCAGTATTGGGGGTCTATGTCGTTCCCTTTCATGGGTAAAAAAATTGCCAAAAATTAAAATTTCGGAGGTTTTTGACCTAATTTATTTCCTTTGATGACGTGTTATTATCCTATATGGTTATATGGGCGTATACAGGGGTCCATAACCTTTTATAAGATATGGGTATATTTGTCCACCCCTTGAGAAATTTGGGAGAGGTACCTTGGCCCACCCATTAAAATTTTGGAAATTGCCCAATTTAAACATTTGGTATTATAGTACTGGACCCTAACATGTATTATGATAAATTTGGGTGGTCCACCTTGTTCCCTTTTAGGGGTACGAAATTGCCAAAATATAAACGTAAGCAATACGTTGTACAGTCCGCGGCATAAAATTTGTTACAAAAATTCAGAATAACAAACTCTTGCCCAGTTTTCTTATGCATTCCCGCAATACATGTATCAATTGATTAGTTGCTTCTAGTATTTATTCCAACTCCTCGACGTCCTCCATCTCTCCTTGTCTAAAGCAGTGTGTGTGACGTAGTACACTCTTTCCATTCAGCTGAAAAAGAAATAGTAATCAAGTTTACAACGTTATAGCTTTAAAACAGTCTTTTCCATTCGTTTGTTCTGAAATATTTTTAAGAGCCTAAATTAAAGGAAAGTCACACAATCTTCCCAGAGCTTCATAAATATCTTTAGTTTCATTCTTTTCTTTCTTTAAAGAGTTCAAGCTAGTAAGATGCTCCCTAAGAAATCTATGGAAATTGCCAAGAGCTCTAAAATATCTACGGACAGAAATGAGTTTTATTCAATGATTCATTGAATTTCTTTTCAGTAAGTGCAAGCAAATGTTTCAGGGGCGTCATTTGGGCAGGACAGGAGGGTGTAATTCCCCCTCTCTTGAGCTTCATAAATACGTACTTTTTGATCAAATGTATAGTACTACACTAATAAAAAGTGAAAATCTTATGTCGCCGGAGAATCTCTTCCTCCCCCCCCCCCCGAATAAAGTCTAAAAGACACTGGTTTTAAAAACAAACCTATAGAGTTACGATAGCACATTGCTAAAGAGCTTACATTTGGTTTCAAGAGTCGAAGGTTTCATCTCAAGCCATATGACTTCCTGGGTGACATTGAGAGAGAGAGAGAGAGAGAGAGAGAGAGAGAGAGAGAGAGAGAGAGAGAGGAGAGAGATTTCAAGTATGGAGACAGAGAGGGATGATTTGTATACACAGATTTAGAATTGGGAAAAAATGATCGGACAGCATTCGTATTATGACGAAAATTCTGATTTTGTGAAAGATAAGAAGGGAAGTTTTCGAACTGCGAGGATCACATTAGGCAGTTGTCGAATTAATGTGGAGAGCTCTTTTTAGAGCATCAGATGATTACGAAAGGAGACAAAGATCTTCAGAACTGAGGAATTAAGATTTTAAAAAATCAGATTTCGGCGACGGGTTTCGAACCACGAACCTTGTGGTTATCGAACCATGACTTTATCCATTCTGCTACGGAGAATTCTATTAATGGTTCACATACGTTTCCCTTAGCTGCGTTGAAAGCTACCTTAAGGGGATATTCCAAAAGTTGACTCGGTGGATGCGCCGTTCAGATAGGACGTAAACCTCTTGTAACTTAATTACAATGTACAAAATGAACTTCCTCTTCTTCAGAAAGCTTTGAAGAAGAGGAAGTTCATTTTGTACATTGTAATTAAGTTACATTTGATAGAACCATCTGATAAAGTAGTGCCAAGCCCTGTGCGTCATTGTCTGTTAGGTGAATGGTTAATGTAAGTTACTCCTACGTGGATGGTCCGAGCTTCCAATCAAGACCATTCTTATTGATTATTTTATTTGAGCTACGCTCATACTGTATATTCCACAAGTTCAAGTTTGAAGTAATGTAGTCACAGTTAGTTTAATTCGAAATAATTTTCCAATATTATATTTGTTACTAAATTTACATGGCACTCCTCACTTGTTTGTAGCCCTGCATAAATGCAAAATTGTTTTAAAAGTATATTTTACTTAGAGGTTTTAATGTTTTTTTTTTTTTTTGATTGTCGTTCAACTTTATTTTATAATTATTTTCTATTTCTTAATTATAACATATTTTCTATTTATATTGTATTCTATGTTACACGTTTATTATTTACATTTTATGTCTTACCTTTGAAGAGGAGCTGTTGACAATTCAGAGCAGCAGGGACATACACAGATGCAGGCCTTGGCAATCCAGAACTTTTGACCCACGAAATCACTACTTTTTTGTTTGTATATATATCTAATTTTATAGATGGTGATAGCAGGGGCGGATCCAGGGGAGTGTCTTTGGGGTGATCGCATCCCCCAGAATAGGGAACATTTTATACTTTTTATTTTAAAAATAAAACATATCCTAAGTATTTTTCATCTCTGTATTATAAACGTAAATTAAAACCTACTTTCTCATTTTCTATTTTTTCCTTTTCTTTCTTTTCTTTCTTTCTTTCTTTCTTTTTTGTTTTCTTTTTTTTGCAATCCGCTCTTACCTTGATTTGACTTCGAACGACCACCCTCCCAAACAATCATCCTGTATCCGCCCCTGGATGATAGACATTTTAGTAAAATATGCCCTCAATCGCTGAAATAAATTCCTGTCAAGCTTTCGATCGCCGAAAATAAATTTCTGTGTACGGCACTGCAAAACAGTGACGATTTTAGGGAGTGATCAGTTAGTAATGCCTCCCTGGAGCAACGACACTTCCCCAGAAGTCATATCTCCGATAATTCAGAATGTGATTTGTGCATTATCACTTTTCACTTTCAGTGTCTTGAAACGCACCTTGGACATATACACATCTGAAATATCACCTTTTATGTCAGTGATCCCGAAAACTATCCATTCGACACAAATATAGGATATTTTCGATTCTTTATTCCTGTCACCCTCCCATTGTCAACTCGAAGCCAACCAAGGCTTATTTTGGACTTACGCAGCATCCACAGTGTCACTTTTCATCTTTGCATATGAATTTGACACTAATTTCGTTCGTATTTGACTACTTTTACATATCACCTTCACCCCTTGGTAGGGATTTTTTCAGTATCTCGCCCCCACAACTATGGAGAACTTTCAACCAACTAAGTATAATTATAAATTATCATCTGAAACACAATAGTACGGGTGAATTTTTTCGCAGAGGAATTCGTTAACTACTGTTTCAATATCAATGTATTGGCTTTTTTTGCTGTCCATGCTGAAGATTGCCAAAGGGCTAAACTTCATCTGCACTATTGTGCAATGAATATAGGTTTTAGTGGTTTAATTTACTGAATACTCGCTTAGATGTTGCTCTCGTCACAGAAAAAGTGATATATAGTTATAAAAGAAAAATGAAATGAAATATCTAATTTTTAAGTCCCACGATTATGCCGACTATGCTAATGGAGATAGTAATGGTGAGAAATAAATGAAATCGTTTAATGAAAAAAGTGGGAGGAAACGGGAGAAACCCGAGGACACTCATGCACACGGTGTTTGTCCATAATAAAGTTCATTCGGCGTGAGCTGGGATCGAACCAAGGACCCCATGCACCATAGGTAAAGTTATAAAAGAATAGGCGTCTAAACAAATACGGAACACTACTATCAATGAGAGTTATATAAGATTAGATTTTTAGTTATTTCATTCTAAGTTAAAATTTCAATCAATCTTGTTCTTCATTACTGTTCGAAAACTTAAAGTTGTTGCTGCAAGGACGTGATAAATCTTTTCAGTAGACTTCGCAGTCCCCTCCACAGCTTCTTTTTCATGTAAGGCTAAAGTAATCTCATTTTAGACATCGAGGAAAAATAGTGGAATTACGAATTTTCAATGGGGCCCGTTTTACTCTGGGCTCCCTCAACGCACTGCCATTAGTTACGTCACTGTTCAGGATGCATGATGCAGCTTCTGCTTTTAGGAATAATTTCTAAGGCAGTACGAGTTTTTTTTAACTGCTGTGTGAATTAAGTTGTATTTGCTAGAAGTGTCGGTTAAAGGAAACTAAAGATCCTACACTCAAACACAAATAATCTCTTTCGAAACTAATGGAAAACGAAACGAACCGTCCTAAACATGTTACGCTTTTGAAGAGAAAAAGAGCAAAGCAGTAGTTGTACATACGCTTAATGGTGTTTCTTGGATACAAATTTATAACTTACAAAAGTCATGTTCACGTCATGGTTTGATAGATGAAGGGTTAGTAAAAGGAATTCTTACGCTGGTGGTCATGGGTTCGAATCTCTGCTCTTCTTTTACTTTTTTCTCTTAGCTACACTTAGTTTGTGCATTCCAAACCTTGAAGTGTGGTTTGGATTATTTATGAAAGCAGGTAGAGAATTAATTGTAGTCGAAATTAGTTTCAAATATGAGATTATAATTACATATTTTGTCTTTAACCTATTACGTATCAACTTTTATATCAAATTTGCCAGTCTTTATTTAATTCATCTTCCGGTGTAATACAATGAACATTTGCAGAGCGACGTCATTCGGACGAAAGTACTATATTCCATTGTTACTCTAATATACCTAGGTATTTGTTCATATATTTATAAATTGTTTACTAAGTAAAAACGTATGGCGGTCCACATTATGTGTCATATAATAGACCGTACGAAGGCGGACATAGCAGAAGGCGTATTGCAAATATCCCTGGTGATAAAAAGTAGGGGTCTTCTTCACTAAATTCGAACCACTGTTACAGGCGGTTTTGGTTTACATAGCAAGCATAATACCACTCGGCCACCAAGTCTCGCACGTTACCCTCTTTATTAATGCAGAACATCCTGAGACACTTACATTCAGTGGTGTCGCGTAATGTATTTCATAACATTTTGTTAATAAGTGGGTCGAATTAGGTAACCCTCGAGAGGGCTGATGGTGTTGTGAGCTAGCATTTATTAATAGTGTGTATAGTCCCCTTGGGACTCGATTACAGCTGCCATACGCCGTGGCATTGAATCCACCAGGCGAGAGATATACGGTGTAGCGTTGGGTGCAACAGATCGACCACGCATCTTCAACACGCTCCCAAAGATAATTAGATGTTCGTGGAGGATTGTTCGACCAGGTTTCCCACAATGTTCTTGCAACAGAGGCCCACATATTTTCAATAGGGTTCAGATCTGCTCCATGAGGAACCCAGTCAACTATTTCGACATCAGGTTGCCTCTGCAACCATGTCTGAACCACATTTGAATTATGTGTCGAGCTATTGTCCTGTTGCAAGTATAATATGCCGTCACCTACATGAGCTTTTATTTCCGGAAGCGTTTCATCCAGATGTTCCACATACTTGTGGACGTTTAGGCGACCAGGAATCCTGTAGATTCCTCCGAAATTTGCAGCCTCGCATATCCATGCCCAACAGGGGACAGTTACATGTCCCATTCGACCAGAACGGGAAACGTATTCAGAGGCATACCTTTTTCCAGGGGGGCGGTAAACACGCTTCGGCCCGAAGTTTGCACTGGAAAATATTTTTTCGTCTGTGAAAACGACCTCGTCCCACACACGTGCAATATTTAACTGTGCAAACGCCAGACGGTCAACCATGTGGTCTTCTGTTAGTCGCTCCTTAACAGCTGCCCTGTATGATCTCAAACCAAAGGATTTGAGTCTACGACGGACAGTCGTAACATCGCCTGGAAAATTGGTTTCCTCTCGTAACTGTCGGGCAGACATGAAAGGGTGCTCACGGCATTGGGCAATTACACTCTGGTCTTCGTCGGCAGAGGAAACTCTTTGTCGCCCACTTCCTCTTTTATGTCCTACATCTCCTGTTTCCTCATATCTCCTCCACCACCTCCGTGCTGTAGCACGGTTAACGCCATATCTCGCGCCTGCCTCGCTATAGTTCATGCACGCATGCTCAATTAAAGCAATCACGCTGCTTTTAACAGAAGCTTCATAGTGAGCCATTTTCACACCAGAAGCAAAATGATAGCTTTGCTTAGGTGTTTGAACGGAACGTGCTTCATGTGACGTCACGTAACAAGGCAAAGTTTCCTCTTATTGCTGTAGACGATATCGTACGCCCTCTGCTGGGTGTTTCGTGACGGAAAAAGTGCTTTTAAGCAATTCATGGCGACCGCTTTGAAATCAAATGTAAAGTATGAGAATTAAATTTGTCATATCTGTAGTTTGGTGTAGAGACAAAACAAAATTGGAAACGAAAGGTTTAAGAACAATTCAGATTATTAATATAAAACAAGTCAAAGATTATTAACTTGTATTATCATATAAGAAATGCGAGAATTTTGAAACAAAAAAAAATAACGTAGAAATTTGCAACTTAAAAAAAAGAACTAACTTAAACACACTAAAGGGTATGAGTAGGGGGATTAATGGGGACGTCAGCAATGAGGCTATATGTCCCCGTCTCGATTAAGGCGAGGGATGGATTTTACCATTTCACTTTGACGGAATAACGTAGAGGATGGAGAGGAGGGGGAAGATACATAACAGCTATAAATATAAAAATAAAAGTGACAATGTTCGGTGGTGAATAACTCATGAACTACCCGATCGTTCTCAATCACATTTTGAACATAGATGAAATTCGAACCTGGGAAGCTTTTTGTTATTTCATTTTGATATTAGAACTTGCGGAAGAGGAGGGGAGGGTAAATATATGAAAATGAATAAAACTTAATAACTCTTGAACAATCCGACTGATCCCAATCAATCAAACATTCAATATAGATAAGGTTCGGACCTGGGATGCTTTCATTTTTTGCCTTGACGGCACAATGTAGGGGAGGGGAAAGGAAGACTATGTAAAAAAAAATAAAAATAAAAATGCTGTCTTGGTGACTTCATCACGCTTAAACCACCGAACTGATCTTAATCAAATTATCAACATAGATGAGGTTCGGACCTGGGGTGGTTTTTATCATATCCCTTTGATGGTAGAACATAGGGTAGGAGGAGGGGGGAGATATCTATAAAAATGAATAAAAGTTAACAACTCCTGAACCACCTGACCGATCTCGATCTAATTTTCAACATAGACGACGTTCGGGCCTAGAAACTTTTGTTTTAATATTTTCACTTTGACGGTAGAACATAGGAAAGGATAAGAGAAGGGGAGATTAATATATAAAAATAAATAGAACAACTCTTGAACCATCCAACAGATTTCGATCAAATTTTCAACGTACATGACATTCGGGCCTGGGATAATTTTTGTCATATCGTGCCCCCAACATGGAGAGAGGAGAGGGTTACATAAAATCATCGAAAATGACCAATATCAAAGAGTGCTTTAGTAATAGTAAAACCATAACATATTACTATTTTTCTTTAATTTAGCCCAGCGAAATCGGGGTGTGACTTAGATTCGAGGACGTCTTAAGTTCGAGTAGTTATCGAGAAATAATTAAATATATTAACGTGTGATTGAATTACTTTGCAAATAATAATAATAATAATAATAATAATAATAATAATAATAATAATAATAATAATAATAATAATAATAATAATAATATTAGTATTAGTATTAGTATTAGTATTGAAGATTTGATCATTCAAATATTGAAAGATCAAAATATTCAAATACTTTAAGACAATTAAACGTGTGTCATCGCCGACTAATGATTACCAAAAATTCTAAGTTTAAACAAAATATTCACACATGGTACCGACTTGAGAACCTCCAGATTATTAGCTAGCGCCTTGAGCACAGATCCACGCTCTATATGCGCTAAATGGTATGTTTTAGTATGTTTAAATTAGATTTCCTTGCCTCCAGTTACAAAATTCTAAGCTAGTATTATTCGTTCTTTCAAAATTTCTTTCGATTTTTTTAATCATATAAGTCAATAATCTTTGTCATAGTTTATATTAATAACGTGGTTGTTCTTAAACCTTTCGTTTGCTATTTGGTTTCTTCTTCACACCAAACTACAGATATGATACGTTTAATGCTCATACTTGTCATTTGGTTTCAAAGCAGTCACCATTATCTGGTAAAGCAATTTTGTTCGCCACGATTCATGCGTTTTGTAACAAAACGCGTCAAGAAATGAGTTAAATGAAGGCTGCAAGAGTTTATATCAAAGCTGAGCATTGTGAGCTAGTGGCAAGCATGTAATAACGTCTCGTATTTGAAAATAATGTTAGCTACTTTTAATTCACTAACTGGTATTAGATTTAATTCAAGCTTAAAGAATTGGAATGAACAAACTCAGTGTAGCTTAAAGAAACAAAACATAAGAAGAACGGAGGAGATTCGAACCCTGGACCAGTAGTACATAAATCCTGTTCACTAACCCCTCACCTAACAAGCCATCAACTTCTATAAGTTTTAAATTTGCAAGCAAATGATACCATTATACGTTTGTGCAATCAATGTTTTGCTGTTTTCCTCTTCAAGAACGTAACATGTTTATGACGATTCGTTTCGTTTTCCATTAGAGCTTCTAGAGAGATGATTTGTGTTTGAGTATAGGATCTTTTGTTTCCTTTAACCGACAGTTCTAGCAAATACAACTCAATTGAAACAGCTGTTTAAAAAAAAAAAAACTAGTACTGTCTTAGAAAGTATTCCTAAAAGGGAGAAACTCCACCGTGCACCCTGAACAGTGACGGGAGTGCGTTGAGCGAGGCCAACAGCAAAATGGGGTCCATTGAAGATTCGGAACTCCACTTTGAAGGGTTTTAATAAATTTCACACTTTTTCCTCAATGTCTAAAATGTAACTACTTAGCCTTAGATGAAAAGGAAGTTGTGAAGGAGCTATAGACTGTGAAGTCTACCGAAAAGATTTATCACGTCCTTGCAGCAACTATTTGCAGCAACTATTTCCAGCAAAAGGGAATAAGTGCATCAGACCTAAGTTTTCAGAAACGCTAAAAAACCTTCCCGAAGCGTATTTGTATTTGTTTCAACACCTGTATAACTGATTAATTGTAGCAAAAGAACTGACAAACTCTAAGACAAGAAGAAGAATCTTGTATTATAGCACTGCAATTGGTGAGAAAAGCTTAAAAGTGGAAAAAATATTTTTATGTACTTATTCCCTTTTTCCGATCAGTGGTTCAATTATGAGCCTATATTTTTGAGGTGTTAAAAATAATAATAAGAAGAAAACTTATTAACTGGTAGGTTACGCTGGACTCTTAATTGTTTATATGGAATAATGGAACGTGGGGTTATACAGAGGATTTTGGATTTCTGTTGGCGATCAATTAATCTTTACACTCAGGGGCGAGACACTGAAAAAATCCCTACCAAGGGGTGAAGGTGACATGTAAAAGTAGTCAAATACGAACGAAATTAGTGTCAAATTCATATGCAAAGATGAAAAGTGACACTGTGGATGCTGCGTAAGTCCAAAATAAGCCTTGGTTGGCTTCGAGTTGACAATGGGAGGGTGACAGGAATAAAGAATCGAAAATATCCTATATTTGTGTCGAATGGATAGTTTTCGGGATCACTGACATAAAAGGTGATATTTCAGATGTGTATATGTCCAAGGTTGGCCATATTGAAATGGGGTCATAGGGAGAATCAGTAAATACTTCAGAACAGTTCCTTTTTGGTGCGTTTCAAGACACTGAGAGTGAAAAGTGATAATGCACAAATCACATTCTGAATTATCGGAGATATGACTTCTGGGGAAGTGTCGTTGCTCCAGGGAGGCATTACTAACTGATCACTCCCTAAAATCGTCACTGTTTTGCAGGGCCGTAGACACAAATTTATTTCAGCGATCGAAAGCTTGACAGGAATTTATTTCAGCTATTGAGGGCATATTTTACTAAAATGTCTATCATCCAGGGGCGGATCCAGGATGATTGTTTGGGAGGGGCGGTCGTTCGAAGTCAAATCAAAGTAAGAGCGGATTGCAAAAAAAGAAAAGAAAGAAAGAAAAGAAAAGAAAAAAAACAAATTTAGAAAAGGAGAAGTAGCTGTTCTGCAGAATTAGCTTTCTTAAGAAAGTAAGGACTATCTACTTTAGGTTTTAATTTAAGTTTATAATACAGAGATGAAAAATACTTAGGATATGTTTTATTTTTAAAATAAAAAGTATAAAAAGTTCCCTATTCTGGGGGATGTGATCGCCCGAACGCACTCCCCTGAATCCGCCCCTGCTCTAAAATTAGATATAATTTACAAAAAAAAGTAGTAATTTGGTGGGTTCAAAATCTCTTGATTGCAAAGGCCTGCATCTGTGTATGTCCCTGCTGCTCTGAATTGTCAAAAGCTCCTCTTCAAAGGTAAGACATAAAATATAAATAATAAACGTGTAACATAGAATACAATATAAATAGAAAATATGTTATAATTAAGAAATAGAAAATAATTATAAAATAAAGTTGAAGGACAATCAAAAAAACATTAAAAACTGAAAGTAAAATATACTTTTAAAACAATTTTGCATTTATGCAGGGCTACAAACAGTGAGGAGTGCCATGTAAATTTAGTAACAAATATAATATTGGAAAATTATTTCGAATTAAACTAGCTGTGACTACATTACTTCAAAATTGAACTTGTGGAATATACAGTATGAGCGTAGCTCAAATAAAATAATCAATAAGAATGGTCTTGACTGGAAGCTCGGACCATCCACGTAGGAGTAACTTACATTAACCATTCACCTAACAGACAATGACGCACAGGGCTTGGCACTACTTTATCACATGGTTCTATCAAATGTATCTTAATTAAAACAATAGTAACAAATTTTAAAGCTTTAAAAAGTGTCCTGAAGAAGAGGAAGTTCATTTTGCACATTGTAACTAAGTTACAAGAGGTTTACGTCCTATCTAAACGGCGCATCCACCGAGTCAACTTTTGGAATATCCCCTTAAGGTAGCTTTCAACGCAGCTAAGGGAAACGTATGTGAACCATTAATAGAATTCTCCGTAGCAGAATGGATAAAGTCATGGGTCGATAATCACAAGGTTCGTGGTTCGAAACCCGTCGCCGAAATCTGATTTTTTAAAATCTTAATTCCTCAGTTCTGAAGATCTTTGTCTCCTTTCGTAATCATCTGATGCTCTAAAAAGAGCTCTCCACATTAATTCGACAACTGCCTAATGTGATCCTCGCAGTTCGAAAACTTCCCTTCTTATCTTTCACAAAATCAGAATTTTCGTCATAATACGAATGCTGTCCGATCATTTTTTCCCAATTCTAAATCTGTGTATACAAATCATCCCTCTCTGTCTCCATACTTGAATCTCTCTCTCTCTCTCTCTCTCTCTCTCTCTCTCTCTCTCTCTCTCTCTCAATGTCACCCAGGAAGTCATATGGCTTGAGATGAAACCTTCGACTCTTGAAACCAAATGTAAGCTCTTTAGCAATGTGCTATCGTAACTCTATAGGTTTGTTTTTAAAACCAGTGTCTTTTAGACTTTATTCGGGGGGGGGGAGGAAGAGATTCTCCGGCGACATAAGATTTTCACTTTTTCTTAGTGTAGTACTATACATTTGATCAAAAAATAAGTGTTTATGAAGCTCAAGAGAGGGGGAATTACACCCTCCTGTCCTGCCCAAATGACGCCCCTGAAACATTTGCTTGCACTTACTGAAAAGAAATTCAATGAATCATTGAATAAAACTCATTTCTGTCCGTAGATATTTTAGAGCTCTTGGCAATTTCCATAGATTTCTTAGGGAGCATCTTAATAGCTTGCACTCTTTAAAGAAAGAAAAGAATGAAACTAAAGATATTTATGAAGCTCTGGGAAGATTGTGCGACTTTCCTTTAATTTAGGCTCTTAAAAATATTTCAGAACAAACGAATGGAAAAGACTGTTTTAAAGCTATAACGTTGTAAATTTGATTCCTGTTTCTTTTTTAGCTGAATGGAAAGAGTGTACTACGTCACACACACTGCTTTAGACAAGGAGAGGTGGAGGACGGGGAGGAGTTGGAATAAATACTAGAAGCAACTAATCGATTGATACATGTATTGCGGGAATGCATAAGAAAACTGGGCAAGAGTTTGTTATTCATTTGGACTTAGAATTTTTGTAACAAATTTTATGCCGCGGACTGTACCACGTGTTTGGTCTTTTTTCCCAATTTATCCTCTTGGATGAGGTCCTATTGTCTTATATGGTTATATGGTTATGTATAGGGGTCTATTCCGTATCATAAGACATAGGTACATTTGTGCACCCCTTTAAAAATTTGGGAGGGGTACCTTGGCCCACCCTTTAAATTTTAGAAATTGCCCATTTTACACATTTGGTATAATAGTATAGGACCCTAATATATATTACTATAAATTTGTTTGGTCCACCTCGTTCCCTTTCATGGGTACGAAATTGCCAAATTTTAGTACAACCACGTGTTTCGTTTTTGACCTAATTTATTCCCTTGGATGAGGTCTCATTACGGTATATGATTATATGGTTATGTATAGGTGTCCATTTCCTATCATAAGACATAGGTACATTTGTGCATCCTTTTAAATTTTTAGGAGGGGTACCTTGGCCCACCCCTTTAATTTTGGAAATTGCTCAATTTAAACATTTGGTATTACAGTATAGGACCCTAATATGGATCACTATAAATTTGGGTGGTTCACCTCGTTTCCTTTTAGGGGTACAAAATTGCCAAAATATAAACGTAAGCAATACGTTGTACCACGTGTTTGGTTTTCGACCTAATTTATCACCTTGAATGAGGTCCTATTACCTTATATGGTTATATGGTCATGTATAGGTGTTCATTCCCTATCATAAGACATAGGTACATTGGTGCACCCCTTTCAATTTTTAGGAGGATACATACCTTGACCCACCCCTTAAATTTTGGAAATTTTGCGATTTAAGCATTCAATATTATAGTACAGGACTTCAATATGTATCATGATAAATTTGGATGGTCCACCTCGTTCCCTTCCATGGGTACAAATTGCCAAATTTTAGTGCAACCACGTGTTTAGTTTTTGGTCCATTTTATCCCCTTAGATGAGGTCTTATTACCTTATATGGTTATATGGTCATGCATAGGTGTTCATTTCCTATCATAAGACATGGGTATATTGGTGCACTCCTTTAAATTTTTGGGAGGGGTACCTTTTCCCACCCCTTAAATTTTGGAAAAAAATCGATTTAAGCATTCGGTATTATAGTACAACACCTCAACATGTATCATGATAAATTTGGATGGTCCACATCGTTCACTTTCATGGGTAAAAAAAATGCCAAAATATAAACATAAGCTATATGTTGTACCACGTGTTTTGTTTTGACCTAAGTTATCCCCTTTGATGAGATCCTATTATCTTATATGATTATATGGTCATGTATATAGGTTCATTTCCTATCATAAGACATGGGTACATTGATGCACACTTTAAAATTTGGGAGGAGCCCACCCCTTAATTTTTGGAAATTGTTTAATATAAGCATTTGGTATTTTCGTACAGGTCTTCAATATGTATCACTATAAATTTGCATGGTCCACCTCGTTCCCTTTCATGGGTAAAGAACTACCAAAAAATCAAATTTCGGAGGTTATTTACCCCTTTGATAAGGATTTAGCACGTTATATGGGTATGTACAGAGGTTTATCACCTTTATATGTTTATGTTCTCTTTTAAATTTGGGAATTATCAAATAACAAAATTCGGTAAACGTTTTTCTAAGACCCATTGAAAAGTTGGTGTTCCTCTTATTGCCAAATACTCAAATATTGAAGTTTATTGACCTATTTTTTGATACGGATATATAATTGAATGAGTACAGGATTTATTACTTTTTTCACAATATCTCAGGTGTATTTGTGTACCAATCTTAAATTTTGGGAGGGTACATTTCTTATTGTCATATCAATAATTGGTAATTGTTCTTAGAATTGGGTGGTATCTCTTTCTTTGGGTAAATCATTGTTAAATGTTAGTATGATCACGTGATCTGTTATTGAACTATGATGGGTTTAGGTGTTCAGGACATTGGTACATTTAAACTTTGTAGGATAATTTGAGAATTGTCAAATGAAATTACGTCATTGGTTTTGATTATTCCCGCCTATAGACCAAATATAAACATAAGCAACACGATGTACCATGTGATTGACCTTGATGAGGTAGTGTACAGGGATTCATTTCCTTTTCAAAGTTCGTGGAAGTTATCAAATAACACGTTTCTACACAACAGTTGGTTCTGCTAAGATAAACAATTGACCGAATTGATACCTAACTACAACATGTAATTATATGATTAATTCAAAGACTTAGGTATATCGAGAGAAGTATTCTTTAAATTTGGGAATTGTGATAAACAGAACTTTAACATCAGGTGCGAAATTTGAAACAATACTTTGAACTTTAGTCACAGCTCATAGTCTAAGATCATTTGTGGTGATTGATTTGACCTTGAGCTTTAGAAATCTGATAGCTAACCTTATTGAATCTTATGACTCATAGTCTTAAGGGAATACATGCTACAACACTGAAATTTAGTCACAAGGTGATGTAATCTGGCAAAGTTATTGTTGATGCAATTTGATTAGTTGATCACTATCTTTCGTGCAATCTGATTGGCTGATCACTATCTTTCGTGCAATCTGATTAGTAGATGATTTTCAAATCTTTGCTGCATTCAGTTTTGTTTTAACATTTAAAAAGTTTTTGAAATTTTTGTTTGAAACTTTGGTTTGACATTTTTTCGTTTGATATTTTTAGTTTGAAAATTTTTGTTTCGAAATTTTTGTTTGAAATTTTTTAAAAAATTTTTTTCAAAATTTTTTGTTTGAAAAACGTTTGTTTGAAATTTTGTTTGAAATTTTTTGTTTGAAAATTTTTGAATTTTTGTTTCGAAATTTTTTGTTTGAAAGTTTTGTTTCAAAAACGTTTGTTTAAATTTTTTTGTTTGTAATATTTTTGTTTTGAAATTTTTGTTTCAAAATTTTGTTTGAAATTTTTAAATTTTTTCGTTTCAAAATTGGAAATTTTTTTGTTTGAAATTTTAATTTAGAAAAATTGTTCGATTTTTTGTTTAAAATTTTTTTGTTCGAAATTTTTGTTTGGAAAATTTTGGTTTCAAATTTTTAAGTTTGTGCACTCATTACTGAAGAACCGGAACTGCTTAGAAGAAAATTTGGTTTGAAATCTTTCATTTGAATTTTTTGTTTGAAAATTTTTGTTTCGAAATTTTTGTTTGAAAATTTTTTTGTTTCAAAGTTTTGGTTTGACATTTTTAAGAGTTTGTGCACTCATTAGTAAAGAACCGGAACTGTTTAGAAGAAAAACCTCTGGCATCATTGTTTATCATGGTGCAATAGTACACGTCAGAACATGATAATGTAACGTCATCAGTTTTGCATCATCGTTCGAGATAACGTCATCATGGCTACTTGTCTGCAGTTTCTAAACACACGTGATGTGATGAAATCATTTACCAAGATTACTGATTTACAACAGAGTGTACCTTATAGAATCTTAGCTAGCCAGAAAATCCCTACAAAGTGTGGTTTTAAGAATCGTAGTGAAGCTTGAAAATGATATGAATATAATTTTACCAGCAAGATATTTACCCATGGAAGCATCTAAACAAGAAGAACTGCTCCGTTTTTTAAATACTGGATCTTTATCTTTATGTTACAAAGGATTCTTGGGTCGAAGTCATCAATTTGAATTTAGTACACAGCCGGTTTCGTCAGCAATTGTGATGAAATCATGAATTCAAACGTCAGCACATTTCTTTCCAATGACGTCAGCCGTAGTTCTATAAATCAGCAAATACAGTGTCATCCCATGAAATCATTTGAGCAAGTGCGTTTCAGCAGGAAAGATGTGTACTTCTAACGATAAAGAATTCCTCTTCGCAAGCTATTATCCATTAAATATATTTCAAACAAAATATGTGATGATTGGTATCAGTGCTAGAACATTTAAACCAGTGATTCGATTGGGCAAAGAAGAACAATTTGGTGTACAACTGAACTTTGAAGAATGGCAAATATTATGTTCACGAATCGACCAAATGAATGATTATTTTCATGATGAGCTAAATGTGACCATAGTCAAATCATTAGGCTCAAATCATGAAGTGGTGCTGCGTACAGTCCTCGAAGAGAAGATGGTGCTGTTACGTAAAAAGAGTACATTACATGTCCCTCGCAACATGGTGTATCTAACGCAAACGGAATGGAACAAATTCATCAACGTATTCCAGTGTGTTAAACATGCAGTGGAAGTGTGCAACAAAACAAGTATATTCCTGAAAAAGTACTATTTTGAAAAATGTGTCATGCATATTGTACTACATGTATCTAGATGTTGTGATGGTTATCAACATCGTTCGTGGGAGCATACCTGTATTGATAAACAGTTTATTTGTGATCAAATGGACATTGAGTTTCCACCTATTGATATTGCAATAGACCTTAAAAGACTTCAACTGGAATTAAAATAATACGCTAAAGACAAACTAGTGCAAGAAGTTCAAAATACATTGTATCGACAATATCCAGATCCTTTATCTGGTATGGATGTATGTAATTAACCAGTGCAGTGTAATAAAATTATCCATTTCAATGATTTGTGTTTTTTCATTTCAAGTACAACCCCCTGTTCTGACGTGTACTATTGCACCAAACTGGAAAATTTCCAAAATTTTAAAAGATTGGCCATGGTACCCCTCCCGGGGTGCATCAATGTAGCTGTTTTCATGATAGGGAATGGACACCTATACATGATCATATAACCATATAAGGTAATAGGACCTCATCCAAGGGAATAAATTGGGTCAAAAACCAAACACGTGGTTGTACTAAAATTTGGCAATTTTGTACCCCTAAAATGGAACGAGGTGGACCACCCAAATTTATAGTGATCTATATTAGGGACCTATACTATAATACCATATATATAAAATGGGCAATTTCCAAAATTAAAGGGGTGGGCCAAGGTACCCCTCCCAAAAACTTTAAAGGGATGCTCAAATGTACCTATGTTTTATAATAGGAAATGGACCAATATACATAACCATATAACCATATAAGGTAATAGAACCTCATCCAAGGGGATAAATTGAGCCAAACCAAACACGTGGTTGTACTAAAATTTGGCAATTTCGTATCCATGAAAGGAAACGAGGTGGACCACCCAAATTTATAGTACGAGGGTTGCTATATATATTTCTGGCCTAGGCAACACTAAGTGTTGCCAGGTGCAATCTGACATTTCCATTGGAAAGTTTGACATTTTGTAGCATAAATGTACTCAGAACTTTTTGACTTACGACAATTTTTTTTTCTTTTACAGGTACTTGAAGAAATCAACTTGGCAAAAAAATGGAATTAACTCGTGAACATTTTCGTGCGATCATTTTTCACAACTTTCGACGTGGATTATCACGACAAGAGTGCATCGATGAACTTAAATCTTTGTATGGCGACGAAGCACCATCCTATAGCACTGTGAAAAACTGGTACAACGAATTCAATCGTGGCCGACGCTCGCTCAAAGACGAATTCCGTGAAGGTCGTCCAAAAACAGCCGTTGTGCCAGAAAACATCGATGCCGTACGTGAACTGATAATGCAAGACCGTCATGTGACTTACCGTGAGATAGAGGCATGCCTAGGCATTTCTTCCACCAGCATACATTCGATATTGCATGAACACCTGGCCGTAAAAAAGGTTTGTTCTCGTTGGATCCCGCACAATTTGACAATCGCTCAAAAGAAAGCTCGTGTGGATTGGTGTAAAGAAATGCTGAAAAAATACGATCGCGGTGCTTCAAAAGACGTTTATAAGATCGTCACAGGTGACGAATCATGGATCTATGCGTATGAGCCCGAAACAAAACAGCAATCGACCGTGTGGGTCTTCCAAGACGAGCCAAATCCAACGAAAGTTGTTCGTGGAAGAAGCACTTCGAAGCAAATGGTCGCCTGTTTCTTCGGCATAACTGGTCATGTGGCGACTGTTCCGCTTGAGCAACGTAGGACGGTCAATTCTGAGTGGTACACCACCATTTGTTTGCCTGAAGTCTTCGGAGAAATTCGAAAAATGAACAAGAGAAGACGAATCATTGTGCACCATGACAATGCGAGCTCTCACACATCGGCTCAAACCAGCGCATTTTTGACCGGCCAAAACGTCGAAGTGATGGGTCATCCGCCGTACAGCCCTGACTTGGCACCCAATGACTTCTTTTTATTCCCACACATCAAGAAAAAAATGCGTGGTCAACGATTTTCGTCGCCAGAAAATGCTGTTGAAGCATTCAAAAACCATGTTTTGGAGGTGTCTCAATCGGAGTGGAAAAAGTGCTTCGAAAATTGGTTTGAGCGCATGCAAAAGTGTATAAATCTTGATGGAGAATATTTTGAAAAACAATAAAACCATTTTCGTTGATAAATATTCGTATTTTCATTATTAGGCCAGAAATATATATAGCAGCCCTCGTAATTTATATTAGGGTCCTGTACTATAATACCCAATGTTTAAATTGGTCAATTTCCTAAATTAAAGGGGTGGGCCAAGGTACCCCTCCCAAAAATTTAAAGAGGTGCACAAATGTACCTATGTCTTATGATAGGGAATGGACCCCTATACATGACCATATAACTATATAAGGTAATAGGTCCTCATCCAAGGAGATAAATTGGGTCAAAAGACCAAACACGTGGTACAACGTATTGCGTACGTTTATATTTTTGGCAATTTTGTACCCCTTAAAGGGAAGGAAGTGGACCACCCAAATTTATCATGATACATATTAGGGTCCAGTACTATAATACCAAATGTTTAAATTGGTAAATTTCCAAAATTAAAGGGGTGGGCCAAGGTACCCCTCCCAAAAATTTAAAGAGGTGCACAAATGTACCTATGTCTTATGATAGGGAATGGACCCCTATACATGACCATATAACTATATAAGGTAATAGGTTCTCATCCAAGGAGATAAATTGGGCCAAAAGACCAAACACGTGGTACAACGTATTGCTTACGTTTATATTTTTGGAAATTTTGTACCCCTTAAAGGGAAGGAAGTGGACCACCCAAATTTATCATGATACATATTAGGGTCCAGTACTATAATACCAAATGTTTAAATTAGGCAATTTCCAAAATTTAAGGGGTGGGCCAAGGTACCCCTCCCAAATTTTTCAAGGGGTGCATTAATATATCCATGTCTTATGAAAGGTAATGGACCCCTGTATATGCCCATATAACTATATAGGATAATAACACCTCATCAAAGGGGATAAATTAGGTCAAAAACCTCCGAAATTTGAATTTTTGGCAATTTTTACCCATGAAAGGGAACGACATAGACCCCCAATACTGATAGATGTACATACTATGGTCGTAGGCTACCATACCAAATTTTTATATTTTGCATTTCCAAAATTTAAGTGGGTGGTTCTATGTACCCCTGCCAAAATTTGGGGGGTGGGCCATGGTACCCCTGCCAAAATTTAGAGTGGCTGGTCTTAGGTATCATTGACCCCGGGCCAAGGTCATTGACCTTTGACCTATGACGTCACAAAGGTCGGGATGCAAGTCCAAACTTCGATAGGGTGGGGCAATTAGTACTCTCTCATTATAATACATATCCTAAGGAGGTAGTGAGGATACGAATTTTTTCGAAAAAAAAATTAGTATCTCGCAAGCCGTTGAACTTACTGAGTTGAAATTCAGTATATTAACTCTTTATTGAAAATAAACAGAATGTGTTCTAGCATTTTGTAAAATTCTCGTTTATGGGTTGGGGGCACTTTCTATATATGGAAAACGGGGAGTGAGTTGGTTTGTATACACGACTCCAAAAGTGCATTACCACCTGCAATTCTCGTTTTCCTGCAATAGCAGGCAACCCAAAAAGCTCGGCGGTTCGGTTGGTTCCGAATTTGAAAGGCGCTGGACCAAACCTCAAATCTGTAATAAATATATCAGTGTGGCAAACTGCAAATAAGGGAATAAAACAAATTGTTAAAAATGACAATAATATTATCGTGACGGAGATGGATGACATCAAAAGTTACAAAATGATCTTACTTAAGCAGTTCAAACAAGATGAATTGCAAGAAACATATATAAGAGGAAAGCATTTCTCTCCTCACCTCCCAAAAAAAGAATCTCATAAAAAAGAAAAAGTTACATAAAGTTACATAAGTTTTAATATAAAAGTCCCACTCTATATTGTGAAAGTTGTCACCCAAAACGCAAGAACAACTGAACCAAAGTCAATGAAATTGTGCACAGATATTGTAGACGTAAAAGGAGGGAATACGAGTTTCGTATTTTCCTGAAAAAAACGGCTGGGTGGGGCACGGACCCCTCCAAACCTTTGATCACGTAATATCATAACTGCTAGTAACAGTATGTCAGAAGTGTGTAAAAGACATGAAGAATTGCAACGGAACTTTTTGTATTGAAAATACGCAAAAACTAAAGGAATACGAGCTTTTTAAATTTTCTGCGGAAAAACGGATTTAGTGGCAAAAGGTCCCACCCAAAATTTTGAAACTTAACGTCCGAAAGGCAACAAGAAGTGAACCGAAGTGAACGAAATTAAGGCAGATGTTGCAAACGTAACATGAGGATACGAGTTTTGTATTTTTCTCGAAAAAACGGTTGGGTGGGGCGCGGACCCCTCCAAACCTTTGATCACGGAAAATCAAATGTGCTGGTAACAGCATGTCAGATGTGTGTAAAGGACATGAAGAATTTAATCAAACTGCGTGTATGGACAATACGCAAAAAATAAAAGAAAACATTTATTTAAATTTTCTGTGAAAAAACGGTTTTAAGGGGGAAAAGCTCAAACCCAAAATTTTGAAAGTTGACGCCCGAAATGCAAAAGGAAGTGAACCGAAGCGAATGAAATTGTGCACAGATATTGTAGACAAAACGGGGAATCCGCGTTTCGTATTTTCCTGGAAAGAACGGTTGAGTGGGGCGCCGATCCCTCCAAATATTTGATCACGAAAAGTGAAAAAGCTAGTAACAGTATGTCAGTCAGATGTGTGTAAAAAACATGAAATATTGAAACGAAACTTCTTGTATGGATAATACACAAAAAATAAAGGAACACAGGTTTTTCTATGTTCTTCGCAAAGGCGGTTTTAGGGGGCAACCTCAAAATTTTGAAATTTGACGCCCGAAAGTTAAGAAGAAGTGAACAGAAGTGAAAGAAATTTTTCTCAGGTATTGTAGATATAAAATGTAGGAATACGGGTTTAGTATTTTTCTGGAAGAAACGATTAGGTGGGGCACTAACTCCTCGAAACCTTTGATCACCAAATATCAAAAGTGCTAGTAACCGTATCTGAGATGTGTGTAAAGGACATGAAGAATTGCAACGAAACTTTATGTATGGACAAAAAAATAAATGAATATTGTTTTTTTTATTTCCCGCGGAAAAACGGTTTAAGAGGGAAAAAGCTCCCACCCAAAATTTTGGAAGTTGACGCCCGAAAGGCAGAAGAAAAAAATGAAATCTTTGAGTTTTACGTCCCACGGTTATGCCGGTTAGAATAAAGGAGACGGTGATGATGAGTAATGAATGAAATGGTGGAATGAAGAAAGTGGGAGGAAACGGAGATCCCCGAGAAAACCCACGCACACGGTGTTTGTTCACCACAAAGTTCACTTGGCGGGAGCTTGGATCGAACCCGGGACCCCAAGCACCAGAGGTGAACTCTACCACTGAGCCACCGCGGCCCCTGAAAGGCAGAAGTAAATCGAAGTGAATAAAAATTTTCACAGATATTGCATACGTAAAATGAGGATACGAGTTTCGTATTTCCTTGGAAAAAACGGCCGCGTGGGGCACGGACCCCTCCAAACATTTGACCACGAAAAAAATAATTCTAGTAACAATATGTCAAATGTGTGTAAAGGACATGAAGAATTGCAACGAAACTTTGTGTATGAACAATACGCAAAAAATAAAAGAATACGTTTTTTAATGTTCTGCAGGAAAACGGTTTAAGGGAACAAACGAACCTACCCCAAAAGTTTGAAATTTGACGCCGGGAAAGCAAGAAGAAATGAACCGAAGTGAATGAAATTTTGCACACATATTGTGAAAATAAAATGTGGGAATACTAGTTCCGTATTTCCTGAAAAAAAACTGTTAGGTGGGGCACGGACCCCTCCAAACATTTGCACAGGAAATATCAAAAGTGCTAGTAACAGTATATCAGATTTGTGTAAAGGACATGAAGAATTCCAATGAAACTTTATGTACGGGCAATACGCAAAAAATGTAGAAGGGTTTTTTCTGCGGCAAAACGGTTTTAGGGGCAAAAGCTCTGACAAAATTATGAAAGTTGGCGCCGGAAAGGCAAAAAGAAGTGAACCGAAGTGAATCAAATTGTGCACGGACGTTGTAGACATAAAATGAGGGAATATGAGTTTGCTATTTTCCTGGAGAAAAGGGGTGGTGGAGCCAGGGCCGGATTTAGCATTTTGGCGCCCCTAGGCCCAATAATTTTTTCCGCCCCCTAGTCTGGTTAAAGTTACTTTCTTAAAAACCTTCATTTAAAAAGATATCAGGCCTATATGTTAATTGCTTAAACACCACTCCACGATGCAATTTTATCTTTAACTTTACCAACAATTATTTGTTCCAATGAACTTCAAATTCAGAATGCTTTATTAGCCTGATTTTTTTAATCAATTCAAAAAATATGTTAAGTTATGGCTATTTATTTTTATTTCTAGATATTTTTTATTTTTTTCTCTCGGCCGTGCGCCCCCTGGGAGCTTGCGCCCATAGGCCCGGGCCTACCGGGCCTATTGGGAAATCCGGCCCTGGGTGGGGCACGGACCCTTCCTAACGTTTGATCACAAAATATCAAAAGTGCTAGTATGTCAGATGTGTGTCAAAGACATGAAGAATTGCAACATAACTTTGTGTATGGACAATACGCAAAAAGTAAACGAATACAGGTTTTTCTAAGTTCTGCGGGAAAACGGTTTTAGGGGCAAAAGCTCCCACCCTAAAGTTTGAAAGTTGAGCTCGAAAGGCAAAAAGAAGTGAACCGAAGTGAGTGCAAATGTGCACATATATTGTAGACATAAAATGAGGATACGAGTTTTATATTTTCCTGGAGAAAATGGACGTGTGGGGCACGGACCCCTCCTAACCTTTGATAACAAAAAATTAAAATGCTAATAACAGTATGTAGAAAGTGTATAAAGGACATGAAGAATTGCAATGAAATTTATGTATGGATAATACGCCAGAAATAAAGCAATACGGGTTCTTTTATGTTCTGCTGAAAAATGGTATTAGGGGGCAAATGCTCCCACACAAAATTTTGAAAATTGACGTCCGAAAAGCAAAAAGAAACGAACCGAAGTGAATGAATTTCTACGTAAAATGAGGGAATACGGTTTCCTATTTTCCTGGAAAAAAGGGTTGGGTGCTGCATGGACACCTCAAAACCTGTGATCACGAAATATTAAAAGTGCTACCAACAGTGTGTCAGATGTGTGCAAACAACATGAAGAATTCTAACATAACTTTGTGTATTAACAATACACAAAAAAATACTTTTTTTTGTTCTGCGGAAAAACGGCTTCAGGGGCAAAAGCCACCACCCGAAATTTTGAAAGTTGACGTCCGAAAGGCAAGAAGAAATGAGCCGAAGTGAATGAAATTGTGTACAGATATTGCAGACGTGAAATGAGAATACGAGTTTTGTACTTTCCTGGGGAAAAAAGTAGGGTGGTGCACAGACCCCTCCAGACCTTTCATCACGAAAAATCAAAAGTAATAGTAACAGTATGTCAGATGTGTGTAAAGGAAATGAAGAATTGCAACCTAACTTTGTGTATGGACAATACGCAGAAAGTAAATGAATACTGGTTTTTTTATGTTCTGCGGGAAAACGGTTTTTGGGGGGCAAAACCTCCCAAACAAAATTTTGAATGTTGACTCCCGAAAGGCAAAAAGAAGCGAACCGAAGGGAGTGAAATTGTGCACAGATATTGTAGACATAAAGTGAGTGAATACGGGTTTCGTATTTTCCTGGAGAAATCGGTTGGGTGGGGCACCTACCCCTCCAAACCTCTGATCACAAAAAATGAAAAATGCTAGTAACAATATGTCAGATGTGTGTAAAAGACATGAAGAATTGCAACAAAACTTTTTGTATGGACAAAAAATAAAGGAATATGTTTTTTCTTGTTTGCGGAAAGACGGTTTTAGGGGCAAAAGAACCCAAAACCAAAATTTTGAAAGTTGACGCGCGAAAGGTAAGAAGAAGTGAACTGAAGTGAATGAAATTTATACAGATATTGTAGACACAAAATTAGGGAATATGGTTTTCGTATTTTCCTGGAAAAAACGGTTAGGTGGGGCACGGACCCCTCCAAACTCTTCATCACTGAATATCAAAATATCTAGTAACAGTATATTAGATGTGTGTAACGGACATGAGGAATTGCATCAAACTGCGTGTGTGGACAATACGGAAAAAATAAACGAATACATTTTTAAATTTTGGTTAAAAACTGTTTTGGTTGGCAAAAGCCCCCGTCTACAATTTTGGAATTTGACCCCAAAAGACAAGAAGGAGTGGACCGAAGTGAATGAAATGTGCATTAATATTGTAGAGGTAAGGTGAGGGAATACGTGTTTCGTATTTTCCTGAAAGAAAAAAAAAATGTGAGTGAACCGAGGCGTTGAGTTGCGGGAGAAGTGGACCGAAGCGAAAGCAACTGTATGTAGATATTGGATATGTAAAATATGGCCTTCCGTGTTTCACAAGTGTCGTGTCTCCATCCGATTTCTTCAAATTTGGCAGATCAAGTAACATCAAACACAAACAGTAAAGCGTCTTTTATAGTATTTCAGGAGGCACCTTTAATCATTGCAATGTTTTTTCAGCATAAAGAAAAACACATGTCGATTTATTTTCAGTTTGCTATTGATATGCCAAATTTGAAGCAAAACGGATATGAACACTTGAGAAACACGAGAGCCCTTATTTTACATATAATATCTACACACAATTTGATTTGCTTGGGTCCACTCCTTTCTGAGCTATTACGGTTTTTTTTTCGGATGGGACCTAGGCCCCAACACTGTTTTTCCGCAAAAATTAAAACATGTTTCATATACTGTTTTGCAAATAGTCCCTTTACGAAGTTTCGTTGCAATTCTCCATATTCTTTAGGAACTTTTGCGTATGCTTATTTGCACTTTTGATATTCCGTAATCAACGGTTAGAAGCACCGTGCTCACTCAACCGCTTTTCCCAAGAAAATACGAAACCCAATTATCTCATTTTTCGTCTACAATATCTACGCACAATTTCATTTAATTCGTTGCACTCCTTCTTGCATTTTGGGCCTCAAATTTCAAAATTTGGGGTGGGGGCTTTTGCCCCCTAAAACCGTTTTTTCCGCAGAAAAAAAAGAAAAACCGTATTCGTTTATTTTTTTGCGTATTGTACACAATGTGTCGTTCCAATTCGTCATGTCCTTCAAACACTTCTGTTATTAGCAGTTTTGATTTTTCACGATCAAAGTTCTGGAGGTGTGTGTGTCCCACCTAAATGGTTTTCTTTTTTTCTGGAAAATAAGAAAAACGTATTCCCTCATTTTATGTCTACAATATCTGAGCACAATTTCATTCACTTCTGTTCACTTCCTCTGGCCTTCGGGCCTTAACTTTCAAAATTTTGGGTCATAGCTTTTGCCCCCTGAAACCGTTTTTCAGCACAAAATAAAAAACCCGTGTTCCTTTATTTTTTGGTATGTTCTTCATACACAAAGTTTCGTTGCATTTCTTTGTGTCCTTTACACACATTTGTCATATTGTTATTATCACTTTCAATATTTCGTGATGAAAGTTTTGAGGGGTCCGATCCCCACCTAACCGTTTTTTCCAGGAAAATACGAAACACGTGTTCCCTCATTTTATGTCTGCAATATGTGTGTAAAATTTCGTTTACTTCGGTTTCCTTGGTTTTTGCCTTTGGGGCGTCAACTTTCAAAATTGTGGGTGGGGTCTTTTGCGCTTTAAAACCGTTTTTCCGTAGAAAATAAGAAACACGTATTCGTTTATTTCATGTGTAGTATCTACCTTCTAAATTTTACCAAAATCGGAGTGTTACATTTCAGAAGTGTTGCTTGTTAATAATAATATTTCTTTAAAATTGTATGAACAAATAGAGGGAATTGAAGCGAAAAATTGGGATCAATTGAAACTTTCGGCTCTTACCAACATTGAAAGAAATGACAGCACAAGTATTTGGATGCAAGGTAGACATGAAAATTAAAACAGAGATTTAACTATATTTCTGTCATGATTTTAATGCACACTGCAAAGTTTTTAAATGCTAATTTAGTAAGGATTTCACATCCAAATTAAGTTGGAACATAATAATTTTTGTTAGAAAACCCGAGTCGGCAATGCGAATTTAAGATTAGCCAATACTTTAGATAGCATGGGGAAAAGGTGAAAACTGTAACCTAAGTGTGCGGCCAAGTGGGTTGCGAGGCGATTTAATAAATTGGATGTCTTCTACTCGGCAGAGTCCACCTCAACTGTTTCATTTTGTTTTAAAACGAAACATTTTTGCCATGAGTTACATTTAGGGATGCGCACGAGACGAATCGAGACAGGATTTTCCTGACAAAATTCGAGTCGAGACACGGCACTTCCAATAGAGAATATACATTTTTCGAGTCGAGACATCACTTTTACAGCACATTTTCGAGACGAGACAGCCACAAATCTTGTCTCGTGCGCATCCCTAGTTACATTAGCACACACTACATGAGTGACAATTTATGTTATGATAGAATATACTATGAGCTTTAATAGAAAAAGTGTAGACACTCGATAATTATTTTACATAGTAAAATTTCAATAGATTCAGTGCTTGATTGTGCCGTGTATGAAGTTATGAAATATGAATTGGTTTCAACAGGCGCGGATCCAAGAGGAATTTTATAGGGTCTACAGCCCCCCCCCCCATGACGCTCAGGTATACACTGGATAGAGTGGGTTTCAATCCTACTTTATTTACACTGGGTTAAGTTGGAAACTATGGTTTAGTCCATCCCTTGATCATATCCTGGTTCTGCGGTGTTAATATCTGGTCAGAACTTGCTGTTCTAGAAGCCTCAAGTTCATACGCGATAAAATAGTATTTCTGCATTATGCACCTTCTTAAACTATTTTCAATATTTGTATGTATCTTCAGATAAACCCTCCTCGAAAAGTTTGATTTATTGGATAATGTATTTCTGACAATGCTTCCATTAGAAAACATTCTCATTGTTATAACTTTTCTTGAGTTGATTTTGAGCTTAACGTCCCTTTCAGCAGCGAAGCTATATGAAACGTGGACCTACTAATTAACGTCGAATCCGAATCACATGAACTCCCACCGGGAATCGAACCTAGGTCTTCCATGTGTTAACTTTATTGAATTTGGACTCGAGCGCTCTCAAGCGGATTTGAAAAAAATGAAAAAATGAAATGAAATCTTTGAGTTTTACGTCCTACGGTTATGTCGGTTAGGCTAAAGGAGACGGTGATGATGAGTAATGAATGATATGGTGGAATGAAGAAAGTTTTTTCTTTTCATTTGCTCAGCCGCGTTACTGTCAGCCGGTGCCTTGAGCATTCAAAACCGGCGAAGTATCATCATTGCGAATGATTTCTCTTTTGGGTTTATTTATTTCATAATTTTGAAGAAGGAAAGGGAAGGGGAAAAGGACGTGAAACCAAAACAAGGGATTGGACAAAAAATAAAGATAAAACGAACAAAAAACAAACAAAATAACTAAACTTAATGTTTGCTTAACTCTACTCCTGGAGAAAAGACTCCTGGAATGAATGAAGTGGGAGGAAACGGGAGAACCCCGAGAAAACCCACGCACACGGTGTTTGCCCACCACAAAGTTCACTTGGCGGGGGCTGAGATCGAACCCGGGACCCCGAGCACCAGAGGTGAACGCTCTACCACTAAGCCGCCGCGGCCCCTCAAGCGGATTTGAGACGGTGGACTTGCCACCTCTGAGTTTTTCAATGAATGTATTTCTTAGTAATTATTTTAATTTTACTTTTGAAAAGGTGTAAGCATTTTGCTTTTTTTTTAAAAAAAAATCCTTGAATTATACGTAGTCAGTGTTGAATACAGGTTTCATTTTTGTACGTGGCAATAGTAACTTCCATGGTCCCCTCTCTTCTACCTCTAGACACAGAAATATTGTTTTCAATAACCTCCAAATTACGATTTTTATCAATAAAGAGTAGCTGTCCTACTAACTCTTGTATCGATTTCCTGCTAAGCAAAGATAAAATGAATCTGAAAAGGTAGGGGAACGGTAGGTAGCGGCATGACGTCACGCCGTCCCCCATGCCTATCTTTGCCCATTGTAATTTCTTAGGAACTGGGGAGACGCCGTACACATTTTTTGGAGGTGGGGGACAGCGTCCCCTGCATTCCCAAGCACTTTTACCTCTGCTGCTAAGTATTAATTGCTGTAAGGACTAACGAAAAAATTATGTGGTACTACTACTACTACTACTACTACTACTAATAATAATAATAATAATAATAATAATAATAATAATAATAATAATAATAATAATAATAATAATAAAGGATCTGAATGATAAATATATTTTTTTAACTTTCTAATACAATCCCTGTGGGCTTTCGCGAATCTGGAATGAGGAATAAAGAGGCTTCAAACAACAATGATTTGTATAAAAGTATTATTAGGTGTTTTAGAAAGAAGTAAGGAACTCACAACTGACCTTCTGTCTGTTTTTTTTTTTAGCACAATGTTACAAGGCACAGAAGCCTGCGGGCATTTTGCTTTTTTGCCCGAGTGTAGTAAAGTACTAAAATCAAGACGTTTGTTCTGTCGTTGGCACGTGTCGAATCAGCTTGTTTGCTGTACGATGTTTTGCCTTCAGGCGATCGACTAGAGGAGTCAAGAAAGAAATAAACAAACAAAGCGATATGCTTGTTTCATGGAGATATGCTTGCTTCTTGGCATTAAGTGTTTGAAAACCAAAACTGTTCTGAGTATCCATTTTGTTATTTCCATAATAAGTATAAAGAGAAATGTTAATTCTCATATATAGTAGGGGCAGGCACGTAGCCAGGATTTCGTAACGGGGGGGTCCGTGACATGAAATACTGTGGTCATCACAAAAGGGGCTCGATCACTCTAAACTATTTTACTGGAACATATATTGGTTCATTTAGCCAGGATTTCGTAACGGGGGGGAGGGAGAGTGGCATGAAATTCTGAAGGCCCAGGAGCTCGATCAATCTAAACTACGTTACTATCAAAATATATTGTTTTGTTAGGATAATAAAATGAGGATATGTTGGCAAGTATTTTAATAACAAACTATGAAGAAATTTCGAGCAAAATAATAATAAAAAAAAGGATTGAAAAAGATTTTGCAATATTTACGACCTTCTCCTGTTTATTCAAATTTAACAATTTTCCTTTCGTTATGACCTCAATTAGTATAAAAAGTACACACTGAATACTGTCTTGTAAACTATCTTCTAATATAAATAAAATAAAGAGTTTGTTTGTGTGTTTGTCTGTCTGTCTGTCTGTGTTCGACCTGGGGACCAGGCGAGTGGACCGAGAGTTACCAAATTTTGGTCAGGGGTACCTTGGCCCAGGCCCCAGATCAAGACGGAGCGTTTTTTTAAAATTTCGAAACAGTGGGGTATCAGGGGGAGAGTTTACCGGAACCGGCTTGGAAACCAGACAAATTGTCCGAGAGTTACCAAGTTTTAGTCACGAATACCTTGGTCCAGGCTCCAGACCAGAGTTAAACGTTTTTGTCCAAATTCAAACCAGGGGGGTCTCAGGGGGACGTTTACCGGGACATGTAAAAGTAGTAGAAAATGACCGATATTTATTTATTTATTTATTTATTTAACAATCACCAGATACAGCTCAGAGGCCATTTTACATTGAATATCCAACAACAATCACAATGGAAAGGATTTTTGAAGGTATCGACCAGGGCCTGTTTAGTAGGTGCCATCCCGGCATTTGCCTGGTAACTGAGGGAAACTCTGGAAAACCTGTCAGGATGGTAGGCAGCGGGATTCGAAGCCACGACCTCCCGAATGCGAAGCCAACGCTCTACCACTTGAGCTATTAGTGTCGAATTCATATTTTCGCGGTCGCTGAAATCAATGGTGAAACTCCAGTCGCATTAACTTCTAAATTCACGCTATGCGGCTCCGGGCCGGGGGTCACCGGAGGGGGGTGAGATACCAAGACATGTAAAAGTAATCCAAAATGACCGATATTAGTGTCAAACCCATAGTTTTCGCGGTCGCTGAAATCAATGGTGACACTTCCATTAGCAATGACTTGCAAGTATGGGGGCTGGGAGTCAGCGGGAGGTGGATACCGACACATGTAAAAAAATAGTCCAAAATGACCGATATTAGTATCAAATACATAGTTTTCGCGGTCGCTGAGATCAATGGTGATACTCCCACAGGCGTTGACTTCCAAATATAGCCCCTGTGCGAAGCATGTGTATATACAACTAGTTTTACAATAAATGCGTTCCTTTCTCTGTTGAATCAAATGCTAACAAAACTTTCTTTCAACATATTTTTTGTTTTTATTATTCCGTCAACTACTGTCGGTTCCAAATGACAGGTTAAAGGATCAACAGAAAATTGTCCTTGAAATAACATGTATGATACTGCAAGGATGCGATGACGAAAAGTTATGATTTAAAATGTCCACGCTGTTACACAACGGCACTTATGCTTTCGAAAGCTTGAACTCTCCCTGACTAGTAGCAGGAATTCTGAGAATTCTATAACTTTTCTTGAAATTTCAAATTCCCTGACTCCTACAGAATACCTCGCTTACCTCGCCACCATATTGCAAGTAATACAAAGGTCCTCATAAGAAAGAGTAAGCAAAAGATTCCTGTAGTTTTCTTTTTAATTTTTAACGCTGATCCTTCTTTTTGTCATTTCATTTTGTTTTATCCTTCCTTAATTTTTTCATTTCTGGTCTCGAAGGGGGGGGGGGTCCGGACTCCCCGGACCCCCCTTCTTGGCTACGTGCCTGGTAGGGGTAAAACTGAGGGGGAACGCGAGGGGAACATTATATATATAATAACATAGCATATTTCTTTCCAAAATTTTATAAAAACTACGTAAACATCTCCGCGAATAATTACCTGTACAAGAATATTGCAGCTAACAAGGTACGACAGTTTCAGAAAATCTGTCTATGTTGTTTTCAAGTGAGGGAAGTCTATTCGTCTTATAAAATGAGTTTCGAACTGTAGAGCGTAGAGCAAACTCGCTTATTTGTTGCATCAACTGACAAAAGTTTACCTACATATCAAAGAGAAGTCTTAGGAAAAACGGACGACATACTAAATGCTGGTACTTACTGTCTGTTAGGTATATTTATATCAAAATTGTCTAATAAATATAGAAATGAGTAAAAATAAAGAACGGTCCGTACGATTCTTTTACTATATATATTTTATTTACATATCTGCGTTTTGAATGACATCGAGAACCCAATTCTTTTCCTTTTTTAAAAATCAAACTTGAGACTACAGGGGCCTACGCCTCAAAACTACTAGTCTTGTAATGCTAGTGAAACTTCTCAAAATCAAATATTTTACACTTGTATATACTGTAAAAAAGCGGCAAATTAAAATTGTCAGCAATAGTACTTAGAAATGAATTTTACTATTATTCTAGTATTTCTGCGTCATGATATTTGATGGATTCTCAAAAAACATTACAAGACGAGTAGTTTTGAGAAATAGACCGCTGCTGTGTTAGACACACACAACTGGGGAGTAAATTTAAATGCATTAATTAATATTTATTTTAGAAAACGAAATGTCAAATGGAGCCGAAAGGCCATTTTATGCCGAAACATTAATAACAAAGGCAAAGAAATATAGAAATCAGGCAGAGCATATGTGCGGAGTACATCATCCTGGGGGCCGCGGTGGCTCAGTGGTAGAGCGTTCACCTCTGGTGCTTGGGGTCCCGGGTTGGATCCCAGCCCCCGCCAAGTGAACTTTGTGGTGGACAAACACCGTGTGCATGGGTTTTCTCGGGGTTCTCCCGTTTCCTCCCACTATCTTCATTTCACCATTTCATTCATTACTCATCATCACCGTCTCCTTTAGCCTAATCGGCATATCCGTGGGACGTAGAACTCAAAGATTTCATTTACATCATCCTGGTGATATTCGCCTGGTGGGACAGAAGAAAATTGTGGGTGAACTTTAATAATAATAAAAAAATTGCTTCTTGATAACACTTATTGATTTTGCTTTATGGATCTATGGATCTATGGATTTGATTTTAGTTTGATTTCAGCTTCGAGTACCGTTCAGCAGGGAGGCTATATAAGACATGGACCTCCAGCGATGCAATACGAACTAGGGATGGCCAGACGGATCCGGATCTCGGATATCCGGATCCTATAATATCCGGATCCGGATCCTATAAGATCCGGATCTCGGATCCGGATCCGAAATTTCGGATCTTGGATCCGGATCCGGAATTTCGGATCTTGGATCCGGATCCGGATATCCGGTTCCTGGATCCGGATCCGAAATTTCGAATCTTGGATCCGGATCCGAAGTTTCGGATCTTGGATCCGGATCCGGATATCCGGATCTTGGATCCGGATCCGGATATCCGGTTCCTGGATCCGGATCCGAAATTTCGAATCTTGGATCCGGATCCGAAGTTTAGGATCTTGGATCCGGATCCGAAATTTCGGATCTTGGATCCGGATCCGGAATTTCGGATCTTGGATCCGGATCCGGAATTTCGGATCTTGGATTCGGATCCGAAGTTTTGTATCTTGAATCCGGATCCGGAATTTTGGATCTTGGATCCGGATCCGAAGTTTCGAATATTGGATCCGGATATTCGGTTCCTCTATCCACACCCGAAATTTCGAAGTTCAGATTCGGACTCCTGATTTGAATATTTTAGGCCTTAGATTGAGACCCAGAACTAAAATATCCATATGTATAAAATTGACTAGGTGAATTTTATCTAACTCAGTGGGAAGACAATTCAATTTAAATGACAAAAGATTACATGAAAATCTCATTTTCACATTTTTCGGGGTTAGACCACTGTTGCGCACACCCCATCATTTAGTCTTTAGTATATCTTTAAACGTACTACAAGTATGCCACTTTCATCTCAAGTCAGTAATTGTATAGATCTGCCTTTTGTTATATATTAATCGAGTTAGGATTAAAACTCGATTGTTTATGAGACCTATGATAATATTTTCAGAATGAGTTATAACGTTGAAAAACTGCATAGTAATGCTGCATATTTTCTTTGTGCCACATTGGAATTTAATGTAGTCTATCTTATACAGTCGGCTCTTATGATTAATTCAATGATCTGAACTCCTGCAGCATTACGCTAAAATCATGGATGTCTTTGAATTTTCGTCATTATTTCTATTTTTTATTACGAGCAAAATAAATATCATAAGCGGCATTTTACATAATACACATAGACGCAGTTCACTCAGTTGATTGCTTAAAGTTTATAGCAAAGCTATTACATTTCTAAGACACTGGCGGCTTTAGGACAAAATCCATGGCTTTCCCATAAAATTTTAAATCTATATATATAAAAGAGAACGCACAAATCCTTTGTGAACTCATCACGCTAATACGGCTGAACCAATTTCTTTCATTTTTGGGGGGTTGTTAGGATTTGGACCCTAGATGGTTTTTATCATATTACTTTAATTTTTAATTACCAGTGTCTTGTGATAATTGACCATTCAAGTGTCCATACGTACAAATCCTTTGTTATTAGTTCATCATAGGTAAAAATAAACGTATTTATATGCAATCCGCATGACCATGTGACTCGGCGGGTTAACATAAATGACAGGCGCTATAATGTTAACATTTACTGCAATTTGAAAGCGAAAAAGTAAAAATTATCTAAGTAACAAAGTTTATTGCGTTCCGGGGTGACCGCAGCGAAGCGGGGCGGGTTAACATAAATGACAGGCGATATAATGTTAACATTTACTGCAATCTTCTATGGTTTTTATCATATCACTTGAAAGCGAAAAAGTAAAAATTATCTAAGTAACAACGTTTATTGCGTTCCGGGGTGACCGCAGCGAAGCGGGGTGAACGCTGCTAGTATCTCTATATAAAAAGGGCAAAGTCCTGAGTGAGTGAGTGACAGATCACCGTACAGGCCAAATCGCTTAAGCTACAAACGTGAAATTTGGACAGTTTATAGGGTTTGTGACGTAGGATACTACTAAGGAAGGACTTTGGGAAATTCGACGAGGAAGGGGAGAAATGGGGTGGAAAATAATGATGATTCTTGACGTTAGATACTTCAAATTTGGTATTTGGGTTTCTCATTGAAAATAATTTGATACTTGTTAAAGTGCTTTTTGATATTTAAATTAGAAGGGGCAGGGAAGATGTAGAAAGTAAAAGAACGGGTGGTAATTGCAATTATTGCAATAGTATAATAATATGCCTATATCTTGGAAACTTAAAGGGTTAGAAACATGGAATTTGGTATTTGGACTTCTCACTTAAAATAATTAGATACGTATTTCAACGTTTTTTTTTTTTTTTTTTTTATATGTGGCCCAGAAGGGAAGAAAAAGGGCTAGAAGAAAATTAAGTGGAGATTAGAATTATTGTATTAATATGTTCAATCATTTAAGGTTAGAGACTTGAAATTTGGTATTTGCATTTCTCATTGAAAATAATTTGACAAGTGTTTCAGTGTTTTTTGACGTTTTAGTAAAAAGGAAAAGAGAAGAGATGGAAAGGAAAGAGGGTGGGGATTGTAATTATTATAATAACATGTCGATATCTGGGAACCTCTGAAGGTTAGGAGCATAGAATTTGGTATTTGGACTTTACATTTGAAATAATTAGGTATGTACTTAAGCGTTTTTTGATGTATGTCTTAGAGGGGAAGAAAAGGGGCGGGGAGAAAAGACTTTTATATCTCGGAATCCTGGAATGTTAAAGAAATGAAACTTGTTATTTGAACAAAAATTCGTTATGAAATGAAATCTTTGAGTTTTACGTCCCACGCATATGCCGGTTAGGCTAAAGGAGACGGTGATTATGAGAAATAAATGAAATGAAGAAAGTGGGAGGAAACGGGAAAACCCCGAGAAAACCCACGAGCACGATGTTTGTCCACCACAAAGTCCACACGGCGCGAGCTGGGATCGAACCAGGGATCCCAAGCATCGGAGGGGAACGCTTTACCACTGAGCCACCGCGCCCCCTTAAAAATTCGTTATGTTTGCAGGCGTATGATGTGCGAGGCCGTAGACCGAGCAAATGTGTGGGCTGGGGGGAAAGCCCCCATGTACTCGCACTGAAATTCGGTATGTCTCGGGATACCGGAATGTTATTACATACACTTTGATATTTGAACTGAGATTCGGTATGGTTGCAGGTTTACGAGGTACGAGGTCATAGGCCGATCAAATGAGATATCAGAGGGTCTAAGGGCAAATCCCCAGACATTTCTTTTTAAATTGATTATGATTAGAGGCTTTAGTGGTGCGAGGCCCTAGTAACGGGGGTCTAGTGGCGAAGCCCCCAACTAGCCGAGGTCTATTAAGTACATAAATGTATTTGCGTAATGACTGGAAATTGCATGTATGCATGTGGACAAAATTGCATAAGTAGCCACGAGAAATGACAGTCCTTTAAGATAAAAATTTTAAAAAGCTACCAAAATGTACTCTTGAATGAGTTGTATATTATGTTTGCGCAGGGCCGAATCCAGAACGGACTTCTGGAGGGGGCGGATGGATTCTTAGGGGGCGGTTGGGGATGCTAGCAGTGAAAAATTACTTAGATGATCTGAAATTGCCACAAATTACTACTAAAGTACACTGTTAATGGTGGCGCTGGGTAGAGGCGAACGACTTTTCGCCCTCCCCCTGCATCCGCCTATGTGTTTACATGAATGATATAGCTCCTTATACAACCTATGCAGAGTTAATAGTAGTGGATTACTAATTACAAAGATACGTGTTACTGCTCGAGGCTCCATATGGTATTTTGTATACACATACAGTACATTAATACATTGATTTTGATACATTAATTGTCATTTAGAACTTCATCTCTACTACAATTCTTAATTCTAACTGGAGTGGTACGGTCACAGAGAAACGTATTTTTAAAGAAAGAAAAAAATCTCATCAAGAGCAAGAACAGGAAGTTGCTCCTTAATTTGATTTGATCTATATTTTATGGGCTGTTCTATTAGCAATGGCCTAGCCCATTACGACTAGGAAATGGCCTCATTCAGTGACCACAATAACTCAGAAAGAATTAGAAAAGTAAGCAGCCTGAGTCTAATGAAGAAGCTTGGGCTTGAGACTAAGGTTTCATCCCAGCATTTGACTAGTGTTACAGAAAACAAAGGACAAATTTCCATCAGGACGACCGCTTTAAAAAAGATTTACTACCTTTTCGGTCAAGTATTTCTACTAGAATCGAATCTGACAATGAGATTGCTCTCACCTAAGTCGACAGTTTTACTCAATCAAATTTGGAGTAATTGTGACATATTAAGGCACGAAAACCAAATATCAACAGAATGAAGAGAACGCAAGGCTGTCACACGATCAGATACCAAAAGTGTCTTAAAATCTTATTTTAAGCATAGGAATGAAAACCACTTTGTCAATAATTTCGAAAATTTTGCTGATTCGGAACACCCGAATTTTCTGAAACGGAGTTTCGAATCCGGATCCAAGATCCTGTTTTTCAGGTCTGGATCCAAGATCCGGTTTTTCGGATCCGGATCCAAGATCCGTTTTTTCGGATCCGGATCCAAGATCCGTTTTTTCGGATCCGGATCCAAGATCCGAAATCTCGGATCCGGATCCAAGATCCGAAATCTCGGATCCGGATCCAGTGTCCGAATATCCGGATACCGGATATCCGGACCCAAGTGGATCCGGATATCCGGATCCAAAAATATCCGGATCTGGCCATCCCTAATACGAACCCACCGGAAATCGAACCCGGGTTTCCCGCGCCAAAGACTCGTATGCTACCCACATAGGCCTGAGGGAGCTCAATGGAGCTATAGGGATCAATATTGAAACTGGAAGAGTAAAATTGTTTTACGATTTCCGGTTTCAGTAGAGAGAAATAGGTGAAGATGGTATTTTTCTTGAGATGCTCAATCGATTTTCGAAAACTGTCGCTATCTACTACCAATTTATTTTTATGGCGATCAATGTTAAAAACGAAAACGGTTTATTCCTACCACTTCTGATTTCAATGCAGGATTAACGGAAGAAAGAAAGCTTATTCTTGAGACGTTGTTTGAATTCCCGAACACTTCTCGGCCTCTCTGACAGTTTTTACTCTATGAAACTGAATATTGAGAGCGGAAATAGTAGTAAATTTCTACCACTTCCGGTTTTAATAATGAGATACGGTATAGGTGGTAAATTTTCTTGACGTTTGATCGATTTCCGAAATCCTCTCGTCCCTAGTTATTTCCGTCTTTGATTTATGGCCATTAATGTTGAAACTGGTTGTAGTCGATTTTTACCACTTACGGTTTAAATATAAGGTTGTTGGAGGAGACGGACACGGAACCTATTCTTGGGGTGCTGAATGGATTCCAGAAAACTGCTTCTCGATATATCTTATCGTCTTTGCTCTATGAAAATCAATATTGAAACTGGAAGTAGTAGTAAATTTCTACCAGTTCCGGTTTTGGTAGAAAGATAGGGGTAGAAATGGCACATTTTTGAGGGACATTGAATCAATTCCCTAAACTTGCTTGTCGCTAGCTATTATGACCCGCAAGTAGTCGATCTCTATAACTTCCGCTTTATATAGAAAATTGACGGAGGAGATAGAACCTATTCTTATGACGCTAAATCTATTCCGGAAAATCCTTCTCAATATTTTTTTACCGCTTTTGGTCTGATACCTGTCAACAGGCAGAGCCGTTCTATTAGACTTCCAATACTTATGCATAACATCGTTTGGAAGCATAATAAACACAGAAAGACGAAATATTATTCATTAAATCTATTTTCGTGCAGATTAAGGATATGGGAATTTCAAGAATTCTTTTTGCATCAGTTATTATGCCCTGAATAATAACGGGGACCATAGTGGCTCAGTGGTAGAGTGCTCACCTCTGGTGTATCAGGCTCCAGGTTCGATTTCAGCTCGCGCCAAGTAAGCTTTGTGGTGGACAAACGCCATGTGTGTGGGTTTTCTTGGGGTCCTCACGTTTCTCTCACTTTCTTCATTACAGCATTTCGTGTTCATTCTCATCATCAGAGTCTCCTTTAGTGTATCCGGTATAAGAGTGGGATGTAAAACTAAAAGACTTCATTTCATTTCTAAATAATAACCTAATGCATTCTACAGCGTTCTATTCTTGGCTAATAACCAATAATAGCGTACAGATTGATGATATGCTTGGAAATTGATATGCCATAAAATCGACTATTCATGCAAAAAAATGCACCAACATCTCTCAGCTAGTCACTACAAGCAAGAATGATATCTGCTTCGTTCAGATAATGTTCCTCATGAGACGAGACGAGAAGTAAGGTTTTCTCGTCTCGTCTCCTATGTTTAATAGGCCTAGACTAGTCTCGATCATTGAAGACTTTTTTCGCTCTTGTCTCGAAATTTTATTGCTGAGTTTTGTTAATTTATGTTTAAAAAATTTATGTCTTATTTTTTCTTAATTTGAATTAGGAGTTTTCACAACCGTTCCGCGTCACGATTGTTCCACGAATAGTGTGATATAAGAACATTTAAACCACATTTATTATTCGAGTAAATTGTGTAATGACTAGGATATTTTAAACGTAGGTTAATGCTCTTCATATGGCTTTTATATCATCATTTGTGTTGTACGTATGATGCGAAAACGTAATAATGAAATTATTTCTGTGGGTATTAGCCCGATAGCCCCTAAATACGCCACTGATCAAAAGATTTTTTCATAATTTTTAGTCCATAAATTCAAGTTACACTTCATAATTTTACTAAATACGTATGTTCATTGCATTGTTCATATAGAACAATATCATGGTGATGGAACAAACTTTCTAGTGCTGTATCTCAGTTACATGAGTTACAAGTTATCCGCCTACATAAATAAGTTCTTCGTTTTTGAGTTGACGGGTTTTATCCGTAAATTTTCCAATACAAGTGGCCACCGAATTCTTGTTCTGTCTCTCTATTTAATTAAATTATTTGGTGAGCGTGAAATGTAAAGATCTATTTTCGACGCAAGTGTTAATAAACCGGGAAGTAACTACTTATCTATATTTCTTTTCCTCTTTTAAAAATTATTAAAATCACTTATGTTCTGTCTTGTAGTTTATTTATAATAATTATTATTATTTTCAAAGTGTACAGTGAATATTTTAAATATATATTTTAAACATTCTATACAGAAGAAATCGCTACTGCAAGGTTTGGTCCCGCGAGAGTTTAGATGGCTAAGTTTTATCCCTCGAGGATCTAGCCAGGCTAGATTTCGTCTGGCAAGATTTTCTTTATGTGAGATTTTCGCCAGGCAAGATTCTGGGCCGTGAGATTTTGGTTGCGATGTTTCATTCGCAAATCATCAACAAATTTGGGTGGATATACGGACCAATATAGCTTTCTGTGGATATATTTTTATTGATTTCATGCAATTTGTGATCATTCCTCTGCGACAAGACCATTACTTTTCATGTGTCGGCCAAATGTGATTGAGAGTTTGATAAGATTCCTCAGCGGAAAATAATAATCCCAGTTTGCGACCAACCGATAATTGGTTCCTTATGTAAATCAGCAGAGTAGAAGTGATACACATTACAGGTATTTTTCTCTAAAATTATGAAGTGTTATGAACTACATAGGGAAAACAAGAATAAACGTCTCTTTGTTCAAAAGTGACGCAATTGTAGATTCCTAAGAAGTAACGTAACGTTGATCAGAAAACTGAGTCAAAATACTATAACACACACACACACACACACACACACATATATATATATATATATATATATATATATATATATATATATATATATATATATATATATATATATATATATATATATATATATATATATATATACAGGCCATACTGTTCCATAATTCGTGTAATTTTCTACAGCACTGGGAGAGGATGAAGTTTTCACACCATTAATATAAAATTTGGCACTCTTATTGAGAAATATCTGAATTTTTCGAATTTTTAAAGGAAATAGGAGAAAATTGCTGTTTACCCCTCCTTTTGGGGATGTAAACACAAAAGTTCATTTTTCCTTATGGGAGATGCAATGTTAAATTTTGGAAGTAGTTTTCTCCAATAATTATTCGTAAAGATTTTGGGGCAAATGAGTTGTATTTGTTACGAAATGCAAAAACACTCATTCACAAAGCTAGTGAAGCCGTCTCAAACATTATTTTGGGAAGCCCCCCTTTCGGGGGGCAAGGGGCGTAAAAAGATGGTGGGTGATGTGTTACCAAAATCCCAAAATTTATTTTCGGAGTGCCAGTAAACGTCAGATTAATCACGAATGTCACAGAATCAATGCTCCAATGCTCCTTACATGTAAGAGTGACTGATAATGGGGCTACAGCCCCCTTTCAAAAGTAAGAAAATCAACATAAAAATCCTTAGTAGAGACATAAGGGAAGAAGTTATTTTTTGTTAATTAATGTGAAATTTGGCGTCATTGTAGCAAAAGAGTATGCGTTTTTGAAATCTGGAATGCTATTTTGGTAACGCACCGCCTTAGGGGCACTGGGGACGAAGCATTAGACGATGTATCTTTATAAAAATTCAAAATTTTGTTCCGGAAATGCCAGTGAGCGTCAGATTTTTCACAAATGTCACAGAATTAATATTCTAATGCTCCTTGCATGTGCCAGTAACTTATGTGGGGCTATAGCCCCCTTTCAAAAATAAAAAAATCACCATTTATATCCCTAGTAGAGACATACGAGAAGAATGATTTTTCTCAATTAATGTGAAACTCGGCGTCGGGTTAACAAAGAGTTATGTATTTATCAAATCTGTAATATTTGTTTTGGTAATGTACCGCCTTAGGGGACACAGGAGGTGAAGCATAAGTTATTGGATCTTTTTAAAGTTTCAAATTTTATTTTGGAAAATCCAATGTGTGTCAGATTGATCACAAATAATACAAAATTAATATTCCGATGCTCGTTGCATGTGCCAGTGACTGATATTGGGCTACAGCCACCCTTCCAAAAATCACATAATTTACGGTAAATATCCTTAGTAGGAACGTACGGGAAGGAGGTAAATATGCTTTACAATTAATGTGCAACTTGTCATTATTGTAGAAAAATGTTTTAATTTCTTTTTAAATTTCGAATCTAGTGTTAATGAATATCGTCTGTCAGTGTAACAGATTGAGGATATAGCTTCGTTTTTTTGGCATCACTGGAATATAATCAAAGAATTTTGCGTTTTTAAAAACTAAATTGGTCTCTTCTTATAGCATAAAATCATACATAAAGTTATCAGCACATTTTTTGCACACTTAAGCAAACCAGCTCGAAATAGAACACAAAATGACAATGGAAAATGCCGCAGGTACCACGAACGAAAAGAGAAGTAATATTTTAAAAATTAAAATATTGTTTACTTTATTCATAGAAAAAGCGTATCTTTTCCCTACTTCTTCTACAATAACTTTATGATCCCACTTTCCACGTACTAGCCTACTCGTAAGCACGTCAGGAAATCGTATACTATGGGCACATGGTTATAGTAAAAACAAACGTCTCGCGATTGATAAGGATTAGGTTGAGTCAGGCTATACCATAAATCCAAGAAAACATATTGTACCTTTCTAAAAACAACACTTTTCTTTGGCTCCGTTGTCATTAACTAAATTGCTTAAATATTTCATTAATCTAAGTGTAAGACAGATAGAATGAACTTACTTTATTCGGCATGCTCTCGTAAACGAGCAAGACATGAATGAATTAATGCGATTTACTAGAACCACTGTGAACACCTTCTCCAACATATCTGGATGACTACGCTCTGGACAATTCTTTGTTTTATGTTGCCCAATAAGGAGGAATGGACGTAATAAAATTCCAGACACATGCACCATCATAGATACAAGCGAAAGAGTGGTATTGTATTTTCTAATTAAAAATGCAAATTTACCTATGTCACACTCCCATTAGGCAAAAGAAATTCTGAGTCCACGCCCCTAAAAGAAATCCACATATGGGTATTATCTTATTGTTACAAACGTTTATTTTCTAAAAAATAATGCCAAATTTCACAGTGCAAAAAAAAAATGCTTCTGCCAGTAAATCTTTGCGTAAGAATAATCATATTGAATTTATGACGCTTTTCAAAGATAGCTGTAGTAACATATTAGTCACTGGCACATAAAAGCACTACGGAGTATTAATTCTGCGCATCTTGCAACTAATTTGCCACTCATGAGCACTCCCAAAATAAAATTTGGAATTTCTATCAGCCCCCTCCCTATGATCCCCAAAAGTACCAAATTACCCTCCGTGCCCTGTGCCTCCTATTCCCAAAATAATATTCCAGATTTTTACTAGCACAACGCCTAATTTCACATTAATTGACAAAATATAGCTTCATCCGTATGTTCCTGCTAAGGATATTTATTATAAATTTTTAATGTAATTGTTGAAAGGGGGCTGTAGCTCAATATCAGTCACTGGCACATGCAAAGAGCATCGGAATATTAATTTTGCATTATTTACGATCAATCTGACACACGCTGGATTTTCCAAAATAAAATTTGAAACTTTAAAAAGAACCAATAGCTTATGCTTTAGCCCCTATGCCCCCTAAGCCGGTACATTACCAAAATAATATTCCAGATTTGGTAAACGCATAACTTTTTGCTAATTCGACGCCGAGTTGCACATTAATTGAGAAAAAATCATTCTTCCCGTATGTCAATACTAAGGATATTTAAGATTATTTTTTTTATTTTTAAAGGGGCTAGAGCCCCATATAAGTCACTGGCACATGCAAGGAGCATTAGAATATTAATTCTGTGACATTTGTGAATAATCTGACGCTCACTGGCATTTCCGGAAAAAAATTTTGAATTTTTTATAAAGATCAATCATCAGATGCTTCGCCCCCTGTGCCCCAATAAGGTGATGGTTACTAAAATAACATTCCAGATATGAAAAATGCATACTTTTTTGCTACAACGACGCCAAATTTCACATTAATTGACTAAAAATACCTTCTTCTCGTATCTCTACTAGGGATATAAATGGTGATTTATTTTATTTTTGAAAGGGGGCTATAGCCCCACATAAGTTACTGGCACATGCAAGGAGCATTAGAATATTAATTCTGTGACATTTGTGAAAAATCTGACGCTCACTGGCATTTCCGGAACAAAATTTTGAATTTTTATAAAGATACATCGTCTAATGCTTCGTCCCCTGGGCCCCCTAAGGCGGTGCGTTACCAAAATAGCATTCCAGATTTCAAAAATGCATACCCTCTTGCTACAATAACGCCAAATTTTACATTAATTAACAAAAAATAACTTCTTCTCGTATGTCCCTACTAAGGATATTTATGGTGATTTTCTTACTTTTGAAAGGGAGCTGTAGCCCCATTATCAGTCACTCATACATGTAAGGAGCATTGGAGCATTGATTCTGTGACATTCGTGATTAATCTGACGTTTACTGGCACTCCGAAAATAAATTTTGGGATTTTGGTAACACATCACCCACCATCTTTTTACGCCCCTTGCCCCCCGAAAGGGGGGCTTCCCAAATATGTTTGAGACGGCTTTACTAGCTTTGTGAATGAGTGTTTTTGCATTTCGTAACAAATACAACTCATTTGCCCCAAAATCTTTACGAATAATTATTGGAGAAAACTACTTCCAAAATTTAACATTGCATCTCCCATAAGGAAAAATGAACTTTTGTGTTTACATCCCCAAAAGGAGGGGTAAACAGCAATTTTCTCCTATTTCCTTTAAAAATTCGAAAAATTCAGATATTTCTCAATAAGAGTGCCAAATTTTATATTAATGGTGTGAAAACTTCATCTTCTCCCAGTGCTGTAGAAAATTACACGAATTATGGAACAGTCTATATATAATTCAAATCACGTTTTCAGTCAAAAGTTAAAAAAAACATTTTATTTGTTTACCTTTGGAATACCAATATATAATCTAAATGATCTAGACCCTCAAAAGTATTGGAATATTTATTTATTTATTTTGTATATTACTGTTACGCACACGCCTAAAATGCCATGATTTGTTCTTTCATTTTAGAAGACATTTCTTTTAAAGTTGTTTTTTAAGAAACATTTCGTATTTTGGAATGCAAAATATTGATGATAATGCTTTTACAATAATGTTGTTTTCCTTCTGTCGTATCTTCCTTTTTCACCTCGCAAAAGTCGATGTATGGTCAAAAATGGTTGGAAAATGAAAATAGGGATACTTCACCCTGTTTGAAACGTCTTGTTATAAAATATTGAACTTAGAAGGTAAATTCTGTACCACCAGACATGTCAACTCTGACGCGAAATCGTAGCAGTTATAGTAGTATTAACTGTGGTCGTAGTAGTAATAATAGAAGTAGTAGTAATAGAAGTAGTGATATTAGTAGTATTAAAGTACTTTGCAGTCTTGAATAAAGAGTCAGTTTCCCAAACACACTACGATTAACATAGACTGACAGTAAGACCGTACGAACACGGCAAAGGCAGGAGTAGTGGAGGACATTTAAGGAAAAAAAATGACAACATTAGTTTCCAACCCGTCTTTGTGTGCCCGGGCCGAGCCGGGCCGGCGTGGCTCGGCCCGGAAATACATGCACCCGGTTCGGCCCTATAGCATTTGTGTCCGGGCCGAACAGGACACGCCCAGCCCGTGCAGGCCTCTGATTCATATCCACTGCAAACGCTGTTTTTGTTCTATTTTGACTTTTATTTTAGTACTCAGGCGAGAATTGTGTTCTATGTCTTAATTTTCTGCATTCTTTCACATATGGAAATATTCGTTTACGTATCTAAATGTTTCATTACGTATGGAGAGATAAATGACAAACAAGCATGTGCTGATATTAATACAAAGTTTCGAAATATTGTATTATTAAGTATTTCAATCAATGTTGCTTTTTTATACAATTAATAACAAGTCTTATTATATTTAAAAGAAGAAAAACACATCTGCAAAATTTCTCCCGATTACAAAGATTGGCTTCGAGGTTCGAACCTGGTTTACTTTTCTCCGAAGCTACCCTAAGCTAGCCTCAAATTAGCAATAAAGAATGCCCTCGACCTTTGAGACAACATGTACCTTTCGGGAGTCAACTTCCAAAAATTTGGGGTGGGTTCTTTTGCCCCATAAAACCGTCTTTCCGCAGAAAAGAAGAAAAAGTATTCCTTTATTTTTTGTGTATTTGTCCATACAAAAAGTTTCGTTGGAATTCGTCGTGGCCTTTACACACATATGACATACTGTTACCAGCAATTTTATATTTAGTGATCAAAGATTTGGAGGGGTCCGTGCCCCCTAACCGTTTTTCTCAGGAAAATACGAAACCCGTATGCCTTCAATTTAAACCTACAATATCTGTGCAATGTTTGATTCACTTCGGTTCACTTCTTCTTACCTTTCGGGCGTCAACTTTCAAAACTTTGGTGTGGGTTCTTTTGCCCCATAAAACTGGTTTTCTGCAGAAAATAAAAAAAAGTATTCCTTTATTTATTTTTGCGTATTTGTCCATACAAAAAGTTTCATTGGAATTCTTCGTGGTCTTTATACACATATGACATACTGTTACCAGCATTTTTTATTTCGTGATCAAAGGTTTGGAGGGGTCCTTGCCCCCTAACCGTTTTTCTCAGGAAAATACGAAACCTGTATGCCCTCAATTTAAACCTACAATATCTGTGCAATATTTGATTCAATTTGGTTCACTTCTTGCCGTCTTTCGGGCGTCAACTTTTAAAATTTTGGGTGGGTTTCTTGCCGCCTAAAACCGTTTTCCCGCAGACCATAAAAAACCCGTATTCCTTTATTTTTTGCGTATTGTCCATACAAAAAGTTGTGTTGCAATTCTTCATGTCCTTTACACACATCTGACATACTAGCACTTTTCATATTTCGTGATCAAAGGTTTGGAGGGGTCGGCGCCCCACGCTTCCGTTTTCCCCAAAAAAATACGAAACTCGTATTCCCTCATTTTATGTCTACAATATCTGTGCACAATTTAATTCACTTCGGCTCACTTCTTCTTGCCTTTCGGGCATCAACATTCAAAACTTTGGGTGGGCTCTTTTGCCCCCTACAACTGTTTCTCCGCAGAAAATAAAAAAACGTATTCCTTTATTTTTTGCGTATTGTCCATACAGAAAGTTTCTTTGGAATTCTTGTTGGTCTTCACACACACCTGACAATCTGTTAATAGAACTCTTGATATTTCGTGATCAAAGGTTCAGAAGAGTCCGGGCCCCAACTAACCGGTTTTTTTAAGGTAAATACGAAACTCGTATTCCCTCGTTTTATGTCTACAATATTTGTGCAAAATTTCATTCACTTTCGTTTACTTTTTCTTACTTTTTTGCGTCAAATTTCAAAATTTTGGGATGGGGTCTTTTGCCCTTTAAAACCGTTTTTCCGCAAAAATAAAAAAACCCGTATTCCTTTGTTTTCAGCGCATTGTCCATACAAAAGTTTCGGTGCAGTTCTTCATGTCCTATACACACATCTGACATACTGTTAGTAGCACTTTTGATTTTTCGTTATCAAACGTTTGGAGGGGTCGGCACCCCACCCGACTGTTTTCTCTAGGAAAATACGAAACGCGTATCCTCATTTTACGTCTGCAATATCTGTGCAAATTTCATTCACTTCGGCTCATTTCTTCTTTTCTTTCAGGTGTCAACTTCAAAATTTTGGGTGGGAGATTTTGACCCCTAAAACAGTTTTCCGCAAAAAATAAGAAACCAGTATTCATTTATTTTTTGGTTATTTTCCATACACAATGTTTCGTTGCAATTCTTCATGTTTTTACAAACATCTGACATACTGTTACTAGCGCTTTTGATATTTCGTGATCAAAGGTTTGGAGGGGTCGGCGCCTCACCCAACCTTTTTCTTCAGAAAAATACGAAACTCATATCCTCATTTTACGTCTGTAATATCTGTGCAGAATTTCATTCACTTCGGCTAATGTCTTTTTACCTTTCGGGCGTCAACTTTCAAAATTTTGGATAGGGTCTTTTGTCCCCTAAAACCGTTTTTTCGCAGAACATTTGAAACTCATATTCCTTTATTTTTTGCGTATTGTCCATACAAAAAGTTATGTTGCAATTCTTCGTGTCCTTTACATACATCTCAAATACTGTTACTAGTACTTTTGATATTTCGTGATCAAAATGTTTGAAGGAGTCCGTGCCTCACCCAAGCCATTTTTCCAGGAAAATACGTAACCCGTATTCCCTCGTTTTAAGCCTTCGATATCTGTGCAATATTTCACTCACTTCGGTTCACTTGTTCTGACCTTTCCAGCTTCAAATTTAAATTTTTGGGGTGGGTTCTTTTGCCCCATAAAACAGTCTTTCCGCAGAAAACAAAAAAACCGTATTCCTTTATTTTTTGCGTATTGTCCATACAAAAAGATATGTTGCAATTCTTCATGTCCTTTACACACATCTCAGATACTGTTACTTGCACTTTTGATATTTGGTGATCAAAGGTTTGGAGGGGTCGGCGCCTCACGCTTCCGTTTTCTCAAGGAAAATACGAAACCCGTACTCCCTCATTTTATGTCTACAGTATATGTGCACAATTTCGTTCACTTCGGCTCAATTCTTCTTACCTTTTGGGCGCCAACTTTCAAAATTTTGGGGTGGGTTCTTTTGCCCGCAAAATAATTTTTCCGCATAAAATGAGAAACAAGTATTCATTTTCTTTTTGCGTATTCTCCATACACAATGTTTCATTGCAATTCTTCATGTCCTTTACAGACATCTGACATACTGTTACTAGCGCTTATGAAATTTCGTGATCAAAGATTCGGAGGAGTCCGTGCCACACTTAACCGTTTTTTTAGGTAAATGCGAAACCCGTATAACCTCATTTTATGTCTACAATATTTGCGCAAAATTTTATTCACTTCGGTTCACTTTTTCTTCCCTTTTGGCGCCAAATTTCAAAATTTTGGGATGGGGTCTTTTGCCCTATAAAACCGTTTTTCCGTAAAAATGAAAAACCCGTATTTTTTGTTTTCAGCGCATTTCCCATTAAAAATTTCGTTGAAAGTCTTCATTTCCTTTAAACACATCTCACATACTATTAATAGTATTTTTGATTTTTTGTTATCAAACGTTTGGGGGGTAGGCGCCCCACCCGACTGTTTTCTCTAGGAAAATACGAAACCCTTATCCTCATTTTACGTCTGCAGTGCTTATGCAAATTTCATTCACTTCGGCTCATTTCTTCTAGTCTTTCGGGTGTCAACTTTCAAAATTTTGGGTGGGAGCTTTTGACCCCTAAAACAGTTTTTCCGCAGCAAATAAGAAACTCGTATTGATTTATTTTATGGTTATTTTCCATACAAAATGTTTCGTTGCAATTCTTCATTTCCTTTATACACACACCTCACATACTGTTATTAGTACTTTTGATATTTCGTGATCAAAACTTTGGAGGGGTCCGTGCCCTTTCCAACAGTTTTTTTTTTTTTTTCAGGAAAATACGAAACCCGTATTCACTCATTTTACGCCTACAATATGTGTGCACAAGTTCATTCATTTCGATTCACTTGACTTTGCTTTTCGTTCGTCAACTTTCAAAATTTTGGGTGGGTGCTATTCCCCGTAAAACCATTTTTACGCAGAAAATAAAAAAACAGTATTCGTATGTCTTTTGCATATTATCCATACACTAAGTTTTGTTGCAATTCTTCATGTTCTTTACACACATCTCACGTACTGTTACTAGCATTTTGATATTTCGTGATCAAATGTTTGGAGGGGTCCGTGCCCTACTCAGCCGTTTTTTAAAGGAAAATAAGAAACCCGTATTCCCTCATTTTTTGTTTATAATATCTGTGCAGAATTTCATTCAGTTCGGTTCACTTCTTCTTACCTTTCGGGCGTCAAAGTTCAAAATTTTTCGTGGGGGCTTTTGCCCCCTAAAACTGTTTTCCGCAGAACATTAAAAACTCGTATTCCTTTATTTTTTGCGAGTTGTCCATAGAAAAAGTTTTGTTACAATTCTTCATGTCCTTTACACACATCTCACATGCTGTTACTAGCTTTTTTTATATCTCGTGATCAAGGGTTTGGAGGAGTCCGTGCCCCACCCTACCGTTTTTTTTTTCAGGAAAATATGAAGCCTGTATTCCCACATTTTACGTCTGGAATATCTGTGCACAATTTTATTCACTTCGGTTCAGTTATTCTTGCCTTTCGAGTGTGAATTTTCAAAATTTTGGGTGAGGCTTTTATATTAAACCTTTACTTTATGTAACTTTTTCTTTTTTAAAATTCTTTTTTTTGGGGGAGAAGGAGAGAAATGTTTTTTCTGATATGTGTCTTTTGCCATTCATCTTTTTTGAGGTGCTTAAGTAAGATCATTTTGTAACTTTTTATGTCATCCAACTCCGTCACAATAATAAAATTGTCATTCTTAACAATTTATTTTATTTCTTTATTTTTCAGTTTGCCACACTGATATATTTTTAACAGAATTGAGATTTGGTCCAACGCCTTTCGAATTCGGAACCAACCCAACCGCCGAGCTTTTTGGGTTGCCTGCTATTGCAGGAAAACGAGAATTGCAGGTGGTAATGCACTTTTGGAGTTGTGTATACAAATGATCTCAAACGATCGATATTAGTTAAGAAAAAAAATGCAGAAACAAAAAATACAGAGCTTCGCTACATATACCCATTGCTTTCTACTATAATAATTGAAGAAACTTATGTTTATTATATGGAGCGCTTACAGCAAAGGGCAATCAACCCATAAAGTTGTGAGAAAAATAGACATAAAATTTGTACTGTAAACTTAATTAAACAGAAATTTTTAAGTTTGGATTGTACGCATAACTAGATGGAAAATTTTACACTGTTTTCTTTACGTTGGTCTGCTTACCTTGATTTGAGACTCAAATTTCATCCTTTTTCCACTGAAAAGTATCGATAGGCTAATTCAACAAGGAAATAATTATACTATGATAATTTAATTGAAATTCATCGTAATTTGGCCCTTGACAAACAGCGGTGTAGTAATTGAAGGGGAACAAGGAGGGAAATTCCCATTCACCACTAAACACTTCCCCGGAACATCCTTCCCTTTTGTTTTCTAGGGGGAGAGGGAACTTGGTAATGACATCAAGCCTTCATGTATAATTACAAAAATTAAATTTATAAACAAATACGAAATCATCAGATTATCAGGCTTTAATTGATATATTTATTCACAAAATTCCCTATTGAAGGTGTGGTAGATGAAGTTTCTGTTTTCCAAGAGTCGACATTCCAACTGACATGGTCGATATGGAAAAGATGTATGGTGATAGAGATATGATACTTCTTGCTGAGTAGTGCTCTCAAACGGGTCGGGTCGGGTCAGGTCAACTCGGGTCGGGTTGTCGGGTCGGGTCAGTCGGGTCAGTTCGGGTCGGGTTGGGTCAGTCGGGTCAGCTCGGGTCGGGTTGTCGGGTCGGATTATTCGGGTAGGGTTGTCGGGTCGGGTTAATCGGGTCAGCTCGCGTCGGGTCACTCGGGTCGGGTTATCGGGTCGGGTCAGTCGGGTCAGTTCACTTTGGTCAACTGAGTTTAGGTTGAGTTTAAACTCGGTTGGAGTCGAAAGCTGTTGTTTTTCACTAGCTGCCTAATTAAAAATAGCAATTTTCAATTGATTTTATAGAAACCATTAGTGATGCATTCGAGTCGAGCCGAGTCGAGATTTAAGCCTGTCTCGACTCGTCTCGAGAAAATGTTGTCTCGACTCGTGTCTCGACTCGAAAATATGTTTCTTTCTCGACTCGTGTCTCGACTCGACAGTCTCTGTCTCGACTCGACTCGAATTCGAGTCGAGACGTCTCGAAATTCGAGTCGAGACAAAATGTACGAGTTAAAATATACGCACACATCAGCCAGACCATCATGACTACCTACCTAATTGTCAGTATGTCGGCTTTTGGCATGGATAAAAACGGCAACACGTCTTGGCATACACGCAATGATACTTGATAGGTCGCTGGAGAGAGCTGGCACCACATGTGCTTACTCAGGTCATCTAATTCCCGTAAATTCCGGGAAGGGGGGCGATGTGTTCTGACGTCACGTTCAATCACATCCCACAAGGGACATCATTCAAATGTCCGGCTCCAATTTCAATGAAACTTTTTTTGCTGATAGAAGGCATGTATGCATCATTACTTGTGATGACAAATTTTTGCCATGGTGCATGTTTTCTATTTTTTTAAAAATAACTTTTAAGAGTTGTGATGTGGTTATTAGAGATTACTACAGAAGTCACTTACTACCCTTTGTAAACGGAGCGTTAATGAAGAAAAACCATGTGAATACATATAAGTCCTGGGGGGAAGTCGTATGGTAGATATGACCTTGATGGCAGCCATCTTGAAATCCGCCATTTTGAATTAAGGTCAAGTTTTCAAAATGGGAATAGGGTAATATGATACATAATTTCGGGCTAGAATTTAATTAGAAAAATAATGGTGAGGTTAGTTTTAAGATATACCCATCTGGGGGAAAGTTACAGGCATATTAATTGTTTTTACTTAGTGTGTGCGTAAGTCCCTTCTTACTTTCGTCTCAAGACCTGTAAATCGATCGCAACGGCAGAGCCCGGTTTCGCACTAGTGTTTAGAAATCTTTAAACTCACTTGAGGCAATATTTGTGGATTATTGTATTGTATTTTGCCTTTAATTAAATTTGAACCCACTTCATGATCTTGTGTAAAGTATCACTAAAAGAGAATTTCTGTTTTTATGGAGAACGTAAGCATTGCAATTATAAAAGGTGAGTAAGGTGCGTATGTATTTATAAGAAAGTTTATTTTACGAGTCTTTTGTGGTTCCGCCAACCTATTCTTTAGTTGTTGTTTTTTTCAAAATACTCATATCTCATAAATAAAAGAACTATTATAAAATCTCTTACCACTATTCTTTAATACTTATAAAATTTTATTTATTGTAAAAGCACTGGCGAGATATTTCTTATCACCCACTAAAATTATGGTGGAGCTCCTTCGTGGCTAACGGTTAGCATACTTGCATTTGGCGTGGGAAACCTGGGCTTGATTCCCGGTGGGAGTTCATGTGGTTCGGATTCCACGTTAATCAGTAGATCCACGTCTCACATAGCCTCGCTGCTGAACGGGACGTTAAACTCAGAATCAATTCAACTCAAAATTATGGTTTTGACTTTATTATGATGTTATTAGTTTAAACGCCCAACTGCCCAGTAATTATAAACATTGACTACATTATAAAATTGTAATTTGTGACGATTAAAATATCAGAAATTAAAGATTATTCTTTGGGTTTTGGAACATTTTGAAAAACGTGAAAAACTGATACTGCACCGATACAACACACCTTTTGGATTTGTCATAATATGTCTTACATAGCTTTGGTTTGATTCTCAACATGGACTGCAACTACCCGTTAACTTGTGCATCCGAAAGGCACTCTTTGTTAAACCTCGCTTATCACCGCTCATCTTAATAATATATATAACTTCACAGCGAAGCAAATGTTGCATTTCTCTCTTTCATCCTAACACAAAACAAAACTAACCACAGCTGTGACACGAAGGAGCTATTTCGAAAAGAAACAAGCTGTGCTTCATAGAGATGTGTACCAAATGATAGAAGTATAACGTATTGTTTTCTTTCCTGTTTATTGATATCAGTTGGTGTTCTTAATGAGTTTACTCATTAGTTTAGAAAGAGTATATATGGAATTTGGACATATGTTGTACGTATTCTCCTGAGAAATTGATGAGACCAGAAAAGTTATAAGGACAGATAGAGTAGGTTTAAGCGCATCTACGTGACTTTATCAAATATTTATTCTCCATAACGGTACCACGCGGAAAACTTGGTATAGGCCTACTTTTATCTTTGCCTCCCTCTGTTAGCTGTTTCGTATCATATATATCGGATGGTTTTGATATTTCTTGTGATCATTAAAACAACAATGGTACCTGTGTGCGTGCAGAAATGCAAAAGCACAAGGTAACTTCCTATTTGTTTTGGAAACAACAAACCCATTTCACGTGTGCGAGAGAAATTGAGCACAGCGATATCGGGTGTTTACTCACGGTCAGTTCGCAGCAGGAGTCCATGGTAAAAGATTTGGCTATCTCGAAAACACTCGCAAAACATTACAAATACAAAAGACTGCGCTTCAAAGAAAGTTTAGACACAGATGTTTCAATTTTCTTTTAGCATCTTTCTTCAGCAAAAGAGTCGGTTCATTATATTCGGAAAAGGGAAGGGAGAAAGGGATGAATTTATATTTTATGTGGGGGGTAACGTTGTAAGTAGTATAAACAATACATACCGCTTCCGACTCTGTACTGAAGCACTTCCTTTAGCGGTATATCACTAGATCTATCCTGACCCTCATGCCACCTCAAGTTGTAAAGTAGAAAGGGACAGAAGTATTCAACATGACTGCGCACTTGAGTTTCAGTTCACAATACGAAAACCAGTGAGCAAGTTAACAGTCTTTTGTGGGATCGTGTTTTACTTCTTGAATTTATTTTTGAACATTTCTGTGAATTCAACAACAGAACACAGTAGAAATACGGACTAGTTTTTACTCCAACCATTACTTTCGCTCCAACTCAAGGATGCCACATTTATGATTTCGTACTAGATTTAGTGATTTTACTATTGAACTAGTGATCTAGTACGTACTTTGGGTAAATAGGCAGATTCTAGTGATTTGTTTTGCATTTTTGTTTCTGATGCAGACAAATGAGAAGGAAATGTTTTTTAAAATAAAAGGAAGAAGTATATTGCACTTCAAAACAAATGTAGAAACCTTAAATTATTTTTTTTCCCTCTGACTGAATGAAACCCCTGCTGTGTAACGACCTTAGGTAAACAACGGCTATCTTTGGTCCGCGACCTCCTTTTGTTAGCCGACATGAGATGGGTTACTTTTTTTTCTGGAAGAAAGTGAAGAAATAATTATCCAGTACATTTACGTTTTGTCAGGCACACAGGCGCAGTCTGTACTTGTTTCCTAACGAATTTTAGCAACATAACATAAATGAAACATATATACCAGAAAATAGAGGCAGTACAAACGGAAATTTTCATCTGTGACACATTTGATGAGAAATATAGTTAGATGTCACGTGCAAGCACTCTAAACATGTCCTATCCTGTAATTCTATTTGTATGTTTATGTAGGTGAGACTGAGAAATCAAGAAACAATAATAACTGGTTTTCTTCCAGGGGAAAAATCTAAATGTGAAGGGGTGTTACACTGGGACTTTAACGGGATGATCTACCTTTTCTCGGCACAAAAATTTTTATATTGGACCTTATGGGGAAAACATGGCTACCGAATTTCCTCAGTTTCTAAGGAACTAGGTATCTCTAATGGGAAAGAAAAATTTAGCAGCATTCTACAGAAGTTTATTAACGGGTTGAAATACTTAAATTGTATATTAGTCTGCTAGTTTAGCAGAAATAAATTATTAAAAAATAAATAAATTAGTTTCTTTTTATACAAATTATAATATGTCTAACTTTGGAACCAATTATGGTAGAAAGATCAACTTTTTTTTGTTTTATTCCTTGAGAAGAAACGACTCTAATAGTTTTAATCACAACCATATCTCATACGCCAATTAAAAATTAGTATTTTAATATAAGTATTAAAGTCCACCTGTCAAAGTTTGACGAGGGTAAGTCACGCCCCACTCTAAGCTTGGCCGCGGAAAGGGCGGGGGTTGGTGAAATGGAGGGGGAAGGGGGTGGATGTCTGAATGAAACAGGTTCTCGACCAGTTTCTGAGATTACCTGTCAGCTGCCAAATACTGTTAGCTTTATAGAGTTTGTCTCCCTCAATGGTTCCATACTAAGAGACTGGACGATGTGGTGTGAAGTATCCTCTTTTCCCCGTTACCTCTGGAAGTTCATCAAGATGCATTTTAGAGTGCGCGGGAAGAACAGTATATATCAGAAAACGCTGTTATTTTGTGAATTATTCTCCCTTCCGGACAAATATTATAGCATACAGTAGTGGCGAAGGGAAGAGGGGCAGAGGGGTGCCCCCACAGGATTCCGACAATGTAAAGTCCTGGCCCCCATATATAGGTGTCCGTAAAAAAATGTCCCCTAAGTTCTTTTTAAAATAATGTCTTGGGAATATATTTCAAATTTGAGGTTTTTTCCTGATAGCCGTCATTTTCCAATATGGCCGCCGCTTACGTAAATCTCTCTCTCTCTCTCTCTCTCTCTATATATATATATATATATATATATATATATATATATATATATATATATATATATATATATATACAGTGAAACCTCTACTAAGGGATACCTCTTTAAAGCGGACACCTCCCATAACGGACATATTTTGTAATCCCCAAAAACTGTAATAGGAAAAAACATATTGGAAAACCTCTCTAAAGCGGACACTCTCTAGTACGGACATGGACAATCTTTCTTGTCTTTTATAGGTATTATTTACCTCCGCATTACGGACACTTTCTCTAGAAACAAGTTGGAAAGTGCAGTAAAAATACACTTTTAGTAATTCATACGTATGTCACCAAGGAAGAACATGTGGGTGTCACAACATTTTGCCTCCTCCACTGTCTGTTCAGCAACCCAGAGGAAAGGTCTCTGTTTCACACCACCCTTATACCCTTCGCTTACATTCCACTCCCACCCAACCTGCTTCAGAAACAAAAGTGATTGACAGTTGCCCACTGTTTGGAATGACACATCATTCTACTGTCCCGCTGGAATCTCTAACCAAACAGAAGGCAAGTTTGGTATTTTTGACCACGGGTACGCATATTGTCTTTAAAAAAATCATTTCTGGACTGCAATTAACTCACAAATTAAACCAACATACCGAAAACGTAGTAAGTAGCGATAAGTGTAAAGTGCAGAGAACAATAACATCTTATTCCCATGTTGTGCCTCGAATTGGATGGCGCAAGATAATGCAGGTATACCTTGTTTATTAATTTACGTAAGAAAATATTGAAACCTGTCTAAGGCGGACACCTCTCTATAGCGGACAATTTTTGATTCCCCACGACTGTCCGCTTTAGAGAGGTTTCACTGTATATATATATATATATATATATATATATATATATATATATATATATATATATATATATATATATATATATATATATATATATATATATATAAAGACATCGTGAACCAAGGCACTTAGAACGATAATTTTGGTGTCAAACTATAGGTTTCTGAGGCCGATGAATTTAAATATGGCATTGTTTATTGCCACTTAAAAACCTTACAACCTGGCAACACTGTTGTCTAACGATTAACTGTACATAGTTACAAATGCGTATATGCACGCATTACTCTAGGATGTAGCGTACTTCCTTAGGACTAAACGAAATCTACTGTTTCTGGTAGCTTTCATCACGACAAGACATATTTTACATGGTAACATGAGAGAACATTTGTCTAAATCCAATATGGCAACCAAGTAATGGACTTATTCAAATGCCTGTCAGTCCTAATTGGCCTAGAGCCTAGAGAATGGGAGAAAGAGGCAGGATACGGTCTCATTGAAGTAGCGTCTCTTGAGGGGGCGAGGGAAATTTAAAATACTCCATTTTTTAATGAAAAACACGGTTTTGCCTCCTTGTCCACAGACAACACTGCACACCAAATGCTCTATAAGACGTTCTCTAAATAGCCCTGTTAGATCCAATCTGTATTGTGTGTAAACCGTGCATTTTCACAGGGGAACAGCGGAGCAAAAGCCGTTTTTTGTGATATTTCTGGTTTCTCGTGCTTACTTCGCTAAGACTAAACACTGTAAGCCAATCTCCAATTATCCTATAGCAGTGTTAATTTCAGATCATTTCCTCCGGAGGCACCACGCACAGGGGGGAAAGCCACTAAAAATTGCGTGCTCCACAGAAATTTCTGCGAAGATCTCAAGCACCCGAGGGTGAATTTCGTAGCTCTTGGGAGAATTCCCCCCCAGAATCACCCCTGAAATCATCACTGCCCTAGGAAGTTGAAACAAGAAGCAGGATACGCAAAAAAAAAAAAAAAAAAAAAAACTTTCAAAGCATTTAAAGTTTAGGCTCGTTGCGCTAAGCGCCTTCTTAGGACGAGGATATGGGAATTGAAAAATGCACGTTTTATTTTATTTATTTATTTATTTATTGGAAAACATGTTTGCCCTTTTTTGTCCCCAGACAACCATGCAGACGACACACACCAATTGTCTTATACAAAAATGTTGCCATGATAGCTCCTATAAGACCCATTTGGAACGGTGTCCATACCAATATGTAATATGGGGACAAGGGAGCAAAGCCCTGTTTTCTTTGACTTTTTCGTTTTCCGCGCTTACCCCGCTAAGACTACGCACTGTCAGTTAGTCTCGATTTATCCTAAAGAGTTGAAACAAGAAGCAGGATACGCAGAAAAGAACATACTTTCAGAATGATGACGTCCTATGGGTGGGACCTACAGCTTAACGTAGGATCCGAACCACTTGTGTCTTCATCGGGAATCAAACAAGGGACTCCTTGATTATAAGGGATGAGCGTAACTATTCATCCACGACCCACACATACATACATACAAACATATATATATGTGTGTGTGTGTGTATATATATATACTCTAACTCCAAATAATAATAATAATAATAATAATAATAATAATAATAATAATAATAATAATAATAATAACTTTTGCCTCCTGAAAATAACCAGATGGTAAAGTTATGGTCGATACATTTTTGGAATTCGAAGGCATTTTAGAATGCTTGTCTATCATCTGGCTATCAGAAATAATTGATCACCATTTTCTCTACATATCTATAATTTTCTTACAGGGTAGAAACACCTCATCGGAAGAGAGAGAAAAAAAAAGAGAGAGAGAAAGTGGCCGAACTTGGGCTATTGGACGTGAGGACAGGATGTTTGCATTCGCATTGACACCTGCAGTGAATACGGTCCCTTCATATCTCTCGGGACGAAAACAGAAGAAAAGGGTGGGCGCGGATGCCTTACCCTCGTCAAACTTCTTGACAGGTGGACTTTAATACTTATATTAAAATACTATTTTTTAATTGGCGTATCATATATGGTTGTGATTAAAACTATTAGAGTCGTTTCTTGTCAAGGAATAAAACAAAAAAAGTTGATCTTTCTACCATAATTGGTTCCAAAGTTAGACATATTATAATTTGTATAAAAAGAAACTAATTTATTTATTTTTTAATAATTTATTTCTGCTAAACTAGCAGACAAATATACAATTTAAGTATTTCAACCCGTTAATAAACTTCTGTAGAATGCTGCAAAATTTTTCTTTCCCATTAGAGATACCTAGTTCCTTAGAAACTGAGGAAATTCGGTAGCCATGTTCCCCCCATAAGGTCCAATATAAAATTTTTTGTGCCGAGAAAAGGTAGATCATCCCGTTAATTGCGTCCTTTGTACAAGATTAACAAGTAATAGCATTTTTTAAATTTATTTTAGTTCTTGGGGAGAGGAAGATGGAAGCGAACCCTCGTAAGGACCTCTGCAAGGAAACATGAATACTATCCGCCACTGTTTGTTACATTACACAAAGTAGTTTTATATATATATATTGAGTTTCAGTCAGGGTTTTCATTCTGCAGGAGAGGGGGGGATAGTAATACCTGACGAACATTTTCTATTCTCAGAGTGTTGCAATGATAGCATTTCCTCGATTATAACTTGGCCAAGCTAGTTGCATTATATGTAAGGATTAAGTTAGCCTAAAAAGCTTAAATTTCTATGGCTGTTTTACTCTGTACCCATGTTTCTCATTTTCGGTCTACGGGACTCTGTGTCCGGAAATTTTCGATGGCTTCCAAGTCGGAAAATAAGTGTATCAAAGGCATATATATTATACCTATGGTTATATGAGGCATGGATCTACAGTTTAAAGTGGGATACCGGTAACAACTTCATGAGCTTCCACCGTAAATCGAACCAGAGTCTCCCGCGATCAAGGCGTATGTGTTAACCATACAGCCACGAGGAAATTCACATAAGCACACACACATATATATTGTTGAGTTTATTTTGACTTTACCGTCTCTTTCAGCAGCGAGGATATATGAAATGTAGACCTACTGATAAACGTGGAATTCGAACTACATGAGCTCGCGCCGGGAATTGAACCCGAGTCTTCCACGGCAAAGACGCGTACACTAGCCGCGGAGTTCACACACACACACAGAATCAGAGTCCTCACACACCAAGGGTGAGAGCTGTGCCACTGAGTCACAGCGGCCACGGGGCTAGGTCGAGTCCACTTTACGTTCATAGTTTCTTAGTACATAAATGTTACGATTATGAAATAGATTTTCCTTAATGAGCTGCATAAAAACAAAAGCTTTCGAAATGCATTAAACAATTAGCTCGATTTGAGTGTGAACTTAAAGTTATATCAGAGTGTAAATACGGATACGCACCAAAGCTCGAAAACTTAATACACTATTTCTCCTATATAGTCAGCATGTATCAAGCAATCGTTCAGCTTTCATTTGAGAGGATGGAAATCGAAGGCCCCTGAACAACTATGTTACTAATGTGCGGAATGTATTTATCTTACAGTGAACTGCTTTGATGCCAAGTGGCCTAACTCCAAAATTGAAATTTTCCAGGAGTGAAAGTTGAAGTTCAATATCTCATGAACAATCCATATTTCTTTTAGGTTGGGAACCAAAACCATAACTACTGTATGTAGTTCATTGTTTTAAAACTTAGTGTTTACAAAAATCCTTTAAAAAAATACTTATTCATAGAAGTGAATGGTACTTATCTGTACTAGTTCTTGGCATCCAAGCAGTCCATTTATTGTAATACTAGCTTAATATACCCATTCTTCGCATGGGGGCTGTATTTGGAAGTCAACACCTGTGGAAGTATCACCATTCATTTCAGTGACCGCGAAAACTATGGATTTGACACTAGTATCAATCAATATGGGCTATTTATACATGTCTCGGTATTCCTCACCCGCTGACACCCGGCCCGCATACAGTAGTAGCTGAATTTGCAAGTCATCGCTGATGGAAGTGCCACCATTGATCTCAGCGACCGTGAAAACTATGGATTTGACACTAATGTCGATCAATTTGGATTACTTTTACTACATGTCTCGCTAAACGCGCCCCCTGAGACCCCCTGGTTCCAATTTTGACAAAAACGCTTCGCCTTAGACTGGGACCTGGACCAAGGTATCCGTGACCAAAATTTGGTAACTCTTGGTCAACTTGTCTGGTCCCCAGGTCGGTCCCAGTAAACGTCCCCCCCGAGACCCCCCTGGTTCGAAATAAAAAAAAACGCTTCGTCTTGATCTGGGGCCTGGACTAAAGTACCCGTGACCAAATTTTGGGAATTCTCTGTCCACTCGTCTGGTCCCCAGATCGCACACAGACAGACAGACAAACATACAAACAAACTCTTTATTTTATTTATATTAGATAAGATATACTATGTAAAATAGTCTCGTATCATAATATGTGATTTACAACAAATGTTACATTATATATTATCCGTAGCTCGTGATATGCTGCAACATATTAAAGCCTCAGAATAGTTGGGCAAGCGAATAATCCAGAAGTTACGTAACCCTATTGCGTTCATGGGAACGAAAACACAATAATGATAATTATGCTAAATTACTATAGACTACCAACTGCTCATTCAGAGAATTTATGAAGTTCACTTTATCACAATAGTTTTATACAAACTAGATTTAGACTATGGATAATAGTTTTATACAAACTAGATAATCAATTATTATTATTATTATCATTATATTTGCAGTACAACCAAATACAACGACATTAACTATTAGTTCTAATTAACTGAATTGAGCTGAAAATTAAATCTTGATCTTTAAAGATTAACTATTAATTTTATGCGTTCTGTACCTTTCTGAAGGAATAAAAGCTGGAATTGGTTTCAAGGCTGTTTCTGAGTGAATACTTTCTTCAAAATAATATTAAAAATTATAGAAAGATTTTCGAGACATTCGAGTCGAGTCGAGATTTTTAAGAGCCGTCTCGACTCGACTCGTGTCTCGACTCGAAAATTCGAGTCGAGAAATACGTTTGTCTCGACTCGTCTCGAATTTTACAAAGTGTGTCTCGACTCGAATCTCGAATTCGAGTCGAGTCAAGTCGAGATTCGGGACATGTCTCGACTCGAGCGCATCCCTAGAAACCATAAATCTATTTTGAACACTTGCAGCTAGTATTTTTATGGTAAATGCTTATTTTTTATACTTGTGTGTACTTTGATTTTTAAATGTGGAAAATTGATTTTACCAATCGACTGTAATATTAATATCTACGCCAATATGGAGTCTGGATTTAGAACAAAACTAGAAGTTGTTTAAGCAACACCAAAAGAGATATTGGATATGGACGACCAAGCCCAAGCAGAGCCGCGGTAGCTCAGTGGTAGAGAATTCATCTCTGGTGCATGGTGTCCAGTAGCGTAGCTAGAGTTTTTTTCAGGGGTTGCCAATGAAGGGCCCAAGAGCATTTTGAGGGGACCATCTCCAATAAATACACATATATACATATATATATATATATATATATATATATATATATATATATATATATATATATATATATATGTGTGTGTGTGTGTGTGTGTGTGTGTGTGTGTGTGTGTGTGTGTATTCAAGGTGAATGTTTCCATGTTTGTGGTTCATGATTTTACTCTTTGGAAAACAGTGAAAATATAAGAATTTAGTACCTGAAACAACTACGATTCATTAATGCAATTGATTTCTAATATAAGTAAATAGTTATTTAATCATGGCGTTTAAAATATGTGTAGCTGGTTGATTTCAGTGGAAGCAAACACACTTTTACAGGTAAAGAAAATAACTTATAGGTTCATGCCTCTATTTGAAGAGGATCTTTTTATTCGTGTGGGCAACAGCAAACATATCCACAACTTGTTAAAGATCTAACGATTTAGCAATTTTCTTCTCAATATAAAGTAACACTAAGTTTTTTTAACCTATCATGAGTCATTGAATTGCGTATACAAGTCTTTAATCTTTTCAAAGAAGAGAATGACCTTTCACATGTAGCACTAGAAACTGATATAATCACAGAGATGATACCTAGCTTGTAGGTTTCTAGGAATGCGTTTTTGTAGACACAAAGAAGATCAACGAAATTCGTTAAGGAATCAGCTTTGGTTTTCTTCTCGTCTTCATACAACTTAATTGTTAGAGCAATCCCCATTATGCTTTATTTTTTGTTTAATTATGCTTTTTTTTAAAATTATGCTTTATTGTTATTTCAATGATTATTTTACATTAATCGTGTATAATGTATAATATTTATTATACATTAAATATTCTAAATATCTTGATTTATTTATTGATATTTTTTTGCAACTAGTTTCTTTCATATTTAATGAACTTTCTACTTAATTCATTGTAAAGAGATGTGCTTTGCTCGAATATTTTTTTCTATCATTCGTGTGCGCCTTACAGGTACATATATACAGAAAGGGAAAGTAAAAGATGCCACCAAAAAGTACAGAAAGTGCTTAAGTTCAAAAAGTCAACATAACAATATAGTATGGAATTCTTGCATACTATTCATTGTTTGCGGAAAAATTTCTTCTTTTACTTTTTTCTTTTCTCCACATCAAAGGATTACACCGAAAAGTTTACAGAAATCAAAATAAGTGTTTCATTGTTGCACTGTTATGCTCTCAATGATTTTGCATTGTAAATATTGGCTTTAAAAAATATTAACACAGTATGTTAAATTTTCAGTTAAAAAGAATTTTCCAAGAATTGTGCTATATATTTTAAATTATGCTTTATGCTTTATTTTCTAAAATTATGCTTTTAAAACTAGTTTCTTCTGGACCCTCAGACAATCACAATCATGTTCAAGGTACCAACCATATGTGTAAATTGCTGTTATGTTTATATGCTTTTGGGTTGTTCTATTAATTGTGTTTGGGAAGATTTTGAGTTCTCACTTTAATGTTTGCAGATCACTCCATAATGCTGGGTTATAGGCTCGACAATTTTGTAATTTAAAAAAGTTTTTACTTTTTGGATGTAGAGTGGTGATTGATCTGATGATTTTGCAACATGATACAAAGCGGTTTTCCATATCAGAGATTTTCTATCAATAGTAGGGAGAAAAATGTCTCTTGATAGATATATTATCTTTAGAAAATTCGTTTTCTGCATCCAATGAAGGAAAAGATTCATCCAGAATGAATTTGTGATATTTCGATGGCGGATGTCTAGTTCGTTTCCACGAGTAGTCGGGGAGCCAGGGGTCCTCCATGTGCACCCCCCCCTGATCCTATGAGACCATACTTTTTTAAATCTTCATAGTCTAAAGAAAATTTATAGCTATGTTCCCAAGAAAACAAACTGGCTCTACACCTAAAGAATTGCCCTTATTTAGTAGAAACTATGTACGTCTGCCAGCAAAATAAAGAAAATAGTTAACCTTCATTTTGATGGATTTATTTCCCCCCTAAATATCGCATCGTTATAAATGATACATCATTGAAAAGCTTATGGAACATAGATTCCAACGGGGTAATGCTTCTACCTTTCGTGCTTCACTCCTAGAAGAAGAAGAAGAAAAAACTGAAAATTTTTGAAAAATTCTGAAAATTCTAAGATTCGTGGGCAGTTGGCAACCCTTGCACTTCCTGCACGTCAACGAAATAATTTCCGCGTATGCTCTAGATAGATATGTCAAACATATGCAACAATCATAGAGATCAGCAAAATACAACGTGGAAAAAAAAATCAGAACCTCAAATTTCTTTCGGGCCATTTTTATTAGACTTACAAAACAACTCCTATTACCTCTCAATATTATCCCCCTTCTATTAGAACTACGCACATGAATCTTCGTTATTACGTTTAATATCCTCCAATAACAATTCTAATTTAAAAAATAGTTACTTTGCCCAATTGGGGGGGGGGGAGATATAGCCTTTAGATTGCAATTAGAATGGTACGCTATTAGTATCGAAGAGATTTTTTTTTTTTTTTTTTACAATTTCTGGCGTTACCAACCCTTACAGTGCATGTTAGTTTAATTGTTTTTATAGGAGTAAGATGCAACGTACCTGTATATGCTGCCGAAGGAGATAAAACGAAATCTTCACTGTACAAATAGACAAATCAAATTAGGGACACTTCTGCAGTTATTCAGCAAACGCAATCACTTTCACAATCACTATCACTTTCATAACTGAAAAGGTTTCTCAGTGCAAAAAGTGTATTCAGCAACGGGTCAATTAAACAGGCCTTTGAGGGCGGTAACATGGAAAAGTCAACGTTTGCTTCCATTGAAAGGATGAGATCTTTGTCTTGGCATTTGTTTTTTACTATGAGCAGCCTAAGTTCATCAATTGAGGAACATTTTCTAGATCCATAAAGGGCGCATGTAAATTCCTCTAGGAGTGAAACTAATTTGTCATCTACAGTCCATAATGCTCCAAGTTTTTGGAAAGCTGCAAGATAAGGTTGATACTTCTGAGAGAGCAGCATTTTTAAAGGTTTGATCTATCCTTTTCCTTTGAAGGCACTTGTTGAATCGCACCCTGTAAAGGCATGAAGCCCCAGTAAAGCAGAACACTTCTCAGCACCATAATCCTCTGACAGTTTACTAACATTAAGTAACCTTTTCTTGTTACCATATCCTGATTGAAACAATATTTTGCATCTGATGTTACTTGCATGAGCAAGCAATATCCAAAAAATGTCACTATCAGGACTTTTAACTCTCACTTTCTCGTAACTCATTTCAGCAGCATACATGCAATAGATAATGACTCTCGTATCTATTTCTTCTTGGTTTGATGTCAGTTCTGGTATAAATACGGCTTCTTTGGAAACAGAGAGATTGAAAGCTGACTTACTGAAATAAAATTGCGAGTTCCTATCAAATCCTTTACTTCTTTCTCTGTTGACCAAATATCATGCAGAACATTTACTAACTGTTGCTTATTTTCTTCATTTTTCAAAAACAATTTCCAGTCTTTAGGTTTCTTGGATTTCGGGCCTGAAACAATCAACTTTTCTGCTTCTCCTCTTCGTTTTCTTTCCAAAGCTTTTACTGATATCTTGCTGTACATATCAGTACTGAAGATGACATCACCTTGTTTAGAAGTCATATGGAAAATCTTCAAAGCTATGTCCTTGAAAGTTGGTGGAATTTCTTTCAAAATGTGAAAGTATGCATTACCATCTTCGACAGTCAACATTTTTGGATCAGGGGAAAAAGCCTCATCACAAACATCTTTTGCAAAGTACAAAAACGACTGGCTTTGTTGGTCTTGGCAAGAAATCCATTAGTGGTACCTATGCTGTATGGTATTGGTGACAAAGAATATATCATAAGCTGTTTCAAATCTATCTTCATGTCTTTTTCTTGTGCCTTCACTAGTAGCTGAGATAGAATATTTCCTTGATGTCTGTATTCTATAACTTTGTTTGTACTTGTTGCCGCCTTGACACTAATTTGCATGTTTGACATAGTTTTCAAGTTCAGTTTTTTGATGCTCTCAAAAAATTTCTCATTCTTTTTCAGTCGCTCTTCCACAAAAGTATCTCTGGCACCTTTCCCTAGCTGTTCAGCTTGAAGAATATCTTCCTCAATATTTGGAGACACAGAAACACCTGAAGATATTACATATAACCGATCTTCTTTAATGTCAAAGGGATTCATGTAAACTTCAAAAGCTTCTATTACTCGCAATACTTTCTTGTGCCCTCTTTCAGTTGCTGATCTTCCTAAGTCTCGATGAATATTTCCTTTTCTACTTTTGATACCAGCCATATGCAAAGTTGCTCCTAACATTTCCGAACGCATATGTGTTGTCAGTATCCATCTTTGGTATGCACCATAGTTCCTTGTGATTCCGGTCAACCCTACCCCACTACCTCCAGCACCTCCTCTTGACTTTGCATGCTTCATGAATGTTTCTTCCATGGTTTTATCTACATCTGTTCTACACCCTGGAACCATACCCCTCGCAACTCTGAAAGCACCCATTTTTAACAGTTCCTTTGCACCTGGGTGAGTATGTTCAATGTTAGCTATCATAACTGAAAACATTGTAGTATATCGTGCATAGTTTTGAGCAGAGTAGCTAAAGAACAAAGGTGACATTAAATGTAAACACTCTGCATACAGATAAAAGTTATTTTTCTTAACAGCTTCATGAAGTTGCAAAACAGCCACACAGGATCCATAAATGACACCCAAAACTGAGCTATTTTACCAAGTGATCCCTTTTTAACTTCTTGCCTGAAATCTTGATATTCTGTACAAAAGTGAGCAACTTTTTCATTCTGCATGATCAAATTAATGCTGTCATGATTTTGTTCTAATATTGTTTGCTTAAAATAATCTTTCAAATTTTCCAACATATTCAAATCATCTTTTTTATTAAACTGAAAGGTTTTGAGAAGCATTCTTTCCAAAGCTTCAAGAACTATTTTATAGCAATGCATAGCTCTACTGGAGTTCTTACCACTCAATACTCCTTTCATCGATCCCGATGTCATTACTCCAGCTTCTATCATAACATTATCTAAACCTGACCCTGTCATTTTCTTTCCTATAACTGAGAAATAGGCACATGTTAAATGAAAGGTGCCTAAAAGAATTATGTGCTTCCAGTATTCCAAAGGAGAGTTCCAAATTAACGGAAATGCTTTCAGGCACACACCTAAGTCAAAGGTTATGATTACATATTCTTGCCCAACAGCTTGAGAAGCTTCTTCTGCTAATTTCAAACATTCCTTCACTGTACTGTAGTCTGTGGTTGGCTTGTAAATGACTGGATAGTAACCTATGATTGTGAGCTTCTTGGGTGGCTCACCAGCGATTGACTGAAATCCACTCCATCCAGGTATTTTATTCAAATCAGATGTTTCCTGAGACCTTAGCCACACCCAACACAAGTTGTTTTGAAGTCTTATTGAGAAAGCTGATTCCCCCTCTGAATAATGAATTTGATACATGACTAACTTAGGACTGTTTCGAATGTGTACAAAGCAATCAGGTAACTCATGTTAATTGTTAAATACAAGCTTCTCTGTTTGGTCCTCACGTCTGTATCTTTGATACATTCACTTCTGATGTCATCTTCCTCTACTTCCTGCAGCATTATTCCATGAGCTGTATGAACAGAGCCAGCACTTGTCAATTCATTCACATGTTGGTCAAAATTATGAAACTCAGAATGAAAAAGAAATTTCCCACTTGGCCTCATTACAATAGTATCAGATACAACAGAAGATTTGTTCAAAACCTCATTAGCCATTGCAGTCTCTGCCTCTAAACTAAACCAATACGATTCACAATGACCCAGTTTGTTGAGGAGGGTTATTAGTTCCTTGCTTCGAAATAAATGTCTAAGACTCAGGCAGAGTAACACATGCTTTGGCATCTTCCATTGTCCATTGGTTGTGGCCCGGCAGATGTCTTGGCCTATTGAAGAAATAAGTTTCTTGGTTTTATCACTTTGCTTTTCCTTTCTGTTGGACATGACAATGGACAGAAAATTTTCCAAATTCTTCGGAAGTTTGACATCTTGGTCAAATTATTTTGCCGTTGGTGGCCACTTAAGGTCTCCTTCCGCTCTGAATGGTCTAATGATAGAATCATGAAGATTTCTGGCAGCATTCTCAATGCTATTCTCTGATCCTAGTTGAAAAGCCATTTGGACTGCGGCATCAGTATCAAGGGACTTACTGTAAACAAGGACAGCTTGAAAACACTTGCTCTGAGTAAATGGTATGTGTTGGCTGATTTCATGTTTCAATAATTTTGCCTTTAGTTTTTCAGATCTATGATTTGGATTCCAACAATTTGACTTTTCTAATTCTGCAATGTACAAACCATTCAAATCTTTAAGTTTCATAATCAATTTGAGTTGTATGACTTTCATTCTAACCTCTTCAAGAAGTACTTCAAAAGCATTTTTATGTGCTTCCTCCATCTGCATTTGTATCAGCTTTTGTTCTTCATTCTTAGTTCTTCAATGGGTATCAATATTACAGTAGGACTTCCTACAAGATGGATGAAATCTGGCTTCAACTGCAAATAAATCAACATTTCTGATTCTCCTTAAAAGCTTTTCATCACCTTTCGCTTCAGCACATATTAGAACAGTGTTTCCACCACCATACTCGAAGAGAGATGTTTTTTCACTTGTTCTGGCTTTATTCTTATAAATGCGTTTAGGTTCAACTACATTACAGAAAATGCAATCAGGCTGGAAGAGGATTCGATCTTTAGACTGTGATCGTCGTGACGTTGAGTGACTCTTCTCATCTTGGACTGAGGAGGTAGATGTTTCAGCTTTAAGTCGATCAAGATTTTTGGTAAATTTTTGATAACACTCCCTGTGATAACCATCTCTTTCTTGCACAGTATCTGGAATTTGGGAACAGATCTCAAGTCTTTCTGTTGGTGACGTTTGTAACTGTCTTTTTCTTTTTACTTCCAGTAACTTATCAATCCGTTCTTGCGCATTGGGTAATTTCAAAATATGAGTGAAATGTCCACCTTTACACGGTAACGGGGGGAAAGGGGTCACTAGGTCTCAACCTGTCATATTCAGACCTTCAAACGCCTCATACAGGGCGGTCTTCAGTACTATCGGGTATCCAGCTGTTATCCTGCTTTCTATTCCACCAATGTCTATAAGTTTTGGACACTGTTAATATAAAAATATAATGTACACATTAGTGTAATTTTGTATGCGTAAGATAATAGCAAGTGTTGCCAGTGCAGTTGTTCCCAATATATATTTCAATTTCTTGAGTTTCTTCTTCCTCCTCTTCTACAAATATCCTACAATCTGTACAAATGTTACTTGGCTGGACTCTGTGTTGAAAAAAGTTTGCAACGAAATGTAGTTCATGGTCCTGTGTTAAATAGGGAGATCACCAGAGTCATCAATGTGAGTACCACTTCTAGCCCTTAAAAACCCTTATTCACTGCGGTCCTCAGTACTGACGAGTATCGAATTTTTATCTAGCTTTCTATTGCACCAATGTATATGATTTTTAAATATTATTGACACCAACGTACAGTGTATACATTAGAGTGATTTTGCCTGCGTACGATGGTAGCAAGTGTTGCCAGCATTCCAGGATTTCCAGAAAATGTCTTTTTTTAGATTTTTTGCGGGGTTTCTTCCTCTTATTCTTCTACAAATAACGCACAATCTCCTCACTTGTTACCTCATTGGAATCTACGTAAAATAAGCTTTCCAACGAGGTATTATTCATGGCCCTGTGATAATTAGGGGAATCTCTAGGACCGTCAAAGTGAAGGTCTACGCTTTCCGTGAAATACCTGCTGGTCTCATAAAGGTTAAAAAGAAAGGCCCGCTATTTTATAGTAGAGCCAGTTTTCTTTTTTGGGAACATGGCTTAAAATTTTCCTTGGGCTGTAAGCAATATAAAAATATATGTCGCAAAGGATCAGGGGAGGGGTGCACATGGAGGACCCCTGGCTCCTCCCCTAGAGGAACTCCTATATTATATTTGTTTCCGGTTCTGGAATTCGAGACCATTTTCTTTGCACATCTCTAAACATTCTTGATAAATTCGTTCGAATATTGTTCGTTGAGAGTCATATTTACCAGACCTCATCTTGAACAGCGTTTGAACTAGTGTATCTACAAGGATCAAACCTTCTGACATGTCTGCATCTACTTGAGATAAGGCGAAACTCAAAGTTATAGCATGGCACCAGTAATCTTAATTTCAGCAGCCCGAAAACATTCCCTCGTGTACAGATCACACTAATTTTCCGGATGGAATGATGGAGGTAAATAAATATCAGAAGTTCCAGATTTGTTTTAATACCGCATGATAATATAATGTGTTGAAAACAGATTTTATGAAAAAAAGGAATAAATGGATATGATAATTTGTGAAAAATAAGTGATAGTGCTTAAGTGAATTATAAGAAAAAGCCTTGAAAAGTAATCAGGAGGAACCATTAATATGTTTTTCCTTTGTTATAATAACTTGTCCTCAGGAACAACGGTGATAGAAACTAATGAGACTTTATAATTGCAAAAAAAAATCATAAAGCACTTAATTTGAAATTAAAGATTGATAACATTTGATAATATAATGGGGATTCAGGCTGGCACAGGGGGAGAGTGAAAACGGAGGCAACAGAGACGTCCTTTTTTTTAGCCATGTGCAAAGAGATTAACCTTGGACTTCGGGTGAGAGGTTACCATATACTCATGTGAGTTTCAATTGCTACCACTTGTAAAAGTTAGCTAAGAAAGACAGTTTGAGCATAGTTTTAGTTTCCTAGCGTAATTAGTTTTTGTGACAAGTAACTCGTATATGCAAATAGCATCGTTAATATCATCTTGTATGTTAGAATTGTCTTTGTGTAAATAAAATTGTAATTAAGCATTTCGAGGTAAAACAGGTTCTTTTACTTAACTTCTACAAAGACAAGATTAGAACTTACCTCTTACGCACAGATACGACAGCGTGGGATACTGTCGGTCAGTAAATAATATAATCTGAAGTCATCTACCATACGTAACTAAATATAATTGATTAATCATTTTTGTTAATCAATAAATAGTTGTTTGGTAGATAAACTCATAATAATAATAATAATAATAATAATAATAATAATAATAATAATAATAATAATAATAATAATAATAATAATAATAATAATAATAATAATACCAAATTATTTAATGGATGCTATGCATTTGTTCTATGTCGTCATAATCAATGGAAATCAATTACTTAGTGTACGGACTTTTTTCGTCCAACACAAGTGTAATGTTTTACTGCAGTGCATGTTATTTGTAAGTATGCATATCAATCATATTTTAGTATGACTTTCAACATTGAAGCGAATGAGAATGCCGACTGATTTTCTATTTTTCTGGTTGTTTGTCAAAAACGAAAGAGATAACTAGATAATGGGCAGAGGTTAAAACGAATGTCCAGGTGGCAAGGTCAATGCAAGCATCCCACAGATTTCCGTGAATTAGATCTTCCCGTACTACAAACTAAAACGAGTGGAGCTATTTTATTCGGAACGCAACGGTATTCTGCAGTTCGTAACTTTGTTGTCGAGAGATGTTTGGAAGTAGTTTCACTTGTAGCCACTGGCAACTCACCGTTTGTCGACCTATAATAGCATCATCTGTGTGGGGGGCACTAGGGGAGCCAAGAATTTGAGCAAGGGGGCCTGGCCCCCCTTGGCCCTCCCTTGGCTCCGTCACTGATGGTGTCCATGGTTCGATCCCAGCTTGTGCTAAGTGGGCTTTGTGGTGGAAAAACGCCGTATAGTGGGATTTCTCGGGGTTCTCCTGTTTCCTCCCACTTTCTTCATTCCACCATTTCATTCATTTCTCATGGTCACCATATCCCTTAGCCTCGGTGCAGAATCGAGGGACCTTAAACTGAATATTTCATTTTATTTCACCAAGCCCAAGGACACCGATACAAGAACAAGATAAAGATTGGTTGAGTTGAGTTGAGTTGATTTTAGTTTAGTGTCCCTTTCAGCAGCGAGGCTATATGAGACGTGGACCTACTGATTAACGTGGAATCCGAACCACATGAGCTTCCGCCTAGTGTTGCCACGAGACGAGACACGAGACGGGACAGAACCCTCTTAGACGAGACACGAGACAAGACAGACTACTTGTCCCATCTCGAAAACGAGACGAGACGGGACGTCTCGTGAAATGTCTCGTCTCGTCTCGTGTCTCGAAAATGAAAACGCTGGCGAGAATGGCCAAGATTGAAATTGCCAGTGGTCATATAGATTACAAAAGGAAAATCCCCTTTGTGAGAAAACATGTTGAAAAGCCTTCATAGAAAATTGTCCTCTGTCTATTGAATGAAACAATCGTGATACATGAGCTTCCAAGAATATCATCCTTAATGTCTTGTCCCCAATTCCCCTTGCTGTAAACTGAGGAATTCTCATTTTTTTTTATTTCTGGCTGGAATGAGGACAAATAAAATCAAAGACAGGGAAGATTTTTACAAGGTCAAGAAACCGAACTACCACCACCATCTATTCAATTTCAAAACTGGGTAAGGTCTACACTTGTCTTTATTCTCTGGTGGCGGTATTCTTTTTGCTATATGAACCGAAAACGGCAATTGAAGTATGTCATCTTGCAACTAAAATTTTGTCTTCTCTCTCTCCCTCTCTCTCTCCCCCTTCTCCCTCTCTCTCTCTCTCTCACACACACACACACATATAAAAACACACTTTTACCATTTTACGAATCGCTCGCTTATTATACAGCAGTCATGTTGTAAAATTCACCTCTTCGTTTGGAAGGCGGGCGGACGACAAAAGAAGCAAAGATATTATCGACGAACCCTTCAAATTGTTTGCTTTCAGCAAATTTATGATACTAATAATAACACTTTAGATAAAGAAGTTTTACAGGGGGACCTTCGTTTTGTTACGCGGAAATGTTTGATCTGACCAGAGTGCGAAATTACCCTCTGCTTCGAGAGGAGGGGAATACTTCCCTTTCCTAGTGAATAATATTCATTAGGACCTGAATTATCTTCAGAAATTGTTTCTTACAGGAGCACTAAACCTCTCGAACTTCATAAGTGTAAAGAACATTTGGTATAATATTCATGGAACTCCGTTGAAAGCAGAAAATATCATGAGAATGATCAAAATTCGAACATTGAAGAATATAATTAACAGAAAAGAAATAGGATACCCAAACCATATTTTTAAACCTGCTATAAAATGTATATCCTATATTTTTACTAATTCCTTACTCCCATGAAAGTATCCTGGGGAGGATATTCTCTCCATTTTTTTCAGACTGAAATCCTTTTATCCCGTACGATCCCCCCCCTGACACAGTACGAAAAAACAAATGTTGTTAAAATCCATACACATGACCCTTCCGGGACTCAACCCGGGGCCTTCAAGCCGATGGTCTATCGCCACAGACCGCTCGGCTGGTATGAAGATGTACGTTGTATGATTGCGAATAGATCCCGACAATATAAGGAACTTTAATCCAAAATGGCCACCCAAAAATCAACTTTTTTTTTTTTTTTTTAGCCATTAGCTAATCTGGGTGTACTGTCATGAGTTTGTTACACAAACGGGGCAAGCACCACATAGTAGCACATACCCCGCGGTTATGGGAACAGATTTGAACCATGGAGATGAAGACTGGCCCCAAGCATTCTTTCGTCCGATGTGTCGTTCAGCTCCCATTACTATGGCACTTTAAGTAGAGCTTAGTGTGCAGTAACATATAAAATTTCAATCAAATACTTTCCATTACTCAATAAAATTATTTGGTTCCGAGCTTTTTTTAAAAATAATAATAATAATAATAATTGCAACAAATCTATATATGCTAAAATGGAAATTAGTTTTTGGATTGTTATGGGTTAACACTGTGAAACCTAAAGGCTGGAATATATGAAATCAAAGTGTACACACATATCTATCTCTCTACTTATCTATATTTTCCATCTCTCTCTCTCTCTCTCTCTCTCTCTGTATATATATACAGACACTATAAAGCAAGTGGGCTGATAGTATACGATAGTGTCGGGGATGATGACACCTTTACATCGAACTTTGCTTGTCGTGTAAACATTATTTAACATTAGTGTCTTCATCTTCGACGTACCTATGAGCAATTTACTGTATATTCGTGTATTGAAACTGGTGAAACAAATTTCAATGTTTTAGAATGAAAAAAAAAAAAGCCAGGGTCGAGAAGCCTCAGACAACTAACAGCAGATATATATTATCTTGTAAACTATTTGTCCTTGCCTTGTGAGCTTATTTGAATTTATTTTTAAGACCTTTAGGCAACTTTGGCCGAATGGATGATGATGGGAAAATTAGTGGAATGAAGAAAGTGGTAGGATACTAGACAACTTCGAGAAAACACACACATTCGAAAAATGAAATGAAATGAAATGAAATCTTTGAGTTTTACGTCCCACAGTTATGCCGGTTAGGCTAAAGGAGACAGTGATGATGAGTAATGAATGAAATGGGGGAATGAAGAAAGTGGGAGGAAACTGGAGAACCCCGAGAAAACCCACGCATACGGTGTTTGTCCACCACAAAGTTCACTTGGCGGGGCTGGGATCGAACCCGAGACCCCAAGCACCAGAGGTTAACGCTCTACCACTGAGCCACCGCGGTCCCCACACACATTCAATGTTTGTCCACCACAAAGCTCACATGGCACTAACCGAGATCGAACCGACTACCACATACACCAGAGGTGAAGGCTTCACGGTGTAGCTACCGTGACATTTCTTGTCTTGTGTGTTCTGGGTAATACTTGTAACTTACAAGGGAAGAGAGGGAGATTATATATCGAAGTGGAAGATGGTTTATATACCAATCGAAAGCACTAATGAAGCCTATTACAAAACTGTAATAAAATTTTTCCGAATGCATATACTATGCGAGTTATATGGATATATAGAGTGTCCAGATAATCCGTTACCACCCCTTGAAATCGCAAACGATAAGACAGATGCCAAAACTCGAAAACATGTGTTTGATCATTTTAAAAGTACAACGTATCAAAGCAAAAATTCTTGTCACAAGGCCACCCGCAGTGTACTGGGCGGGATCCAACTCAAAAATTACAAAAGGTAAGGGGGCCAAGAAGCATATCGTTCGAAACTTCTTGGGAAATGAAAGAAGACGGAACAAGTCTCAATACTCTAAAATTACCTTGTGCAAAATGGCGGCCGGTCAAACTGTCAGCAAAAACGTTATTGTAAAGTCGATGGCCACCCCAAAAAAATCCTGAAACGGTGAGGCAGATGTCAAAACAGGAAAACATGTGTGTCATCATTTCAAAAGTACAATGATTGGAAGTAAAAATATTTGTCTCTGGGTCCTCCACAATGTCCCAGGCGGGGTCATGTTCAAATTGTTCAAATGGCAAGGGAGGTAAAGTAGCACATCGTTTAAAGCTGTTATTAAATGAAAGCAGAAAGAACAAGTATGGACGCTCTACGATAATACTGTGCAAACATCTTGCATTTTAGTTGTTCTTTCTGTAACCGGGTTTTAGTTTATTTTCACTTTAATTCTTGTACTCAACGGAAAGAAAGGAAATGCCCCTACTGTGAGATTCTGCTCTTTGAGCCCAATAATATCTAAATAAAGAAAAAAAATAATAAAATAAAAGCAATTAAGACATAAAGAAAAGAAACGACAACATTTGACATCTTTGAGTATAGAACTGACTAGTTAACATATAATGTACTTCCACGAACATAAATAAGTAGAGGTTGGAGCTATCAGAAGTAAAGACTCTTACCTCTACTTATTTATGTTTATGGCTGCACAATAGTGGTACTTATGCTCGTTATCTGGTTTATCAATTATAAAATGATTCAAACGAAAGAATTCCTTGCACCAGGAAGAGTAAATACGTACAAATGTCTCAGAATGAAAACAAGTGCCGATTGCAAAATGGAAAGTGAACGTGCTCAGAAAATCGAAATGAAGATGTACATTTTGACCGGCCGCCATTTTACACAGGGTAATTTTAGAGTATCGAGACTTGTTCCGTGTTCTTTTATTTCTCAACAGCTTTATTTGACCATATTTGCCATTTGAAAATTTTGAGTAGGACCCCGTCTGGAACCTTGTGGAGGACCCTGAGACAAACATTTTTACTTTCAATCATTGTACTTTTGGAAAGATGACACATATCTTTTTCTTTTTTGACATCTGTCTTACCGTTTCAGTTTTTTTCTTTCTTTGGAGGGTGGCCATAGACTCTACAATGACGTTTTTGCTGACAGTTTGACCGGCCGCCATTTTGCACAGGGTAATTTTAGAGAGTTGGGACTTGTTCGTCTTCTTTCATTTCCTAAGAAGTTTCGAACGATATACTACTTGACCCCCTTACCTTTTGTAATTTTTGAGTTGGATCCCGCCTGGGACTCTGCGGGTGGCCCTGGGACAACAATGTTTGCTTTGATACATTGTACTTTTATAATGATCAAAAACGTGTTTTCCAGTTTTAGCATCTGTCTCATCGTTTGCGATTTCAAGGGGTGGAAATGGATTTTCTGGACACCCTGTATATTCATATAACTCGCACAGTATATGCATTCGGAAAATTTTTATTACAGTTTTGTAATAGGCGTCATTAGTGCTTTCGATTGGTATATAAACCATCTTCCACTTCGATATATAATCTCCCTCTCTTCCCTTGTTAGTTGTATCTTGATTAGCATGGTGCAGTCTGCTACATTTTACTTTCGTTCCCATGGTATGCTGCTAAATTTTTACGAGACAAGACGAGACAAAACGAGACAAACGAGACGAGACGAGACGGGACATAACCTCTCGAGACGAGACACGAGACGGGACGAGCACATTTTTTCGAGACGAGACACGAGACGAGACATGCTTTGCACGAGACGAGACGAGACAGCCTGAAGTCTCGTCTCGTCTCGTCTCGTGGCAACACTACTCCCGCCGGAAATCGAACCCGGGTCTCACACGCCAAAGGCGTGTACGCTAACCGCTTAGCCACGGAGGAGCTCAAGATAAAGATTGGATATGAAAGACGAAGTGCATAGTAATCTTGCTCTTGGCCTTGTTTTGGTGATCACCAAGTAGCGATGAGCGTATTTTCTTGCTTTCCGTATAGTATGAAAGACCATAATCAAAATCACACTTGGTCCTCATTTGTACCGATGAGGCGAGCATTCTTGGCTCTTGTATAGCATGAAAGATAACCAAGACTACGAAAAGCAGGACCAAGACTTGACTGCAAGACAAAGGATAAGACGCAATATTGATGACAAAGACCCAGGGAGCGAATTGTTTGAATTTTATTTGTTGGGCTGAAAGTGATGAAATAAAATTAATACTTTATAATTAATTATACTGTATTTTTAAATTTTCAATTACAAAATTCATATTATGTATCTTCTTACGTGCAACTATATATACTGTAAAATACGTTTTAATTACCGAGAAAGAAAAATGAAAGTGGCACGGGTCCCGGAATCATAGGAACCTATTTTGGAATGAAAGTTGAAGGGTTGGAAAAAATCACAGTTATTCTCCCGTTTCCTCAACCCTTATCATTGTAGTTAAACGATTTCCTTTTGTCTCCGCCAAGATACTCTTGCTACTGCCTTCCGAGAAGACCCCCTGCCGTCCGAGCAGGTGAGAACATTGAAATCGAAGAAAAATTTCGTCACATAGAACTAAAGCAAGAAAAAAAAACTCCCACGTCGGACATTGGTATCAGTTATAAAAAGAAATAACTAAACCTCAAAAGTGCCAAATATTCATTAAGATGCATATACAAATCGCCCGGAGATGCTTGATCTAGCTAGTGGTTAACGTGTAAGACTTCGGTATACGTGGTCCGGGTCTAATCTATTATATAAAAGAGAACGCACAAATCCTTTGTTAGCTCATCACGCTAATACGGCTGAACCAATTTATTTCATTTTTGGGGGGTTATTAGGATTTGGACCCTAGATGGTTTTTATCATATCACTTTAATTTTTAATTACCAGTGTCTTGAGATAATTGACCATTCAAGTGTCCATAACGTACAAATCCTTTGTTAGTTCATCATAGGTATAAAAATAAACGTATTTATATGCAACCCGCATGACCGTGTCACTCGGCGGGTTAACATAAATGACAGGCGCTATAATGTTAACATTTACTGCAATTTGAAAGCGAAAAAGTAAAAATTATCTAAGTAACAAAGTTTATTGCGTTCCGGGGTGACCGCAGCGAAGCGGGGTGAACGCTGCTAGTTCCCAATATGAGTGCATTTTGGCGTTCACCCAGTGTCGTGACTAGTGCTCTCAAACGGGTCAGGTTGACCCGACCCGACCCGACTCGGATCGGGTCAGTTCGGGTCGGTTCGGGTTGTCGGGTCGGGTCAGCTCGGGTCGGGTTGTCGGGTCAGGCTACTCGGGTCGGGTTGTCGGGTCGGGTCAGCTCGGGTCGGGTTGTCGGGTCGGGTTATTCGGGTAGGGTTGTCGGGTCGGGTCGATCGGGTCAGCTCGGGTCGGGTTGTCGGGTCGGGTTGTCGGGTCGGGTCGGGTCGGGTCGGTCTTCAACTCGACCCGACCCCACCCGTTGAGAGTACTATTGCTGAGTATTTCAAAACTGACCGAAAAAATCGTAATCAGACTCTAACAAGCAGATTGTCGATGAGGAGTAGAAGAAATTTCTACGTCGGGTAGTAGTATTATCAATTTCCACGACAGAGTGCGAACGGGGATTTCCTCTTATGAATTTGCAGATGACTGGTATTAGAAACAGACTAACTGCTCAAACATTAATTTGTTCTTCATCAATGTTATTGGACGACCGCTAGACAAGCTCAAAGTAGACGAGCTAGTTATTTCTTGGCTGAAGGATGGGCATCATTCCGCTGCAGATGATTTACCACAGAAAACTTCTGAAGGCCAACAGGAAAGTAACCCGATTTCAGATTTGATTTAAAGTGGCCAAATACGAGTTATGGAAAATGTATACTTATATTTCTAATGGCTTATTTGTGTTATTCAACTTGTACCTAATTTTTAACGTCTCTTCTTTGCTTTTTATAAACTAGAGGTAAACTACTTTGAAGAAATATCCATAATAATTACGATTATGCATATTTGTAACTTAAATTTAACGTGGTGTTTTAGTGATTACACAAATTACAATTATGAGCATACTTTGTGGAGATGCTATCACAGAGGGTACCCAAGCACCTTTACACGCTATGAAAAACGGATTTTAAACATCTTTGTGAGAAAAATACTGTGAACTAAGAAATCATAACCTTTTCCATATTGTACAAGGGTATTTTCCTGCGAATAGAAGTTTCCTTTAGAATGCGTTAAGAAATTAACACTTGCAAGAATACTCTCCTGGTACAAATATACTTTAAGCACACACTAATCCCCCCACGCCTCGAAGTGCTTCAATTTTTTTACACTGACAAACACTTTACCATTTTATATTGTAAAGGTCAGATCCATCGTTATTGTAGGGGTGATGAGTGATTGACCGTAGAAATTCAAACTCAGATTAGTGACAATTTCACAATCTTGTTTTATTACAAGTGTAAACAAGAGGCCGTGGATCATGTGTGAGAATTGATGACGATGGATTTTGGTGAGTCAGAGTACGTCACAGTGGATGAGAGTGGTTCATGGTGGGTGGTGGGTTATGGGTTAGAGTGGGTCATGGTAGGTGGTGGGTCAGTGGGTCGTGGGTCATGTTTTCATTGACCCACGCCAACTCTGTATATACAGTATATATATATATATATATATATATATATATATATATATATATATATACCGGGTGCACCATTTATAATGTCCCACTTTTATAACAGAGGAACCAAGAGAGAGAGAAAGAGAGAAGAAACTTTGCACACAGCAACTATAGGAAGGGGACATCTATCCATATATTGGGTACCATCACCAGGCGAACAGTGTAGCCAACCCAATATAAAGTTATGATCTTTAAATGGAATGACCTAAATTTAATTTCATAATTCGAATCAGCAATGAAAACAAAGACGAAAGAGATGAGACTCGCAGATCAGTGTTGCATACTTTTTGAGAAATAACATTAAACATGTGTCAAATTTAAACGCCTTTAACACACACAAGGAATGAAGTAGTAACTATTTGTGCACATTAAATTAAATACTGGGAAGAACTCTTTAAAATGACTTCAAGTTTAGAAGGATCAGTTAACCCTTTGGGGATCCCATGGTACAATTTGTACCATACGGGGTGTTTCATGGTACTTTGCGTTATAACTCTCCTATTTGAGCTTTTTCGTCCGGTTTTTTTTTTCAAGTCCAGAGGCATTGTAGAAGACATTACGTATGGTTTCACACCTTCCTGCGTCGAGACATAGAAGGTGATGACGTCATAAGTCTAAAATTTATATTTTCGTGTAATACTTTTTTTTGGGGGGGGTTATGTAAAGTACTTTTGGCGGGCTTATTTTTGCACGTAGAAGATTGAAATTTTGCACAAACATGCAGTCCACCGAGTAGTATTTACCAGATTTTTTTTCAGATTTCTGCGTTATAACATGGGGGGATCCAGAGGGTCAAAAAGTTGAAAAACGGAATATTTGTACCCAAAAATCCCGTTTTTCCTCATTTTCCCGCCTTAGATACATGATGGAGACAAGTGAATGGTACCGCCTGAAAGGCAGTTCTATTCTGAAGAGAATGATGTGCGACACATGGGCCTAGGGTAATTAGGGAAGTGTCAGGGAATTTTTACCAAAATATACTTCTGTATAGGGGAATTTTGGACATTTTCGGTATTATTTTTTGCGGGCTTATGTTTGCACGTAGAAGATTGAAATTGTGCACAAACATTCAGTCCACCGAGTAGTATCTACCAGATTTTTTTCAGATTTCTGCGTTAAAACAGGGGGTACAGAGGCACTAAACGTTGAAAAAGAGAAATTTTTACCAAAAAATCCCTTTCACGGGATTTTCCCGCCTTAGATACATGATGGGGACAAGTGAATGGTACTGCCTGAAAGGCAGTTCTATTCTGAAGAGAATGATGGGCGAAACATGGCCCTAGGGTAATTAGGGATGTCTCTGAGAATGTTTAAAAATTTCCCTTTGTATACGGGAATAAGGGACATTGTCGGTATATTTTTTTTTGGTGGCCTTACTTTTGCACCTGGAAAATTGAAATTGTGCATAAAGTTTCAGCCCACCGAGTAGTATTTACCAGATTTTTTTCAGATCTGTGCGTTAAAACAGGGGGTCCGGGGGGGCTAAAAGTTGAAAAAGGATATTTAGACCCAAAAAATCCCGTTTTTCCTAATTTTCCCGCCTTAGATACATGATGGAGACACGTGAGTCATACCGCCTGAAAGGCAGTTCTAAGCTGAAGAGAATGATGGTCAAAACATGACCCTAGGGTAATTAGGGATCTCTCAGGAATTTTTTTACCTGAGATCATGGTGTTTTACGGTAATTTGGGGCATGGTGGGAATTCCTGATAAAATTTCTCCTACCCTTGGTATTCAAGATAGAAACTTGAAATTTGGCACACATTCAGTATACCAAGTACTATTTATCAAATTTTTTTTATATGGCTAGGTTCACACAGGGCCGCTCCAGAGGGGCCCAAAGTGCGAGAAAAATTTCCTCCGGAATTTTCCCTTTGACATCATTTTTCCCGCTCCTGGTATATGGTATCAGCATGCAAGTGGTATCATTTCAAAGCCAGCTTCATTCTGAAGAGAATGAGGTATGAACCATGATCCTAGGATAAATAGTGACGATGCAATAGCTGCTTGACTGAAAGTCTAAAAAATAGCCCAAAAAACCAGGTGCTGGAAAGGGTTAAACACTGTTGCCACAACAGAAGAGAGAAAATAGTGCAATAACTTGGAAAAGGTCCCTAGTACAGTATGGTTTAAAATTAATAGAGCAAATCAGTATGTCATAAAGAGCATTGTCACGTTTATTTGAGATCGATAAGTCAAGTACTTGCCGAGATATTCGATACTTAGTAAAAGCTCAGAATTTTGTGCTGTACAAGATGGTAATGCTATTTCAAAATTTCCTTTTTTCCTTCTGCGTTGGAGAAATATTAAAGTAGAATTTGTGACAAAAGTTATTTTCTGTGACATACCGAACTAAAGCAAACTGTATAAAATAAGGAAACACAATGTTTTCTCTGCTTCATGAATTTTGTAATGTATGTTACGAATAATTGTTTCTTGATTATCATAAACATATATTTCTTTAATTTAATTTCTTTCTCCTGATATAAGTTAGAAAAGGGCCATTCCACGCGAAAGTGAGCCTGAACCCAAATTTTCGAAAACTCAAAACCAATGCATTTTTACATATATATGAAGTAAATAGAACGAAATTTACTTTTTCACAAAGAAAAACTCATTTATACTTAGAATTCACGTAAAATTTTAAATCTAAATTGTGAATTTGTAACTTGACAGCTGCGAGGAAATTTTTTATTCTTGTTATCGGCAAGTGCCGTGGCGTTGAGGGGAAGGGGCGACGGCCCCGGACGTCAAAGTATGAGGGCGCAAAATTCTGGGGGGGAAATAAAAGATATATAAAAAATGGAAGGAAAAAGTATTAAATAGTGCTAAAAATCAACGAAAAGCAGGGTTTATTTTTGAAAATGTTCTTAGGCATGGCGCCAACCATGGTGACGCTTTGCGGCTGGTCTGTCGACCTCACTCATATTTACGGGGGCGCCGTCGTATACTCTCGCCTCGGGCGCTGATTTTCCACGGCACGGGCACTGGATACCAGTACCTATTTTATATACTGTTAGACAGTGTGTTGTACGAAGTTCCCTACAAGGTGCGTGTAAATGGGCAAATAAAACCATTTCCTAAAGTGTAGGTGGTGAGAAGTAAGTGTACTACATATTTTTATATTATGTGATAAAAGCGAGTCCCAAGTAAAGTAAATAGAACTATTTGTGTACAATGATATAACAGAACAGCAGAAATTGACCTATTTTCGATTTTATTTCAGTTTTCAAATCATTCTTATTGAGATTTTGTGTGTTGATTCACACGGTGTCCTGCCCGTGACAATCATGTGTCCTGCCCGTGACACAGTAAAGTTGAGTTTTTTCATTAATATAAATATTTGGCAAATTTCTCTTAAGTAAAGTTTGGTAGAAAATTTCATCATTTATACTTTTCCGTTTAAATAAAAACATTTGGTGCTAAGAATTCACAGAGTTTTGTAACATTCACTTGGTGTGTCGAAAGCCACTTCTCTTTTTTGTTCCCACCCGTGACAGACGTTTAGGAATTAATATTTTCTACTCTAAACAGAAAAAAAATACTGAAAACATCAGCAACATATACTCCTAAGTCTATACTGCTCATGTATCATACAATTAGCAGGATTTATATTGTATTTTTAGAAATATACAACTTTAAAGCATCAAAAATGTAGTGTAAATGTCCTGCCCGTGACGATGGAATGGCCCAAAAGACAAACGTAGATATTAATAGTTGCCAAATTTTAACTGAAAATACATAGGCTAAGTTCTGTTAAATGGTAGCAAAATGTTTCAGATTATCCAATATTTATACGTACTGTCCAATTTCAAGGAACATACACAACTTATTTTGTATTTCATTCACCACGAAATTAACTACAAATAATTTACAAATTGTTTTTTAAGAAGTGGGTTGCATTTATGGATTCATAGGTGCCGATTCCCTTATGAGAACTCATACGTTATGAGTAAAAATACAGCATGTATAGATATATGCCATAAGAGCTATAGTGGAACAAACACCAAACAACCTGTGTTAGATGTCCATTTAAAAAAGAAATGTATCTGATCGGTTAAGAAACGGAGACCTTGGTGGGTCCATGACCTTGCCAGATTTAGCATTCTTTCCTCGTAAAGACAAATTATGTGTTGCACAAAAGACAATTGTCTCAATGATTGACGACAGTTTTTTTTCGGTTTTCTTCAACTTGCTTCCGAGCCGCTTCATCAATTTTCAAATCAACGGGCAAACTTTACGTAGACATAACATTCGAAAATAACTGAGAACGTTCTGTGGACGCCCGATGCCATTCAGATTGTTCGTGTTGTCGAACAGATGCAAAAAATCATTGTATTTTCCAAACGGTGTTAGTATAAAAGACACTTGCAATCCTCTTTTTATCGGAAATCAAAAAAGAACACACTGCTTGCACAATCACCCTCGCAACTTTCTAGAATATGCAAACTACGGAAATTCAACAAACCACTTATAAAAAAGGGGCGTTTTCCTGCATAACATCTTGTTTAAAATCATGTTTCGGTCGGGTGCCACAGCGACATCAACATTTCATATCGACCAGTGTCAGACAAACTTGACTGCAAATTTAAGTATACTAATTGGCAATGTCTTTTGGGTCACAGGACGTCTTCTCACCTAATAAAGTTGCACAAGAGGACATTTCGGGAGAAGGTACGCTAACGATATTGCCCTCCAGTAACTCTTTCTTCGCTCAGATTTTCAACACACAGAATATCACGTTTGGTGTTTTCCAATTTTGAGGACACTTGCTGTTTTAGAAAAACATCCGAGTTTAATTTTCTTATGCTTATGCATGATTAATTTTAAAAAAGCAATTCTTTTTAATTCACTCACCTACACATGAGATATTAAATAAATTATAAACTAAGGGGAAAACACCCACTAAACTCTGAAAGAGATCAGAGATCGAAAACCACACACGTTTATCACTTTCAGACACTCCCGAGCAACTTTGAAGTTTTGAAAACGAAAACCGCCTATATGATACACCAGAAACACGGATTTCCAATAACTGCGCACAACCAACTATGCAAAACTAAACCTTTCTCTTCTTGAAAAGGGTCAATCTCCATCCTCTTCGCTAAAAATAACATTGTACTTTAACATTGTACGGGGTCTCATAGGAAAAAAAAAGCTCAATTTATTTCTGCTCAGAACGCTACTAAGAACAAGGAATACAATGTTTGACAGCATTAGAATCATTGTCCCTGCTACTCCATTTGCAATTTTGTCTTCTTGACCCCTTCCCTCTCTCTGTAATCCGTCAAGATTGTTGGTTTAAAAGGAGGCGGTGTTATTTAGGACCACCTTGCTACAGCCAGAGGGCAAACAGGTGCAGAGGAGTCGGTGACATTATTGCCTTCACAAACAGAATTCTTGAATTATTTTTAACATCAATATGTGTTAAATGCTCATACTTTTCCGATTCTTGCAAAGGTCAGACAAATGGGTCAGAGAAGCACTTTTATTACGCTTTACAAAGGAAACTACTGCAGAAGTATTAAAAGATGTGGCTCTTCATTTTCTATGGAAACGATTGATGATAACTTGCTTGATTCTTTCAACGTTTGAGATTTTGAAAACAGGAATCATCGTAAAGTGCTACGGAGGATCCTGTCTCCGGAAAATCCTTCTAAGTTCAATATATGTACCCACATGTGCAAAAAAATTGCGCGTATATTGTAACTCATGATTTTTCGCATTTATTCCATTTTCCTTACGTTTATGAGTAAAATTCAGTTATTATTATGTGAAGATGATAGAAAAGCTATCCATCTAAGGAGATATTTCCAAAAAATATAATAAAATAATAAAAATATAAGCAAAAAACAACATTACGCTCGGTTTTGTGTATACTGGCAATCATGCTTTCGAGGGATTTTCAGTAGCAGAGCATGACTTCGAAGGGAAATTGACAATAGGCAGTGAACGAGGGGCGATAGGCGAAGGAAAGAACTTGAAAATGGAATAAAATATGGAATTTATTGGTTTAAACCTAGTGTCTAGATGATTTGTCAAATATAAATTAGCTTCTGTAAGTAAGATGTACGAAAATATAGAATTAAACAGAAAAACTCTTATCTTAAGGTTCGAAGCGATACGCACCATGGTTATGAGAACTATTTGTTAAGAAAAAGAAAGCAAACAAAATGTAGTGCCCGTGGTTAGGTGGATAGAGTGGCAGACTAGCAGTTATTTTATTATTTTGACACGAGATCGAATCCCATCCCGTCCCATATATATATATATATATATATATATATATATATATATATATATATATATATATATATATATATATATATATATATATATATATATATAACATTATAGGAAGTGTATAATTTTGATGTTAATAAGAATCGAAACAATATAATAAGGAAATAACTTATTGATAGTATCCTTTAATCGACGTATTTATTCAGTATTAGAATATGTGTAGGCCTACTATTGGACACAGCGATTGCTTTCAGTTTATGGTCTTGAATGTTACACCTCCTGCCCATTCTTAAACACCAGACAACTCACCTCGGATTTCTGTGTCAGGAACAGGAAATAAAACATACGTCTTTCCAGTTTTACCCCTTGTAACATCGACCTGATGTCAAATTATCGTTTATATGTGTATGTGCTTTTGTTTTTTTACCTTTTAGAGTATTGACTTTTTTTTCATATCCACAAGTGCAAGAATGCTTTCGTTGAACGTAACTAAATTATACAGATCTATGTATGCGAAACAGTAATATTTCCAAGAGATAGCATGAATATGAACGATAATCGTGCCATATTTCTACATTATATAGTAGCGTGGAAAACTGATATTAAAATGATATAACAAACAGGCATAAGCTTTTTTTCTAGCATGGCAACACATTAAACGTAAATCATTAAATTTTGGGGGTTATAAATTATCACTTTACGTGTCGTTGTATTCCTATTCGTTTTCACGTTCGAGCGACGAAGGAAGAAATTGTAGTGATAGTGATAAAAATTGAATTCGAGATTTCAATCAATTCAAGTTTCACGCCCCCACATATCGAAAAAGTTATTTTGATGTCTGTCCTTTGTTTATCTTTCGGTTCGTTACGCTTTTACATGCATTCAAATAGAGGCCATATTGTTCGACGTATCTGGACCGAATTCTAGACATGAAGTTTTTATAAAACTTTATCGTTTCGAATTCTATCTCCTCCGACACCTATAAATAAGGGTAGTTTACTGAAGGATGAAAATTTAAAATAATGGAATTGTCTCAAAAACAGCTGTAAAGATTTTGCTATTTTTTACAAATATAAATTTTATTAATAACTCTTCGCCGTAGTATGAATCATTGCTCTGAAAAAATACATGAGGTGTAATTTACTGTATAGGTTGCGTTTTTTTCGAACAATTTTCTCAATCATATTTCATAAATAAATGTAGCATTAATAACCTAATAATATGACACAACTCGTTCGTCCTGTAAACATTCAGAAGGTGTAGTTTACTCTTAGTTTACTTTTCTCCGACGATTTTCTCATTAACGCCTGACGCAATTTTGTTCATATTTCATAAATAAATGTTACATAAATAACCTAACGATATGGTATAATTCCGTCATTCTAAAAAGCTAGAAGTGGTATATTACTTTTCGGAGTAAGTTTTACCCTACGATTTTGTCGAGAATGACTCAGGCAATTTTGTTCGTATTTCATAAATAGTATAACTCGTTTGTCCTGAAAAGATATACAAGGGATATTTTATTCTTGGGGATGACTTTTTTTGACGATTTTCTCAGAAAGTACTCAGACGCTTTTGCTCATAGTTCACATACTAGTTAGTTATTATTTCCTTAATAATTCTAATATATGACATAAGTTATTTCTAATAGAAATATGACCAATGGATACTTTACTTTTGCACGTAAGTTGCTTCGAACAAAGTTTTCCAAAACACATTATTTTATTCGCATTTCCCAAATAAATGCTTCAGTAATAACTGCAGCCTAACACGAGTCAGTTTAAGAAATTCAAGCGAGAAAATTCAGTGCGTTTCATCCGTACCCATTCTTAAATATATTTTTAAATCACAATTTTCCTAACAAAATCGAAACTTGTTTTTAAATGTGCCTCGTTGTGGCCAAAGGTTCAAGTGCATTGGTTCTGGATTTGATTCCCGGTGAGAGCTAGTGTATTTTTATCCAGCATTAAGGTATAGGTAATAAGTAGGTGCAAAGAGAAAAGTGTTTAAACAAACCTAACCAAGCTAATGAATAATACAAATAAATAATACAATATTACGAAGTTATAGAAGAAACGTTGTTAATATTAGATATTTGCGTGTGAAATGTCCAACCGATAACTGTCAACTCCAAAGGTAAGAAAGTGAAACATCCAATACCAAGTTAATCAGTGGTCTCTAACAGTTATTTACATAATTTATTTATTTAAGCATGGAAGTGCAATGGACTTAAGTTATTTCTCTCTCTCTCTCTCTCTTTGAAGGCAACAACCCTTAGGGTGCCAAGATGTAGAAAAAGACTTGTGGCACTCACGACTATAGGGTGGTGTGTGGTTGGCACATCGGGTTCCTTTGTTGTTAGTTCCAGCTTTCTAGACCGGATGCAGTTATTCCCGGTAGAAAATACAAGAAAATATACCTTTATATTACTATTAAAGTAAATGATTACACTCATTCCCTCAATGTGATACTTGTTTGTTCAACTGTATACAGACAGCTGATCCGTGGAAGAATCGTTGATAATATTGTAATAAATAAAATAAACTCGACAAATATTCTTGTAAATAATAGGTAAAAGTTTGCGTCACACTGTTCATTTTGCTGGGCACGCCAATGTGCCGTGTTATCCTGTTGTGGCACACTGGAATATAGGATATGGCTTTCTAATATTTCCCAATTATTTTAACTGCTTTAATTGAAATGAATCTATAATAATAAAAGAGTGAATTTAGTCTTCTTACCCTTCGATTTAGAAATAAGGTCCGCTAGAATTGTATATATAAAAAATAATAATACTCAGAATTTTATAGAGTAGTTTGTTTTATTCGAAATGACGTACTTCCTGCAACTATTTGGGTTGAAATCAAATCTTTAAGTTTTACGACCCACGGTTATACCGGCTAGGCTAAAGCAAAAATGAAATGAAATCATTAAGTTTTACGTCCCACGGTTATGCCAGTTAGGCTAAAGGAGACGGTGATGATGAGAGATGAGTGAAATGGTGGAATGAAGAAAGTGGGGAAGAAACGGGAGAACCCCGAGAAAACCCACGAGCACGGTGTTTGTCCACCACAAAGTCAACACGGCTCGAGCTGAGATCGAACCAGGGACCCCAAGCACCGGAGGTGAACGCTCTACCACTCATATCGAACACATTTGTTTTAAAATACCAGCTTTTTGTGAAATATTGCTTAATATTCAGGAAAACTTAAGTCAATAATAATAGTAAAATAATAATAATAATAATAATAATAATAATAATAATAATAATAATAATAATAATAGTAATAGTAATAATAATAATCTTAAATTAAAAACTCTCTGGACTTAGTGCATTGGCACAATTCCACGAATTAAAAAGAATTTGTTTACTTCTCATGTAAATCTAGAAGGGCTTAATCCCACTTGCTTTCAATATACGAAGAAAGTGTCCAACTGTCAAATGATAAGCTACAAAAATGCCCTAAAATGCCCTATGCAACATAATGTAGTATAGAGTCATCATTTCTAGGTTGTCTAAAGAACACTTTTGTTTTAGCAAGAAAGGGAGAAAATAGAAACTGCTCAGTTTTAACCTAGTAGAAAGTTTGTAGATTTAAGGGAAAATGCACAGAGTTGTTGGATATTAAATGTAGTTCGGATTAATGGAGTAAGACACCGTAGTTTATTGTTTGAAATATACTGGGAGTGACCAAGCCATTACATATGGAAATATCGAAAGAGACACGTTAATGGTGTTAGTTGCAAACTGTTGTAGAAATGAAAAATTTAAGGAAATCTCTAAAACTCTGAAATCACAGATCCAAATTCACTGATTGTTAAATCTGACTAAAGCAAAAAAAAAGTGTTAATGACCTGTGTTTCAATTTCAGACATATCATTCTCATATCAAAATTACGATAGATGTAAATTATGAATAAAGGTGAATTTACAGTTCTGGAATACCAACAAATGATTTTGCAAGATGTAAATTTTGGGAAAACTTTTTTATAAGGCTTTAGATTTATTTATTGGTTTGTTTGTTTATTAGCTTCCCCATGCCGTAAACGTCGCCAACACCTAGTGGCCCACTTGCCGGTAATTGGCGATCGTCCATATAGCGACGCATCGAAGGATTGTCGCTAGTGTGCCACTAGTGGCAGGGATTCGTAGAGTCGAACCAGATATCTAGAATCGGGGGGTATTGAAGTTACCACCGCGTAACAGCGAGGACTTCATTTCGATCCGCGCTCCTTTGATTCGCCACGGAGAATCGCAAAGGAACAACACGAACTATCGCCAGTCATGTGCATGTGGTTATTATTATAAATTATTTTTCCCTGACAAATTTTTATTATAAGGACAATACTTGAGCTCCGGGGGTCAAGAGTAACTCCTGCCTTTACATCATGAAGTGAAAAATCTTGCGATGGGTGCGTATAATTGTATGAATTTAGATGGCAACTGTCGCCGATCACTAGCAAGTGAATAGGGGAAAACTATGAAAAAAGTAAATAGACGCTTACCATTTTGTTATAAAATTACATAGCGAGTGCATTGATCTGATTCCAAACAGTTATCGTCAAATATACACGATTAAAGGAGCCCTCTGATTAGAAATATTAAAAAGGCCTCAACGATTTATCACTCTACAAGCTGTGTCCTCATAATCGCCTCCGTGGCGAATTCGGAAGTACTCACAACTAGTAACCCTAAGGTTTGTGGTTCGCGCTGTAGCAACGCTACCACACCTATTTGGAATCCGCAATATTACGACTGTTTACCAATCTATAATGGGACAATTTAAACTGAAGTATTTCAGATCCAACACAGCGGGCGGCTTTCTGAGGGGTCAAACGTACCAAAGAAATACCAATTATACTTCTTACCTTTATCTCAATTGATATCAATTCAACTGATAACGTAACAGAACTATTCCAGTAATACTTAACAATTCAAGCATAAAACAGTCTATGGTTGAAAAATAGAAATGTAAACTCGCATAAACAATTGTATAAATTTATTTTCATTAACTTTAAATAGAAATCCAACAATAATAATTTTAAGTTCAATTAACGAATATAAATCCTAGATTTAACAAGCAACTTGAAATTTCTTTAAAAAAATCAATAAGTTTTCTCATAATAAATTTTCTCATTCCAACACTTCTGATTAATTAAGTTCAACAACTCTAAACACAATAATCTAGTAATTGCAAGTTACCCTTTTACAATTTTATTTTAATTTATCAACCTATTTAACTAAAAGCAACCAAAAGTCAGCAATCAATGGTTACCCAAGTTGAGTTTAGAATCTCGATTCTATGCAAAAGTACTCAGTAAATTAGGTAAGAAGTAATTTTTTATTTTAATCACGTTCAGAAAATTCAACGTCAGAGAAAGTTCAAAAATATCAAAATTGATTCTTTAATCTTTAACTATTATGATTAAAATACTATTTTTAAGTAAATTATTCAATTCAACGAATAACGAGATCAAAATCCTAACCATTCAATATCAATGCACAAAATTGGGACGTTAAATAGCCAATCAATATCAATGCACAAAATTGGGACGTTAAATAGCAATTCAATTTCAATGCACAAATTTGGGACGTTAAATAGCAATTCAATATAAATGCACAAAATTGGGACGTTAAATAGCAACTCAATATTAATGCACAAAATCGGGACGTTAAATAGCAATTCAATTTCGTTCAAAGGAGAAAACTGCTGAACTAATCGGACTGCAAATTATGTCAAACTGAGAATTCAAACAGACGACCACACAAACATAGACTGGACAAGGACAAAGGGATATTCTACGGGTTTTACTACTTTACACTTACCGTAATCAGCTCCCAATGGTTTCCCTTTCTCTGGCTTCAAATGTAACATTCAACTAAAGGGTACTTCGAACAGACAATCTTCCATGAACGAAGACTAACAACACCTCAGCAGCAAAGAAAGTTTCGTCCTTTTATACAGCTCACACAGATTACGATAATAACAACTCCGATATCGCCCTTGAATTCCTCCTCTATCAAATCAACGCTTCTCAGCTCGACTCGGCAGCAACCTAAGTCCAGACAGTGATAACGAACGTTCACGGTTGAATCAATCACAGGCTCCGTTTGACACACCAACTATCTCCTTCCCATTCTGGCTTGCAACTGAAGCTACACGAAACGACCTCCAGTCACAAGGCAGAAGCGCACGGATACTCCATTGAGTGCTGACGTCATACATACAATCATTCTTTCTTTCTCTTTGCCTTATGCTCTTAACAAATTACAAATAGCATTCAATTTTATTCTTTTTAAACATTTAATTATTCATTATTTCAATTCTCCTATTTTTTTTTAAAAAAAGAAAAAATACACAATGACTTAGAAGAAGAAAATTAACATCATTATTTAAAGTCTCTCTCAACAAACAAAGAACTATTTCTTCCTCTTTTCGTTTTTACATTTCACCCCCGTTCATGGGCGTCGGCAGGGTTTCCAGGAAATCTGCATGGATACAAACATTTCATCTCCAAACTTCGTCCACAATTAATTTCACCTCTTGTGGCTAACAAGACACGCCACAAACCTCCCTGGCCGAAGGAGAAAAATTCTCTGGAATTTTTCGGGCAAATAACAATCCTCCTTACTGTAAAACTCACAACAAATAAAAAGGAAAACACATTAAAATTTGTTGAAATTTTCATAACATTACAATACATATCACAGTTCTATTATAGGCTAGCCTAAAATTTTATTAAAATTTGTTTTATCCTTTACCTTTCATACATTCTTTGAATACATAAGACCATGGTCTAAAATCAATCAAATTATTATTTACAATAATCAATTTCTAAAAGAAATCTTACAAATTACAATCTTTAAAAATAAAAAAATTTTGTTTTTCAATTCACTAATAATAACAGATCAATTACAGCTTGATTTCTCATTTAACAACCTTACATATTCAAATATTTCTTTATGAATGGATTCAAACTTAGATCGAACTTAGATTCAATTATTCTGACGCCTCGGAAAGAATTTCTTCAGATTCGACACTAAAACAGTATTTGGAGTTAAAAATCTTCGAATAATAAATGGTCCCTCCCATTTATCACTCAAAGACTTTGTAATCTTCTCTGTCAACGATGACTTACCATGTGATCTTATGAGAACTTCATCACCAACTTGAACCACCACTGGGCCTCTTAATTTAGAGAGTACATTCCTTCTTTTAATTCATGCCATTTCCATATTTTTGAGAGCATTTTTCCAAGTTTTTAATTTATCAAATTTAAACAATTCTGGACTATTAAGCTGCCAGCGATTTTCTAAAGGGGTGTTAATCGGACGTCCTAAAAAAAAGTTCCGCCGGAACGGCTTTTAGACCAGAATGCTCACAGAGATTTAGAGAAAACTGTATCTCCGGAATAAATTTCGACCAGATGTTTTGGTTATTAGAACAATAAGCTCTCAAAGAATATTGTAGAGTCTTGATAAATCTCTCCGCGTTCGACCAGATGTTTTGGTTATTAGAACAATAAGCTCTCAAAGAATATTTTAGAGTCTTGATAAATCTCTCCGCGATATTAGCTTCTGCATGGTAAGGACTTATTCTAATATGTTTAATACCTAGACTAAACAAAAATAATTTGAAAGTCTCCGATACGAAAACAGAAGCATTGTCTGTAGACAAGGTCTCCGGAAAACCTAGTCTGCTAAACACTTCTAATAGCTTATTACAAATAATTTGCGAATTCAATACTCTCAATTTTTCTAGGAAAACAAATCGAGACGCGTTATCGACTCCTATAAGTACAAACTAATAGCCATTAGAGACAGGCATTGGCCCAATAATATCGATCATGTAGTTCTCACAAACTCTTTCAGAAAAATTTGATATCAAAGGACCCATTTTTCTTTTATTATGATCTTTAACTTTCTGACACTGAACACAAGATCTTACATATTCCTTTACATCTTCCACAATAGTATCCCACGTGTATTTTTTCATGATTTTCTTAAGAGTACGATATGTACCAGAATGACCACCTGACAGAACTTGATCATGAAAATATTCTATTACCAACCTTTGTAAGTCCTTCGGAATATATATTTTATATGGACAATTAAATGCTCTACTCTTCTTCATTAATATACCTTTGTTCAGGATGAAATTTCGCACATTTTCTCCATAATTTATTCTCTCTATAATGTTCAATAATTCCGGATCTTTTCTCTGTAGAACATCGATAGGTTCTTTTACTAAAGGTAAATTCCAAGTATTTGCGATCTTCATATTTCTTTTAATTATAGCCATTCCTACTGGCCCATCAACCTGAACAAATTCAAATGGGTCATATACTCTTGTTAAAAAATCCGCAACAATGTTATTTTGCGACCTAACATGTTGAACTGTAAAAGAAAATTGACAGAGTGTCTCTACCAATGGTCCATATTTAAGCAATCTTTTAGAGTTTCCCAATATCCAAGACAAAGCTTTATTGTCCGTGAAGACTACAAACTCCCTACTGAGATAATGTCTAAACCTGTTTATTGACTTAACCAAGCTAAGAAATTCTATTTCGTATATACTCCGGTGTTTATCGGCTTCCGTTAGTTTTTTAGAATAAAACGATACGGGAATGAGTCGATTCTCACTATCTAATTGTGACAGGCAAGCTCCAATCGCTTTCCCACTTCCGTCACAATGCAAATAAAAGGTTTTATTCAAATCCGGAGTTCTTAATATTACATTATTTATCAAAATTTCTTTTAATTTATCTAATGTTTTCTGGTGTTCTCTTGACCATACAAATCTTTTACGCTCCGAACGTAATTCACTTATGGGAGCCATGATTTCCTGCATCCCACTTACGAACTTGGAATAATAATTGAATAGTCCACAAATTTTCATAACACCTCTCCTATTTCTAGGAGGAGGTATGTTTTTAATGGCTGCTATTCTTGATGGATCTATTTCAATGGATTCACCATCCGCCACAAAACCTAAATACTTAATTTTCTTATAAAAAAATAAACTTTTATCCGGCGAAATGGTAATTCCATTTTCCCTCATTCTTTCCAATACCAAACGCAAAATTCTTTTATGTTCTTCCACATTTCTACTAGCTATAAGGAGATCATCAAAATAACATCTTACACCCTCATCTTTAAGATCTCCAAAGACTTTTTCCATCGCACGAGTTAACAAACTACTCCCAGTCTTAATTCCAACAGGAACTCTGGTATACTGGTAACATCCCTTCGGAGTTACGATTGTGGTAATCTCTCGCGAATCCTCATGGAGGGCCAACTGAAAATATGCCTTACGGCAGTCTAAAACACTGAAGATTTTCTTCCCTGCAAGGCTCGTTAAACACTCCTCCATATTAGGAGACGGATACACATCGTCTATGATCAAAGAATTAGCTTTGCAGAAATTTCCTACAATACGATGCGTATTATTTCTGTTTTTTACAAGAAAGCAACTACTTCCGAAATTAGAGTGATCTACCTCAACCAGTATTCCTTGTGAAACTAGTTCTTTAATACATTCATCAAAAAATTTTTCCTTATTTTTTCGTACCGGAAACGGAGCTTCTTTAAAAGGTTTCTTTTCCTTTAGGTACAATTTGGCAACAAAATTTTTTACACACCCTATATTGTTTGAAATTACATCACTAAATTCCTTTCGAATATCATTCACGAATTCCTGAACGTCTTTATCCACGCATTGTTCTAAACCATTCGAATTTTCCCTACTTTGTGACCTTTCATCTTTCTGTTCTAATTTCTTTAAGTTTTCCTTAAAATCAGAAGCAAATGATTTTTTATTTTTCTTAACAAGTTCATAAAACTTGTTAGATTGTTTAAGGTCCATATCCGAAACTTCCGAATCACTTTCCACTTTTTGGATAACATTCACAAAATTGTTTCCTGAATTTTTCTGAACTGATTCACCATTTAACAACACTGCAGCTAAATGTTTATCCTTTTCTTCAGTTTCACTCCGATCTCGAGTTGGATTTGAATTATCCTTTTGATCGTTCCTAATTTTTGTCCTTTTCTTTTTCTTATTCTTCTTTTTCTTATTCGAACAATGTCCATCCTTTCTTTCATATGAATCTTCCCTTTGCACTTCAATTCGATCTTCATTGCGCACATATCCTAAATCTAGACTAGTCGCTGGATTTGGATTAACCAAATATTCAAAGTCTCCATTCAAATCCGAAAATGTTTTCACAGAAGAAAATTCCAGATTAGGAACACCCACTAAACTGTCCTTAACAGAAGATCCATCCAAACGATGACCACCTGATTCACCTCTGAAAGAAGTCGACCCGAATTCTTGTTTAACGGTTTTGTCAAACATTGTCCGAAGTTTCCTCAACTGTTCTTCATTAGGAGCATTAATCTCCAATAATTGTTTTTCGATATTGTTTATTTCAATATCGCATTGAATTGAACGATCACACTTACTAGACTTGTCAGGATTCCACTTCAAAAACAAAGAAGTCATCTTCTGACCCCCTTTCGTATCTAATTCACGATGTTTACTAAACTGGCCAACACGGTCTCCTGAACTAAACCTTGCTACACCACCATACTTCCTGTTCAAATGTTTTTCCATCTTATCATCATAAAAATCATAACTGATTTCCTGTTATTTCTTAAGGGGGTAGACTACTAAATATTTTTGAAAAACTAATAATTTTTCTTTTGCCCGTTTTTCGTAACTGGAAAGAGGTAATAAAATGTAACTTACTACAATAATAGATAATGTTATTCTACACCCGAAAATACGAATCGGAAGAATTTTCAGTGTTGCCATCCATAGAAATTACAGTGTGACCAGAATTTGAATTACTAAAAAATCTAGATAAAGGCAGCGACTAGAAAAATGAACTCAACGGTAATTGATGACTTATCATGCTGTCTACCTTTCTTGTTTACTACTTTTTAAAAAATGTTTCTACTTATTTTGTAATAACTTATTTATTTTGTAATAATTTATGTAAGTTTTATAAAATAAATAGAAATGTTATTTAAAAAGTAGTAAACAAGAAAGGTAGACAGCATGATAAGTCATCAATTACCGTTGAGTTCATTTTTCTAGTCGCTGCCTTTATCTAGATTTTTTAGTAATTCAAATTCTGGTCACACTGTAATTTCTATGGATGGCAACACTGAAAATTCTTCCGATTCGTATTTTCGGGTGTAGAATAACATTATCTATTATTGTAGTAAGTTACATTTTATTACCTCTTTCCACTTACGAAAAATGGGCAAAAGAAAAATTATTAGTTTTTCAAAAATATTTAGTAGTCTGCCGCCTTAACAAAAGTTTATTTCTAGAATAATCAATGACGGAAAACGTTGTTCTCAAAAAGGGCACACCAAGTATGCATTCGCATGGTAGGTCGGCCACTACCTTAAAGGTTACCAGTTCAAACCACCCTGACAAATTCACCATAACACAAAGTTCCTTGCTAGCATGATATTCTGATCCCAAAGGAGCACGAATCATTTCAGGTAAAGTTTCTACAAGTTGATGCTCCAACTCACATCTCCGAACAAATTCTTCGGTTATCAGGTTATAGGAGGACCCACTATCCAAACAGATCATCACCCTTCTATTATTAATTCTTCCATCCACAAAAGAAGCTATAGAGTCACTCGTCTTCGGAGGAACTACCCGATTATTCGATCTATTAAGACGTTCAGGCATCGTCAATGGCATCCGACTTTTACTAATTTCTTTTCGATTTTCATTAACCCCCGTACTAATTTTCTTTTTATTAAATCCCAAAGAACTATTATTTTCAGATTTAAAGGATGGCCTTGTCATTACTGAGGCAGATGCACCAGATTTACCCCCCACTTTCTTCATATACTCTAATTGTTCTTTAAACTGATTCGCATATGTGTTACAAACTTCTCTCAATTCACTCAAAGACTGAGGTAATCGATTAGAAAACAATTTAAACTTTATGGAGGGATTCATCCCATCCAATATAATTCGGATTATCTGCCCCTCACTACAACTAAAATTCAAAACCACTGAAGAGTAATAAACATCTTCTATAAACATATCAATCCCTTCATTTAATTTTTGCTTTCTAAAAATTCTCTCTGACATTAATGAATGTCTAGCAGTACTTGATATAAACTTATCTACTATTCTATTCCGAAAATCTTCCCAAGAAATATTTGCACTAATTGCATGTTGAACTTCGATTTGAAATTCACCCTCACTTTTCGATAACAAAACTCCATACAAAACTCCAACCGGATAACTACACTGTTCCATTAATTTTTCCAAAACCCTCAAAATTTCAAATATTAAGTTACTGTTTCTTCCATCTATTTTGGTAAATCCCTTAATCTTGTTCTCCAATGATTCTAATAATTTCTGAAAAGTATATTTATCCATATACTTCAACGCTACTCCAGAACTCGCAACGTTCCCTTGACAATTCCTAGTATCTGAATTATTTATTGGAATTGAACTAAAATAATTATAATCTTGAGGCAAATGCCTTCGAGTCCTATACCTTCCTATAGGTGTTGAGTTCTTAATGGCCGAAACCCTCTTATAATAATCCGAAAGGCGATAAAAATTTGGCCTAGTTCTATTTTGTGAAACTATTTCAGGATTTTCATCAGATAACTGAAACTCGACCTGCCTTGTTACGTTAGGAACACAGTTACCAACTCTAAATCTATCTGTATTCATAATTTCATTATGATATTCCGAAGGTCCCGGAGTTGGAGGTTGAGCAACACGACTAAGGTTGGGAAAACATGAATTTTCTGAAGGTCTGCAAGTTGGAGGTTGGGAAACACGACTAAAATTGGGAAAACATGGATTTTCTAAACTGCTTCTATTACTATTAGCATAAGAATCCAATGTATTAAATACTAAATTCTCTTCTCTATTATTTATCTGAAAAAATTAATTATGAGGGGGGGTCAAACTCATAGGAATACTCGCAAAACTATTTCCTGACACGAATCCCGTTTGATCTAAGGTATATACACCATCATCTATGTCTTCCATATCTATTCGCACCGTTTCGTCTCGTTCCGCCATATTTATTTTTTGCGCCAAATTATTTAAAACACAACTGTACCAGAACACTATAAGTATTAATTTCACCGAAACATACATTCATAAATAAATTGAAAACTTAATAAATTTCTACAACACTTATAAATATTAATTATAACAATAACTATCTCTACTCCACTACGTTCTACTACAAAAAGAAAAAGGTAACAACCCACCAAGAATCGCAATATACCAAATCCAAATTTGAATCCTTCATAAAAAATTTACAGAAACGCTGACTTTTGGTTAATTCAGATTTAAACTAAATTAAATTTTCTACAAACAAAATTTTCTCAATGGATCTATTCAACTTTTCACGAAATTCCAATAGTTTATAATGAATGATTCTTTCCAAGTAACAACCCGGAAGTAACAACGTGAACAAGCAAAAACTTGACTCAATACAAACAACGTTGAAAACTTTAATAACCAATTTTTTTTTAACAAATGCAAAAATAGTGAGTCGCTGAGTTACCTCAGTTAAAAATCTACAGTCAAGAATAAGTTTAATGTGGTTAAGTTGCAATTTAATAGAATTGAGTTGAATGAGATGAACTTGAATTGAATGAGTTGCAAGCCAGAATCTTGTAGCAACGCTACCACACCTATTTGGAATCCGCAATATTACGACTGTTTACCAATCTATAATGGGACAATTTAAACTGAAGTATTTTAGATCCAACACAGCGGGCGGCTTTCTGAGGGGTCAAACGTACCAAAGAAATATCAATTATACTTCTTACCTTTATCTCAATTGATATCAATTCAACTGATAACGTAACAGAACTATTCCAGTAATACTTAACAATTCAAGCATAAAACAGTCTATGGTTGAAAAATAGAAATGTAAACTCGCATAAACAATTGTATAAATTTATTTTCATTAACTTTAAATAGAAATCCAACAATAATAATTTTAAGTTCAATTAACGAATATAAATCCTAGATTTAACAAGCAACTTGAAATTTCTTTAAAAAAATCAATAAGTTTTCTCATAATAAATTTTCTCATTCCAACACTTCTGATTAATTAAGTTCAACAACTCTAAACACAATAATCTAGTAATTGCAAGTTACCCTTTTACAATTTTATTTTAATTTATCAACCTATTTAACTAAAAGCAACCAAAAGTCAGCAATCAATGGTTACCCAAGTTGAGTTTAGAATCTCGATTCTATGCAAAAGTACTCAGTAAATTAGGTAAGAAGTAATTTTTTATTTTAACCACGTTCAGAAAATTCAACGTCAGAGAAAGTTCAAAAATATCAAAATTGATTCTTTAATCTTTAACTATTATGATTAAAATACTATTTTTAAGTAAATTATTCAATTCAACGAATAACGAGATCAAAATCCTAACCATTCAATATCAATGCACAAAATTGGGACGTTAAATAGCCAATCAATATCAATGCACAAAATTGGGACGTTAAATAGCAATTCAATTTCAATGCACAAATTTGGGACGTTAAATAGCAATTCAATATAAATGCACAAAATTGGGACGTTAAATAGCAACTCAATATTAATACACAAAATCGGGACGTTAAATAGCAATTCAATTTCGTTCAAAGGAGAAAACTGCTGAACTAATCGGACTGCAAATTATGTCAAACTGAGAATTCAAACAGACGACCACACAAACATAGACTGGACAAGGACAAAGGGATATTCTACGGGTTTTACTACTTTACACTTACCGTAATCAGCTCCCAATGGTTTCCCTTTCTCTGGCTTCAAATGTAACATTCAACTAAAGGGTACTTCGAACAGACAATCTTCCATGAACGAAGACTAACAACACCTCAGCAGCAAAGAAAGTTTCGTCCTTTTATACAGCTCACACAGATTACGATAATAACAACTCCGATATCGCCCTTGAATTCCTCCTCTATCAAATCAACGCTTCTCAGCTCGACTCGGCAGCAACCTAAGTCCAGACAGTGACAACGAACGTTCACGGTTGAATCAATCACAGGCTCCGTTTGACACACCAACTATCTCCTTCCCATTCTGGCTTGCAACTGAAGCTACACGAAACGACCTCCAGTCACAAGGCAGAAGCGCACGGATACTCCATTGAGTGCTGACGTCATACATACAATCATTCTTTCTTTCTCTTTGCCTTATGCTCTTAACAAATTACAAATAGCATTCAATTTTATTCTTTTTAAACATTTAAATATTCATTATTTCAATTCTCCTATTTTAAAAAAAAAAAAAGAAAAAATACACAATGACTTAGAAGAAGAAAATTAACATCATTATTTAAAGTCTCTCTCAACAAACAAAGAACTATTTCTTCCTCTTTTCGTTTTTACATTTCACCCCCGTTCATGGGCGTCGGCAGGGTTTCCAGGAAATCTGCATGGATACAAACATTTCATCTCCAAACTTCGTCCACAATTAATTTCACCTCTTGTGGCTAACAAGACACGCCACAGCGCCCAGCTCAGGGCCCTTTTTTTTACTTTTTTAAAAATGTTTTTAGACTCACCTTAATGAGAACAAATTACGCATATAGGCGATTTAACGTATTTTAGGGGAATAATGTTGTGGTTCGTTGGCGTTCCGTCGCTTCTCTGCCGCTGGTGGTATAATTTTCAAAACGGAAGTGGGACCACCGCCGATCGTCGCTGCGGGACCGCCAATTTTTGGGGACATGTTGCTAGTTGTCCAACGGTGGGCCAATGACGCTTACGGCATGGGGTTGTTCTTTCACAAGTGAGGCAGATTGTAATCGACCAAGAGTGTTTTGCAAAAATGGGGTACATCTTCCGACTTCGACTTCTGAATAATCCGTTTAGAATCAAGTCGAATCAAGGCTGCCCCACGGGAAGGTAGAACAAGTGGGGAAATCATTCGAAGCACTACGCTCGACACCCTCCGTCTCATTCAAAACTTAAACTCTTCAGGAAAAGTAACAAGTTTATTACTTGTAATTTATTCTTTGAGTCAAAATATTTTGCAATAACCATCGTTTTGTAAGATATTTTTACGATCGTATACTATTACTTTCGAAAATTGTACTCATAATATAATTTCTCATCATGGATTTGAAAAAAATCAAAGTTCGAACAAAGAAAGATCTCCGATCCACATGTCTCTTCATGTTTGATATGGAAGTCTCATCTTCGTTATTGACCCTTAATTTATTTTAGTCCTAGGCAACGCGAATCGATGGCATGGCTCTAAGTGAAAACATTCATTTAGATAGTTAAGTAATCAAGAAATTGCTGCTGTTATTTCACGAAACACAACAGATCTTGACGAGGGTCGAGGTGGCTCAGTGGTAGAGCGTTCACCTCTGGTGCTTGGGGTCCCGGGTTCGATCCCAGCCCCCGCCAAGTGACCTTTGTGATGGACGTGTGCGTGGGTTTTCTCGGGGTTCTCCCGTTTCCTCACACTTTCTTCATTCCACCATTTCATTCATTACTCATCATCACCGTCTCCTTTACCCTAACCGGCATAACCGTGTTACGTAAAAACTCAAAGATTTCATTTCAAAGATTTACAACAGATTTTGAGGGGAAAAAATAATTTTGCTTACCAG